>NC_091982.1:1694576-2012076 GCF_044704955.1 Pristiophorus japonicus | reverse complement strand
GCATGCCCCGTACGTGGCTGCCCAGTCCCCATTCAGGACACATTTCTTAACTAAAGATGGTAGCGGGTCTTTATTTGTCCAGACTTTAATCGGGTTGTCACAGGTGAGCCTTCATTTCAACAGCCATGACCATCTCAGCATCATGCTCGGTAGCCCCCTCAGTGGTGGCTAGTGGGAGCCTGCTGAGTGCATCGGCGCAGTTTTCGGTGCCCGGTCTGTGCCGAATTGTTTAGTCATAGGCGGCTAATGTGAGCGTCCACCTCTGTATGCGGGCCGGTGCATTCGCATTTTTGGCCTTGTTGTCGGCCAAAAGGGACGTTGGAGGTTTGTGATCTGTCTCCAGCTCAAATTTCCTGCCAGACAGGTACTGGTGCATTTTTTTTTACCTCATATACACATGCGAGCGCCTCCTTTTCTACCATCCTGTAGCACCTTTCTGCCTGGGACAGACTTCTGGAGGCATAAGCTATCGGTTGTAACTGACCCTTGGCATTCACATGATGCAACACACATCCGACCCCATAGGACGACGCATCGCACGTTAAAACTAGTTTCTTACATGGGTCATATAACGTTAACAGTTTGTTGGAGCATAACAAATTGCGTGCTCTATCAAACGCCCTTTCCTGGCTGTCCCCCCAGACTCAATCACGACCTTTGCATAGGAGCACATGTAGCGGCTCTAACAGCATGCTCAATTTGGGAAGAAAGTTACCAAAATAGTTCAGGAGCCCCAGGAACGAACACAGCTCTGTCTTGTTACGGGGTCTGGGTGCTCTCTGGATCGCTTCCGTTTTGGACGCAGTGGGTCTGATCCCGTCTGCTGCTACCCTCATCCCCAGGAATTCTACCTCTGGAGCTAGGAAGACGCACTTCGCCTTTTTCAGTCGCAGCCCTACCCGGTCCAGTCTGCGTAGCGCCTCCTCCTGGTTGTGGAGGTGTTCTTCAATATCACGACCCGTGATGAGGATGTCGTCTTGAAAAACCACCATCCTTGGAATCGACTTGAGGAGGCTTTCCATATTTCGCTGAAAGATCACGGCGGCCGAGCGAATCCCGAACGGACATCTGTTATACTCAAACAACCCCTTGTGTGTCGTGATGGTGGTCAGCTTCTTCGACTCACTCGCCAGCTCCTGGGTCATGTAAGCTGAGGTCAGGTCCAATTTTGAAAAAAGTTTGCCACCAGATAGCGTCGCAAAGAGGTCCTCTGCTCTCGGTAGCGGGTACTGGTCTTGGAGTAACACCCGATTGATGGTGGCCTTGTAATCGCCACATATCCTGACCGACCCATCCGCCTTGAGCACTGGCACGATCGGGCTCGCCCAGTCACTGAATTCGACTGGCGAGATGATGCCTTCCCTCAACAGGCGGTCCAATTCGCATTCTATCTTTTGCTGCATCACGTACGGCACCGCTCTGGCCTTGTGGTGTACTGGCCTGGCATCCGGGTTTATGTGAATCACTACCTTGGCCCCCATGAAAGTGCCGATGCCGGGTTGAAATAATGAGTCAAATTTGTCCAGGACCTGTGAGCATGATACTCGCTCCACAGAAGAAATTGCATTGACATCGCCCCATTTCCAGTTCATGACAGCAAGCCAACTCCTCCCCAGTAGTGCGAGACCATCCCCTGGGACAATCCTGAGTGGCAACCTGTTCTCCGAATCTTTGTGGGTCTCGACTACCGTGGTGCTGCCTAGCATCGGAATGATCTGCTTTGTGTAAGTCCGTAGCTGTGCGTCAATCGGCAATAATTTTGGCCTCCTGGCCTTGGACACCCACAACCTTTCGAACTGTTTCATACTCATCAGGGGCTGGCCCCCATGTCTAGCTCCATTAATACTGGGCTGCCATTGAGGAGCACTTTCATCATTATCGGTGGCATCCTGGTATATGAACTGTATATGTGCTCCACATGAACTCGCTGAACTTCAGCTTCCAGCAATTTCCTCCAGTATTCATTTGGCCTCGTAGGGCTTACACCGGGCCTGTCTTCCTCGTACATCAACCTGGCTGCAGGCTTCCTGCACATACGCGCCAAGTGACCGCTGACATTGCAGTTTCTGCAGGTATATTGCTGATACCTGCAAGCTCTGGCTGGGTGTTTGCCTCCACACCTCCAGCATGAGCTGGAGGCCCCATTGTTGGAAACAAAAGGTCCATTACCAGTCGATCGTCTCTGACTGTCTCTGTAACTGTCCTTAAACGCACCATTAGCAGGTGTTGCTGGCCCCATTACTGGCCGCATTGTCCATTGCGATGGCATGAATCACCGTTCAGCTAGCCATTGTCTCTGTTGAATTCCCCCTTTGGGTTCAACTGCATGCTGGGGCATGTCTGATTGCCCTTGTCTGCCTCGAGAACTGTGTGCCTCGTTAACAATGTTGACTCCCTGGTTGTTTGCCGCATTTGAGCCAAGATTTTTGCCATAAATCATTCTGGTCTCTTCCTTCCCTGAGATAATTGTCTGGGCTATCAGAGCCGCCGCTTCCAAGGTCAAGTCTTTGGTCTCAATCAGTTTCCTGAAAACCCCAGCATGCCCGATGCCCTCAATAAAAAAGTCTCGCAGCATCTCCGCTCTGCAGCATCTGGGAACTTACATAGGCTCACCAGTCGCCAGAGGTCTGCCACGAAGTCTGGAACGATTTGCCCTTCTCGCCGCTGGTGCGTGTAAAACCGGTGTCTCGCCATGAGCATGCTGCTCGCCGGTTTAAGGTGTTCCCCGATCAACTTATTGAGCTCTTCAAACGTCTTGTCCGCCGGCTTCTCTGGCACTAGAAGGCCCTTCATCAGGGAGTACGTTCTGGATCCACAAACCGTCAGGAGATGAGCCCTGCGTTTGTCGGCCAAATCCTGTCCCAACCATTCCTTAGTGACAAAACTTTGCTGTAGTCTCTCAACAAAATCGTCCCAATTATCACCAACACAGCACCTCTCTTCTGTGCTGCTAGTGGCCATGCTCGCATGGTTTAAATCCCAGTTTCTCGTCGCCAATGATATGTCCTTACTATACAGTATAAATGCACACGAGGCCCATACTTGAGAGAAGGTCACTCTGTGACCAGTTACCTTTATTACCAAGACCTCAAGAGATGAAGATGGGTGGAACTTCCCCTTTTATACCAACAAGTCCAGCTTACGAGTGTCTCCCACAAGTTCGCCCCCTGTGGTCAATGTTCTCAAGGTGTACAACTTAGGTCAGCTTCTACAATGGGTTACAATGATAGTTGAATACATGACATAAACTCTGGGATAACTCTTCATTTCAACACAGTGAAGATATAAGGAAACAAGGGAAAGTGTGTGTAAGGAAGCGTATTTGCCATTTAGTAAGGACAAAAGATTAAAATGCAGTTGATCACTGGCCACAGTATTATTGATAAAATAGCGACAAGAGAGATGAAAATTATTGGGCAGGATTTTCGTTTTTTTTGCATTTTCGAGCCTTTCCAGGCACAATTCACGGCGGGGCAAAAGATTTAGCACTGGGATAATGTTAGCACTAGATCGAGGAACTTTCGCTGAATGAAAGTTCACGAGGAGCGTTAGCGTTAACTCCGACGTTGCTCCACAGACTCTGTGTGCTGGAGCCGAAAGTTCCGGCCTTGACGCAGTCTGCTGTTTTGCGCATCAGCCGAGCTTGCACCTTCTGGTTTCCGTTTCCGTTCCTGTTGCAAACGCTAATGCAGGGCGCGGCCACATTCTGCGCACGCATGCGCAGTACAACCGGGGCTGAATCAGCCATTTCACATTTTGAATTTGATCATGGAGGAGGACGAGGGAAGACAGCATGTCAGGCGATTCAGCCACGAGGCAAATGAAGTTTTAATGGGGGCTGAGGAATGGAAATGGCAAGAGTTTCATCTTCGGGGTGGTTCTAGACCACTGCCCGCCAAGTGCTTTGGTGGTTATCTGTGCCACCAGAGCAGATGGACCTCTTGTAATCATTCCCATTTTCATCCCTGCTGGCAAAGAAATCTCATAATCGCCGTGAGCAGGTGCGGACAGGCGGAGATCTGCCTCAGACACTGTCACTCATGGAGAGTGGCAGGCCTCATCGCATCTCAGGTCGGGCAACTGCCATTGGGGATGCTGAACCCGGCTCGGATACTGAGGGTAAGTCCTGCACACTCCCTGGGATAGGTTGGGGCAATGTCCTGCAGTGTCTCTGGACTACATGTAATGGAGTAGCGGTGGTCCTTCAAATGAGCCTGTGCTGTGTGACCTTCCTCATGTCACCCTGCCCACATCCCCTGCTGCTAACCACTTGTCTGTTGCTTTCTACTTCCAGATGACCAGCCACTGGTACCGCATCCCTCAAGGACCCCTCCACATTAGGCCATCGCCTGGAGGAGGAGGAGAAGGAGGAGGAGGAGAAGGAGGAGGAGGAGGAAGAGGAGGAGGAAGAGGAGGATACTGATGAGCCGACTCTGTGCAGCATCCTATGACCCCTGCTCCACCACTGGCACTCAGCTCCTCTGGGGACAACGTGACTTTCTCAGGGTTCGAGGAATCCAAGGCTCCTGGGACCAATGGCATGCAGCAATGCAGTGATGGGGTTGAATCCCGCAGACCATCTCTCTGGAGGGTGAGTCGGCAAAGTCGGTCTGCTGACAGATAGGCAGACGTGGAACTGGACATGGTGGGAATGTCCAGGGAGAGCATCCAAATCAGCCGTCAGCTCCTTGATGTCTTGGGAAGGATTCCCGCAAGCATTGACAATCTGGAAGCGACCATTACGGAGGTAGGGTTGCAGATTGTCAGTGCAAGCCGTGATATCAGCGAGGCCATCAATGTCCACACGAGGCTGGTGGCCTCCAGCAGTGACAGTGGAGTTCTGGAGAGTGTGGCGCGAGCTCTTGCAGAATATGGCGTATCACAGGCACATGCTCTGCATCAGTTTTGGCAGGTGACGCAGTCCATGCCTGCCTCCATACTCTCTGCATTCCCCACTGTCACACAGGGAAGTGACAGTCCCGAAGCAGGCCAGCAAGATGCTCCGTTTGCTAGGGACCAGCCCCGTTGCTGACTGAGTGACTCCAGGGATATGGGAGCTGGTGGCATTCCTGTGGATGACAGCATTCCGTCTCCCCCCACTCAGTCGCCAACCAAGCATCAGTGACGGTTGTCACCCAAATCACCTGTGACTGGCGACGCCGATGAAGAGGCTAGCCAGTCAGAAGCCGGGCCTTCCACGCCACGAGCTGGTCCAGTGTGTCCCCAGACACAGTCTCCATTGTCTCTCCTCCCAACACAGCAGCACTCTGGCAGCCTTACTGCACGCCCTGGTGCCACTTTGATGACGAGCAGACAAGGGAGGGGGATGAAGGGAAGGGGGGGCAAAAGATGGTGGCAAAAAGTAGTGGGGAAGGATTTGATTTAATTATCGCACTGCTGGATTATGTTCTTGATGCTTGATGCTGGAAGCAGTTTATTTATGTTATAATATTACACTGTTGGATTATGTTCTTATTATGTTTTTGAATTATCACACTGCTGGATGCAGCTCATTATTTTATTTTATTGAAGTATCACAATGAAGGTCACAATGTTACAACGTTCAATACATTCTTTGTTCATCTTAACCATTCCTGTCTAGTGTTTCATTTGCAGAATAAGAGGGTGAATAGTCAACATGGTGGGATAGTGTGGCCAGGCAACGCTCAAACCTACCATTCAATCTTCAAGCAAAGCGTTCATTTATCAGCTGCCGATGTACGAAACATAGAAACATAGAAATTGGTTGCAGGAGCAGGCCATTCGGCCCTTCGAGCCTGCACCGCCATTCAATAAGATCATGACTGATCATTCAACCTCAGTACCCCATTTCTGCTTTCTCTCCATACCCCTTGATCCCTTTGGCCGTAAGGGCCACATCTAACTCCCTTTTGAATATATCTAACGAATTGGCCTCAACAACTTTCTGCGGTAGAGCATTCCACAGGTTAACCACTCTCTGAGTGAAGAAGTTTCTCCTCATCTCAGTCCTAATTGGCTTACCCCTTATTCTTACACTGTGACCCCTGGTTCTGGAACTCCCCAGCAACGGGAACATTCTTCCTGCCTCTAACCTATCCAACCCCGTCAGAATTTTATATGTTTCTATGAGATCCCCTCTCATTCTTCTAAACTCCAGTGAATACAGGCCCAGTTGATCCAGTCTCTCCTCATATATCAGTCCTGCCATCATGGGAATCAGTCTGGTGAACCTTCACTGTACTCCCTCAATAGCAAGAACGTCCTTCCTCAGATTAGGAGACCAAAACTGAACACAATATTCCAGGTGTGGCCTCACCAAGGCTCTGTACAACTGCAGTAAAATCTCCCTGCTCCTATACTCAAATCCTCTAGCTATGAAGGCCAACATGCCATTTGCCTTCTTCACCACCTCCTGTACCTGCATGTCAAACTTCAATGACTGATGTACCATGACATCCAGATCTCGTTGCACCTCCCCTTTTCCTAATCTGTCATCATTCAGATAATATTCTGTCTTCCTGTTTGTGCCACCACAGTGGATAACATTGATGTATATTGTAAATAGCTGGGGTCCCAGCACTGAACCCTGCGGCACCCCACTGGTCACTGCCTGCCATTCTAAAAAGGACCCATTTATTTCGACTATCTGCTTTCTGTCTGCCAACCAGTTTTCTAGCCACATCAATACATTACCCCCAATACCATGTGCTTTAATTTTACACACCAATCTCTTGTGTGGGACCTTGTCAAAAGCCTTTTGAAAGTCAAATTACACCACATCCACTGGTTCTCCCTTGTCCACTCTATTTGTTACAATCTCAAAAAATTCAAGAAAATTTGTCCAAGCATGATTTCCCTTTCATAAATCCATGCTGACTTGGACCGATCCCGTCACTGTTTTCCAAATGCGCTGCTATTTCATCTTTAATAATTGATTCCAACATTTTCCCCACCACCGATGTCAGGCTAACCGGTCTATAATTCCCCGTTTTCTCTCTTCCTCCTTTTTAAAAAAGTGGTGTTACATTAGCTACCCTCCAGTCCATAGGAACTGACCCAGGGTCAATAGAATGTTCGAAAATGATGACCAATACATCCACTATTTCTAGGGCCACTTCCTTAAGTACTCTGGGATGCAGCCTATCAGGCCCTGGGGATTTATCGGCCTTCAATCCCATCAATTTACCAAACACAATTTCCTGACTAATAAGGATTTCCTTCACTTCCACCTTTTTGCTAGACCCTCGAACCCCTAGTATTTCCGGAAGGTTATTTGTGCCTTCCTTAATGGAAACAGATCCAAAATATTTGTTCAATTGGTCTGCCATTTCTTTGTTCCCCATTATAAATTCACCTGATTCTGACTGCAAAGGACCTATGTTGGTCTTCACTAGTCTTTTTCTCTTCACATATCTATAAAAGCATTTGCAGTCAGTTTTTGTGTTCCCAGCAAGCTTCCTCTATTTCCCCCCTCCTAATTAGACCCTTTGTCCTCCTCTGCTGAATTCCAAATTTCTCCTAGTCCTCAGGTTTGCTGCTTTTTCTGGCCAATTTATATGCCTCTTCCTTGGATTTAACACTATCCCTAATTTCCCTTGTTAGCCACGGTTGAGCTACCAACCCCGTTTTATTTTTACTCCAGACAGGGATGTACAATTGTTGAAGTTCATCCATGTGATCTATAAATGTCTGCCATTGCCTATCCACTAGCAATCCTTTAAGTATCATTTGCCAGTCTATCCTAGCCAATTCATGTCTCATACCATCGAAGTTACCTTTCCTTAGGTTCAGGACCGTAGTCTCTGAATTAACTGTGTCACTCTCCATCTTAATAAAGAATTCTACCATATTATGGTCACTCTTCCCCAAGGGGCCTTGCACAACAAGATTGTTAATTAGTCCTCTCTCATTACACATCACCCAGTCTAGGATGGCCAGCTCTCGAGTTGGTTCCTCGACATATTGGTCTAAGAATTTTGCAGTGGCAAAATCTCCACGGTGCCTCCCCTGTGGTTGTGGTGATGGTGGTGGTAGCATGGGTTCCTCGCCAGGATCCTCTTCCTCATCTTCCTCCTCTTCCCCTCTCTCCTGAGGTGGTCCTGCAATCCCCATTGGCAAATCCTAACCCCTCATGATGACCAAGTTGTGTAGCATGCAGCACACCCCAAGGAACTCAGAGACCTGCTGAGGGGAATATTGCAGGCAGCCTCCAGAGTGGTCCAGGCATCAGAAGTGCTGCTTCAGCACTCCAATTGTCTGTTCGACGATGTTGCGTGTGGCTACATGGCTCTCATTATAGCCATGCTCGGCTTCTGTCTGAGGGTTCCGCAGGAGGGTCATGAGCCAGGTGGCGAGGCCGTAACCTTTGTCCCCGATCAGCCAGCTCTGGCCTTGTGGTTGATTGCTGGAGTATGCGTGAGACACTGTTCTCAAGCAAGATGAAAGCATCATGGATGCTCCCTGGATATTGGGCATTGACTGCCATGATGCGCTGAGTGTGGTCGCAGACAATCTGTACGTTCATGGAGTGGAATCCCTTTCGGATTCGGAAAAACTCTGGATTCTCTAAAGGTGCTTGCAGGGCGTGCGTACAGTGCAGTAGTCAGCCGGCGAATGCAGCAATGTGTAGCGTGCTGCGAGATGGAGCATATGTCCATATGTCCCCGCTGATGCCTGGAAGGAGCTGAAGGCATAGAAGGCAAGTGCCAGAGTCACCTTCACCTTGAAGGGCAGTGCAGTCTTGTTGCTGCTGGTAGGCTGCAAGTCTGCCTGTAGAAGCTGGCATAGCTCAGCCAGCACTTATTTTCGGAAGCGCAGCCTTCTAACGCACTGTGCCTCAGAGAGCTGGAGGTATGAGCGATGTTCCCTTTAAACTCGTGGGGGGTAAGGCCTCCTCCGCATACGTCTGCGACCATTTTGATTACTTTGCAAATGATCAATAATAAGCCTTCTTCCAGCTTGAAGTCGTATGGCAACAGCAGCCAAGATGAACGGCTCCCGACCTAGCATGGCCCCCATCTTTTAAATTGTTCTTAAATGTCCTTTATAAAACAAACTAGAAACTCACATAAACCTCACAATCAAAAGTATGCAGTAATGCAGCAGCTTCTCCCAACCGTCTTATTCACTCACAACTGCAACATTCTCCTTCGCTTTCAACATGGCGCGTTAGCACCTGGTGCACCCTGGGTCCGTCTGGTTATTCTGGGCGGGTCCTCGGGCCCACACGAAATCGGGCGAAATGCTCGAAAGTTCCGCCCGGGGTACTAGCGTAGCGATGCACGATGATTTACGTCATCCCAACCGTCAAAAAAGCGGGCGGGGCGGTAAACTTTAGCGCCGGCCCAAAACCATTGCCGAAAGTTCCGTCCGGGCGCAAAATCTTGTGCGACTCATTTCATGCCCAAAAAAAACATTTTTGCGCCCCGCCGAGGTGCTAAATGGGGGCAAATTAACCGAAAATCCAGCACTTTGGGCTAGAAATTCGGCAAGTTTACGTCCGTTTCACCGCCATGGTGGAACAGAAAAAATAACTTTTTTGGCAGTAAACTTGGCGCAGAAAATTTAGTGTGCAGGTGGAAAATTCAACAGCGATTTTGTACCGGCAATAAAAATTATCACCCCTCGGTTTTTTTACTGTTTTTATGATGTCAATCAGTGTGCAGTACGCCGCTATGGCCGCGGGTGGAAAATTCAGCAATACCGCCATTTGTACCGCCCGCCCAAAAACACACCCGAAAAAATCAAATCTTACCAGGTCGGACACATGACGTACCCGGTGCTGATGACATTGAAAAACGGAGCAGAAGCTTAGTGCATAAAAGGATTTGGAGTGAAGGCTGCGTTTTGTAGATGGAGGTTTTTGTGAGCTTATAGTATGTTTTTAAGGCTATTTGAGGATAGTTGAGGACATTTGAGGACATTTAAAAGAATGGGGGCTATAATAGCCCTGCCATTATTGCTGGCTGCTTTTTCTATGCAGCATCAAGCTGGAAGAAGGCTTATTCAAGAGCATTTTGAGCATAATCGAAGAGGTCGCAGACATATGGGGAGGAAGCCTTACCCCCCATGAGTTTACCGGGAACAGCGCTCATACCTGCAGCTAACTGAGGCATAGTGCGTTTGAAGGCTGCGCTTCTGAAAAGAGGTAGTCACAGAGATATGCCAGCTGATAAAGGCAGACCTACAGCCTACCAGCTGCATCAGGACTGCACTGCCCGTCGAGGTGAATGTGACTGCGGCACTTGCCTTCTATGCCTCCGGCTCCTTTCAGGCATCAGCAGGCGACATATGCTGCATCTTGCAGTTCGCTACACATAGCTGCATTCGCCAGGTGACTACTGCACTGTACGCATGCAGGATGGACTTTATAAAGTTTCCAATGACCAAGGAGGCTGTGAGTTTTGCACAAATTGCTAGCTTCCCCCAAGGTTCAGGTTGCCATTGACTGTACGCACATCGCCCTGCGAGCACCTTTAGAGGATCCAGAGGTTTACCGAATCTGAAAGGGTTTCCACCCCTTGAACGTACAGATCGTTTGCGACAATACTCAGCGCATCATGGCAGTAAATGCCCAGTTTCCAGGGAGCATCCATGGTGCTTTCATCTTGCGGGAGAGCAGTGTCTCATACCTGTTTAAGTGTCAGCCACAAGGCCAGAGCTGGATGCTGGGGAACAAAGGTTACGGCCTCACCACCTGCTCATGACACCCCTCCGGAACCCTCAGACACAAGCCGAGCATCGCTATAATGACAGCCTTATAGCCACCGCAACATTGTCGAAAAGACAACTGGAGTGCTCAAGCAGCGTTTCTGGAGCCTGGACCACTCTGGAGGCTGCCTGCAATATTCCCCTCAGCAGGTCTCTGAGTTCATTGTGGTGTACTGCATGCTACACAACTTAACCATCATGAGGGGACAGGAATTGCCACTGGGGATTGCAGGAGCACCTCAGGAGGGAGGGGAGGGGGAGGACGAGGAGCCTGGCGATGAATCCATACCACCACCCCCACCACCACAGGGGAGACCTCGTGGAGTTTTCGCCACTGCAAAAGTCTTACGTTGGCAGCTCATAATTCAATGCTTTGCTTGAACAGTGAAAGACATGTTTGACCGTTGCCTGCCCACTCTATCCCGCCATGTCGACTATTGCCCATCTTATTCTGCAAATGAGACACTGCACTAGGTCAACAAAATAATTTATAAAATATTTGTAAATTTACGAAACATTTGTACATTCTTAAAACTTTGTAAACTTTAATTTTGAAACTTAAATACATTTTTAACTTAAACACAATTTGTAAAACTTTTAAAACTTTTATAAAATAACAGCAAAACAACAACAAAACAAGAACAACCCCTGCACCAAACGTCTTTTAACTGCGGCCACCTTTTCCCCCCTGATCTTAACCTCCAGCTCACTTCTTGCCCCTACCCCTAACCGCGTTGGAACCACGACGGTGTGCAGAAGTACACGCAGGCGCTGCTGTTGTTGGGGGAGAGACAATGGCGATGCCATTGGACCCCCTGGAGAAGCTCGGGGTATGGAAGGCCCAGTGTCTGAGTGGGAAGACTCTGGCTCGGCCTCACCACTCCCAGATGCTGTCGGTCTGGGTGGTGTGACACTGGGGACTGCAGAGCCAAACGTCGAGACCATCAATTGCCACAGAGCAGTGACAGCCTCGGTGTTCTCGCACGTTGCAGCTACAATCTGCCCCCACTCACGTCCGCAGATAGTGCCACAATGTTGCTGGAAATGCTACCCAGGGCCTGGAGGAGCTCTCGACTGAGCTCGCCGCTCTCCCTTGACAGTCCCACCATATCCAGGTGTGCGTCTGCCTGTCTTTCAGCAGACCAGCTTTGCCGACTCAACCTCCGAAGAGACGGCATACAGGGTTCAACCCTGGGGATGTGTTGCTGCACACGCATGGACTTGCTGCCTGGGATTGGACGAAGTCTGTAAATGTGGCTCCCTCCAAGGAACTTGTGGCCGTAGCTAAATGAGGTGGTGACTGCATCGCCCCCGCCCCTCCAACAGCAGCATGTTCCTCCCGTAGACGGTTCTCAGTGTGGCCGTCAACTGCCTCCTTGACCCACACACGATGGGCTGAGGTGGAGGCTTGCCGAGGACAACGTGGTGCCTCAGAATCCTCATCTGCAAAATATAAAACAACAGACGAGTGGGAGTGATTCGCAACAGGGGAGGGGGCAGGGTGACAGAAGTAAGGTCACATAGCGCAGGCTTATTTGAAGGACCACCGCGACTGCATTATATGTCATCGAGACTCACTGCATCACATTACCCCAACCCTAGTCCAGACACTACATCACATTGCCCCAGCTCTAGTCCACAGACACTACATCACATTGCCCCAACCCTAGTCCACAGACACTGTATCACATTGCCCCAACCCTAGTCCACAGACACTGTATCACATTGTCCCAACCCTTGTCCACAGACACTGCATCACATTGCCCCAACCCTAGTCCAGACACTACATCACATTGCCCCAACCCTAGTCCAGACACTACATCACATTGCCCCAACCCTAGTCCAGACACTACATCACATTGCCCCAACCCTAGTCCACAGACACTACATCACATTGCCCCAACCCTAGTCCACAGACACTACATCACATTGCCCCAACCCTAGTCCAGACACGACATCACATTGCCCCAGCCTTAGTCCAGACACTACATCACATTGCCCCAACCTTAGTCCAGACACTACATCACATTGCCCCAGCTCTAGTCCACAGACACTACATCACATTGCTCCAACCCTAGTCCACAGACACTGCATCACATTGCTCCAACCCTAGTCCAGACACGACATCACATTGCCCCAGCCCAAGTCCAGACACTGTATCACATTGCCCCAACCCGAGTCCACAGACACTACATCACATTGCCCCAGCCCAAGTCCAGACACTACATCACATTGCCCCAACCTTAGTCCAGACACTACATCACATTGCCCCAACCCTAGTCCAGACACTACATCACATTGCTCCAACCCTAGTCCAGACACTACATCACATTGCCCCAACCCTAGTCCAGACACTACATCACATTGCCCCAACCCTAGTCCAGACACTACATCACATTGCCCCAACCCAAGTCCAGACACTACATCACATTGCCCCAACCCTAGTCCACAGACACTACATCACATTGCCCCAACCCTAGTCCACAGACACTGTATCACATTGCCCCAACCCTAGTCCACAGACACTGCATCACATTGCTCCAACCCTAGTCCAGACACGACATCACATTGCCCCAGCTCTAGTCCACAGACACTACATCACATTGCTCCAACCCTAGTCCACAGACACTGCATCACATTGCTCCAACCCTAGTCCAGACACGACATCACATTGCCCCAGCCCAAGTCCAGACACTGTATCACATTGCCCCAGCCCAAGTCCAGACACTACATCACATTGCCCCAGCCCAAGTCCAGACACTACATCACATTGCCCCAACCTTAGTCCAGACACTACATCACATTGCCCCAGCCCAAGTCCAGACACTACATCACATTGCCCCAACCCTAGTCCACAGACACTGCATCACATTGCCCCAACCCTAGTCCAGACACTACATCACATTGCTCCAACCCTAGTCCAGACACTACATCACATTGCCCCAACCCTAGTCCAGACACTACATCACATTGCCCCAACCCTAGTCCAGACACTACATCACATTGCCCCAACCCTAGTCCAGACACGACATCACATTGCCCCAGCCCAAGTCCAGACACTGTATCACATTGCCCCAGCCCAAGTCCAGACACTACATCACATTGCCCCAGCCCAAGTCCAGACACTGCATCACATTGCCCCAACCCGAGTCCACAGACACTACATCACATTGCCCCAGCCCAAGTCCAGACACTACATCACATTGCCCCAACCTTAGTCCAGACACTACATCACATTGCCCCAGCCCAAGTCCAGACACTACATCACATTGCCCCAACCCTAGTCCAGACACTACATCACATTGCTCCAACCCTAGTCCAGACACTACATCACATTGCCCCAACCCTAGTCCACAGACACTACATCACATTGCCCCAACCCAAGTCCAGACACTACATCACATTGCCCCAACCCTAGTCCACAGACACTACATCACATTGCCCCAACCCTAGTCCAGACACTACATCACATTGCCCCAACCCTAGTCCAGACACTACATCACATTGCCCCAACCCTAGTCCACAGACACTACATCACATTGCCCCAACCCTAGTCCACAGACACTACATCACATTGCCCCAGCCCAAGTTCACAAACACTACATCACATTGCCCCAGCTCAAGTCCACAAACACTGTATCACATTGCCCCAACCCTAGTCCAGACACTACATCACATTGCCCCAACCCTAGTCCACAGACACTGTATCACATTGCCCCAACCCTAGTCCACAGACACTGTATCACATTGCCCCAACCCTAGTCCACAGACACTGTATCACATTGCCCCAACCCTAGTCCACAGACACTGCATCACATTGCTCCAACACTAGTCCACAGACACTACATCACATTGCCCCAACCTTAGTCCACAGACACTACATCACATTGCCCCAGCCCAAGTCCACAAACACTGTATCACATTGCCCCAACCCTAGTCCACAGACACTACATCACATTGCCCCAACCCGAGTCCGGACACTACATCACATTGCCCCAACCCTAGTCCACAGACACTGTATCACATTGCCCCAACCCTAGTCCAGACACTACATCACATTGCCCCAACCCTAGTCCACAGACACTGCATCACATTGCCCCAACCCTAGTCCACAGACACTACATCACATTGCCCCAACCCTAGTCCACAGACACTACATCACATTGCCCCAACCCTAGTCCACAGACACTACATCACATTGCCCCAACCCTAGTCCACAAACACTGTATCACATTGCCCCAACCCTAGTCCAGACACTACATCACATTGCCCCAACCCTAGTCCACAGACACTACATCACATTGCCCCAACCCTAGTCCACAGACACTACATCACATTGCCCCAACCCGAGTCCGGACACTACATCACATTGCCCCAACCCTAGTCCACAGACACTGTATCACATTGCCCCAACCCTAGTCCAGACACTACATCACATTGCCCCAACCCTAGTCCACAGACACTGCATCACATTGCCCCAACCCTAGTCCACAGACACTACATCACATTGCTCCAACCCTAGTCCACACACACTGCATCACGTTGCCCCAACCCTAGTCCACAGACACTACATCACATTGCCCCAACCCTAGTCCACAGACACTGTATCACATTGCCCCAACCCTAGTCCAGACACTACATCACATTGCCCCAACCCTAGTCCACAGACACTACATCACATTGCCCCAACCCTAGTCCACAGACACTACATCACATTGCCCCAACCCTCGTCCACAGACACTGTATCACATTGCCCCAACCCTAGTCCACAGACACTACATCACATTGCCCCAGCCCAAGTCCACAAACACTGTATCACATTGCCCCAAACCTAGTCCAGACACTACATCACATTGCCCCAACCCTAGTCCACAGACACTACATCACATTGCCCCAACCCTAGTCCACAGACACTCCATCACATTGCCCCAACCCTAGTCCACAGACACTGTATCACATTGCCCCAACCCTAGTCCACAGACACTGCATCACATTGCTCCAACCATATTCCACAGACACTGCATCACATTGCCCCAACCCTAGTCCAGACACTACATCACATTGCCCCAGCCCTAGTCCACAGACACTGTATCACATTGTCCCAACTCTAGTCCACAAACACTGTATCACATTGCCCCAACCCTAGTCCAGACACTACATCACATTGCCCCAACCCTAGTCCACAGACACTACATCACATTGCCCCAACCCTAGTCCACAGACACTGTATCACATTGCCCCAACCCTAGTCCACAGACACTGCATCACATTGCTCCAACCATATTCCACAGACACTGCATCACATTGCCCCAACCCTAGTCCAGACACTACATCACATTGCCCCAATCCTAGTCCACAAACACTGTATCACATTGTCCCAACTCTAGTCCACAGACACTGTATCACATTGCCCCAACCCAAGTCCAGACACTACATCACATTGCCCCAACCCTAGTCCAGACACTACATCACATTGCCCCAACCCTAGTCCAGACACTACATCACATTGCCCCAACCCTAGTCCACAGACACTACATCACATTGCCCCAACCCTAGTCCACAGACACTACATCACATTGCCCCAGCCCAAGTTCACAAACACTACATCACATTGCCCCAGCTCAAGTCCACAAACACTGTATCACATTGCCCCAACCCTAGTCCAGACACTACATCACATTGCCCCAACCCTAGTCCACAGACACTGTATCACATTGCCCCAACCCTAGTCCACAGACACTGTATCACATTGCCCCAACCGTAGTCCACAGACACTGTATCACATTGCCCCAACCCTAGTCCACAGACACTGCATCACATTGCTCCAACACTAGTCCACAGACACTACATCACATTGCCCCAACCTTAGTCCACAGACACTACATCACATTGCCCCAGCCCTAGTCCACAGACACTGTATCACATTGCCCCAACCCTAGTCCAGACACTACATCACATTGCCCCAGCCCTAGTCCACAAACACTGTATCACATTGTCCCAACCCTAGTCCAGACACTACATCACATTGCCCCAACCCTAGTCCACAGACACTACATCACATTGCCCCAACCCTAGTCCACAGACACTACATCACATTGCCCCAACCCTAGTCCACAGACACTACATCACATTGCCCCAACCCTAGTCCACAGACACTACATCACATTGCCCCAGCCCAAGTCCACATACACTGTATCACATTGCCCCAACCCTAGTCCAGACACTACATCACATTGCCCCAACCCTAGTCCACAGACACTACATCACATTGCCCCAACCCTAGTCCACAGACACTACATCACATTGCCCCAGCCCAAGTCCACAAACACTGTATCACATTGCCCCAATCCTAGTCCAGACACTACATCACATTGCCCCAACCCTAGTCCACAGACACTACATCACATTGCCCCAACCCTAGTCCACAGACACTGTATCACATTGCCCCAACCCTAGTCCACAGACACTGCATCACATTGCTCCAACCATAGTCCACAGACACTGCATCACATTGCCCCAACCCTAGTCCAGACACTACATCACATTGCCCCAACCCTAGTCCAGACACTGTATCACATTGCCCCAACCCTAGTCCACAGGCACTGCATCACATTGCCCCAACCCTAGTCCAGACACTACATCACATTGCCCCAACCCTAGTCCAGACACTACATCACATTGCTCCAACCCTAGTCCAGACACTACATCACATTGCCCCAGCTCTAGTCCACAGACACTGTATCACATTGCTCCAACCCTAGTCCAGACACTACATCACATTGCCCCAACACTAGTCCACAGACACTACATCACATTGCCCCAGCCCAAGTTCACAAACACTACATCACATTGCCCCAGCTCAAGTCCACAAACACTGTATCACATTGCCCCAACCCTAGTCCAGACACTACATCACATTGCCCCAACCCTAGTCCACAGACACTGTATCACATTGCCCCAACCCTAGTCCACAGACACTGTATCACATTGCCCCAACCCTAGTCCACAGACACTGTATCACATTGCCCCAACCCTAGTCCACAGACACTGCATCACATTGCTCCAACCCTCGTCCACAGACACTACATCACATTGCCCCAACCTTAGTCCACAGACACTACATCACATTGCCCCAGCCCAAGTCCACAAACACTGTATCACATTGCCCCAACCCTAGTCCACAGACACTGTATCACATTGCCCCAACCCTAGTCCAGACACTACATCACATTGCCCCAGCCCTAGTCCACAAACACTGTATCACATTGTCCCAACTCTAGTCCACAAACACTGTATCACATTGCCCCAACCCTAGTCCAGACACTACATCACATTGCCCCAACCCTAGTCCACAGACACTACATCACATTGCCCCAACCCTAGTCCAGACACTACATCACATTGCCCCAACCCTAGTCCAGACACTACATCACATTGCCCCAACCCTAGTCCACAGACACTACATCACATTGCCCCAACCCTCGTCCACAGACACTGTATCACATTGCCCCAACCCTAGTCCACAGACACTACATCACATTGCCCCAGCCCAAGTCCACAAACACTGTATCACATTGCCCCAAGCCTAGTCCAGACACTACATCACATTGCCCCAACCCTAGTCCACAGACACTACATCACATTGCCCCAACCCTAGTCCACAGACACTCTATCACATTGCCCCAACCCTAGTCCACAGACACTGTATCACATTGCCCCAACCCTAGTCCACAGACACTGCATCACATTGCCCCAACCCTAGTCCAGACACCACATCACATTGCCCCAACCCTAGTCCACAGACACTACATCACATTGCCCCAATCCTAGTCCAGACACTACATCACATTGCTCCAACCCTAGTCCAGACATTACATCACATTGCCCCAGCTCTAGTCCACAGACACTGTATCACATTGCCCCAACCCTAGTCCACACACACTACATCACATTGCTCCAACCCTAGTCCACAGACACTACATCACATTGCCCCAACCCTAGTCCACAGACACTGCATCACATTGCCCCAACCCTAGTCCACAGACACTGTATCACATTGCCCCAACCCTAGTCCAGACACTACATCACATTGCCCCAACCCTAGTCCACAGACACTACATCACATTGCCCCAACCCTAGTCCACAGACACTGTATCACATTGCCCCAACCCTAGTCCACAGACACTGCATCACATTGCTCCAACCATAGTCCACAGACACTGCATCACATTCCCCCAACCCTAGTCCAGACACTACATCACATTGCCCCAACCCTAGTCCAGACACTACATCACATTGCCCCAACCCTAGTCCAGACACTACATCACATTGCCCCAACCCTAGTCCAGACACTACATCACATTGCTCCAACCCTAGTCCACAGACACTACATCACATTGCCCCAGCCCTAGTCCACAAACAGTGTATCACATTGCCCCAACCCTAGTCCAGACACTACATCACATTGCCCCAACCCTAGTCCAGACACTACATCACATTGCCCCAACCCTAGTCCAGACACTACATCACATTGCTCCAACCCTAGTCCACAGACACTACATCACATTGCCCCAGCCCTAGTCCACAAACAGTGTATCACATTGCCCCAACCCTAGTCCAGACACTACATCACATTGCCCCAACCCTAGTCCAGACACTACATCACATTGCCCCAACCCTAGTCCAGACACTACATCACATTGCCCCAACCCTAGTCCAGACACTACATCACATTGCCCCAACCCTAGTCCAGACACTACATCACATTGCTCCAACCCTAGTCCAGACACTACATCACATTGCCCCAACCCTAGTCCACAGACACTGTATCACATTGCTCCAACCCTAGTCCAGACACTACATCACATTGCCCCAACACTAGTCCACAGACACTGTATCACATTGCTCCAACCCTAGTCCACAGACACTACATCACATTGCCCCAGCTCAAGTCCACAAACACTGTATCACATTGCCCCAACCCTAGTCCAGACACTACATCACATTGCCCCAACCCTAGTCCACAGACACTGTATCACATTGCCCCAACCCTAGTCCACAGACACTGTATCACATTGCCCCAACCCTAGTCCACAGACACTGCAGCACATTGCTCCAACCCTCGTCCACAGACACTACATCACATTGCCCCAACCTTAGTCCACAGACACTACATCACATTGCCCCAGCCCAAGTTCACAAACACTGTATCACATTGCCCCAACCCTAGTCCACAGACACTACATCACATTGCCCCAACCCGAGTCCAGACACTACATCACATTGCCCCAACCCTAGTCCACAGACACTGTATCACATTGCCCCAACCCTAGGCCAGACACTACATCACATTGCCCCAGCCCTAGTCCACAAACACTGTATCACATTGTCCCAACTCTAGTCCACAAACACTGTATCACATTGCCCCAACCCTAGTCCAGACACTACATCACATTGCCCCAACCCTAGTCCACAGACACTACATCACATTGCCCCAACCCTCGTCCACAGACACTGTATCACATTGCCCCAACCCTAGTCCACAGACACTACATCACATTGCCCCAGCCCAAGTCCACAAACACTGTATCACATTGCCCCAAGCCTAGTCCAGACACTACATCACATTGCCCCAACCCTAGTCCACAGACACTACATCACATTGCCCCAACCCTAGTCCACAGACACTGTATCACATTGCCCCAACCCTAGTCCACAGACACTGTATCACATTGCCCCAACCCTAGTCCACAGACACTGTATCACATTGCCCCAACCCTAGTCCACAGACACTGCATCACATTGCCCCAACCCTAGTCCACAGACACTGCATCACATTGCCCCAACCCTAGTCCACAGACACTGCATCACATTGCTCCAACCATATTCCACAGACACTGCATCACATTGCCCCAACCCTAGTCCAGACACCACATCACATTGCCCCAACCCTAGTCCAGACACTACATCACATTGCCCCAATCCTAGTCCAGACACTACATCACATTGCTCCAACCCTAGTCCAGACATTACATCACATTGCCCCAGCTCTAGTCCACAGACACTGTATCACATTGCCCCAACCCTAGTCCACACACACAACATCACATTGCTCCAACCCTAGCCCACAGACACTGCATCACATTGCCCCAACCCTAGTCCACAGACACTGTATCACATTGCCCCAACCCTAGTCCAGACACTACATCACATTGCCCCAACCCTAGTCCACAGACACTACATCACATTGCCCCAACCCTAGTCCACAGACACTGTATCACATTGCCCCAACCCTAGTCCACAGACACTGCATCACATTGCTCCAACCATAGTCCACAGACACTGCATCACATTGCCCCAACCATAGTCCACAGACACTACATCACATTGCCCCAGCCCAAGTCCACATACACTGTATCACATTGCCCCAACCCTAGTCCAGACACTACATCACATTGCCCCAACCCTAGTCCACAGACACTACATCACATTGCCCCAACCCTAGTCCACAGACACTACATCACATTGCCCCAGCCCAAGTCCACAAACACTGTATCACATTGCCCCAATCCTAGTCCAGACACTACATCACATTGCCCCAACCCTAGTCCACAGACACTACATCACATTGCCCCAACCCTAGTCCACAGACACTGCATCACATTGCTCCAACCATAGTCCACAGACACTGCATCACATTGCTCCAACCCTAGTCCACAGACACTGTATCACATTGCCCCAACCCTAGTCCACAGACACTGCATCACATTGCTCCAACCATAGTCCACAGACACTGCATCACATTGCCCCAAACCTAGTCCAGACACTACATCACATTGCCCCAACCCTAGTCCAGACACTACATCACATTGCTCCAACCCTAGTCCAGACACTACATCACATTGCCCCAACCCTAGTCCAGACACTACATCACATTGCCCCAACCCTAGTCCAGACACTGCATCACATTGCCCCAACCCTAGTCCAGACACTACATCACATTGCCCCAACCCTAGTCCAGACACTACATCACATTGCTCCAACCCTAGTCCAGACACTACATCACATTGCCCCAGCTCTAGTCCACAGACACTGTATCACATTGCTCCAACCCTAGTCCAGACACTACATCACATTGCCCCAACACTAGTCCACAGACACTACATCACATTGCCCCAGCCCAAGTTCACAAACACTACATCACATTGCCCCAGCTCAAGTCCACAAACACTGTATCACATTGCCCCAACCCTAGTCCAGACACTACATCACATTGCCCCAACCCTAGTCCACAGACACTACATCACATTGCTCCAACCCTAGTCCACAGACACTACATCACATTGCCCCAACCCTAGTCCACAGACACTGTATCACATTGCCCCAACCCTAGTCCACAGACACTGCATCACATTGCTCCAACCCTAGTCCACAGACACTACATCACATTGCCCCAGCCCTAGTCCACAAACAGTGTATCACATTGTCCCAACTCTAGTCCACAAACACTGTATCACATTGCCCCAACCCTAGTCCAGACACTACATCACATTGCCCCAACCCTAGTCCACAGACACTACATCACATTGCCCCAACCCTAGTCCAGACACTACATCACATTGCTCCAACCCTAGTCCAGACACTACATCACATTGCCCCAACCCTAGTCCAGACACTACATCACATTGCCCCAACCCTAGTCCACAGACACTGTATCACATTGCTCCAACCCTAGTCCAGACACTACATCACATTGCCCCAACCCTAGTCCAGACACTACATCACATTGCTCCAACCCTAGTCCACAGACACTACATCACATTGCCCCAGCCCTAGTCCACAAACAGTGTATCACATTGCCCCAACTCTAGTCCACAGACACTGCATCACATTGTCCCAACCCTAGTCCAGACACTCCATCACATTGCCCCAACCCTAGTCCACAAACACTGTATCACATTGTCCCAACTCTAGTCCACAAACACTGTATCACATTGTCCCAACTCTAGTCCACAGACACTGTTTCACATTGCCCCAACCCTAGTCCACAGACACGGTATCACATTGCCCCAACCCTAGTCCACAGACACTGCATCACATTGCCCCAATCCTAGTCCACAAACACTGTATCACATTGCTCCAACCCTAGTCCAGACACTACATCACATTGCTCCAACCCTAGTCCAGACACTACATCACATTGCCCCAGCCCTAGTCCAGACACTGCATCACATTGCCCCAACCCTAGTCCACAGACACTACATCACATTGCTCCAACCCTAGTCCACAGACACTGCATCACATTGCCCCAACCCTAGTCCAGACACTGCATCACATTGCCCCAACCCTAGTCCACAGACACTACATCACATTGCCCCAGCCCTAGTCCAGACACTGCATCACATTGCCCCAACCCTAATCCAGACACTACATCACATTGCTCCAACTCTAGTCCACAGACACTGCATCACATTGCCCCAACCCTAGTCCACATACACTACATCACATTGCTCCAACCCTAGTCCACAGACACTACATCACATTGTCCCAACCCTAGTCCACAGACACTACATCACATGGGCCCAACCCTAGTCCACAGACACTACATCACATTTCCCCAACCCTAGTCCACAGACACTGTATCACATTGTCCCAACTCTAGTCCACAAACACTGTATCACATTGCCCCAACCCTAGTCCAGACACTACATCACATTGCCCCAACCCTAGTCCACAGACACTACATCACATTGCCCCAACCCTCGTCCACAGACACTGTATCACATTGCCCCAACCCTAGTCCACAGACACTACATCACATTGCCCCAGCCCAAGTCCACAAACACTGTATCACATTGCCCCAAGCCTAGTCCAGACACTACATCACATTGCCCCAACCCTAGTCCACAGACACTACATCACATTGCCCCAACCCTAGTCCACAGACACTGTATCACATTGCCCCAACCCTAGTCCACAGACACTGTATCACATTGCCCCAACCCTAGTCCACAGACACTGCATCACATTGCCCCAACCCTAGTCCAGACACCACATCACATTGCCCCAACCCTAGTCCACAGACACTACATCACATTGCCCCAATCCTAGTCCAGACACTACATCACATTGCTCCAACCCTAGTCCAGACATTACATCACATTGCCCCAGCTCTAGTCCACAGACACCGCATCACATTGCCCCAACCCTAGTCCACAGACACTACATCACATTGCTCCAACCCTAGCCCACAGACACTGCATCACATTGCCCCAACCCTAGTCCACAGACACTGTATCACATTGCCCCAACCCTAGTCCAGACACTACATCACATTGCCCCAACCCTAGTCCACAGACACTACATCACATTGCCCCAACCCTAGTCCACAGACACTGTATCACATTGCCCCAACCCTAGTCCACAGACACTGCATCACATTGCTCCAACCATAGTCCACAGACACTGCATCACATTGCCCCAACCATAGTCCACAGACACTGCATCACATTGCCCCAGCCCAAGTCCACATACACTGTATCACATTGCCCCAACCCTAGTCCAGACACTACATCACATTGCCCCAACCCTAGTCCACAGACACTACATCACATTGCCCCAACCCTAGTCCACAGACACTGTATCACATTGCCCCAACCCTAGTCCACAGACACTGCATCACATTGCTCCAACCATAGTCCACAGACACTGCATCACATTGCCCCAACCATAGTCCACAGACACTGCATCACATTCCCCCAACCCTAGTCCAGACACTACATCACATTGCCCCAACCCTAGTCCAGACACTACATCACATTGCCCCAACCCTAGTCCAGACACTACATCACATTGCCCCAACCCTAGTCCAGACACTACATCACATTGCTCCAACCCTAGTCCACAGACACTACATCACATTGCCCCAGCCCTAGTCCACAAACAGTGTATCACATTGTCCCAACTCTAGTCCACAAACACTGTATCACATTGCCCCAACCCTAGTCCAGACACTACATCACATTGCCCCAACCCTAGTCCAGACACTACATCACATTGCTCCAACCCTAGTCCAGACACTACATCACATTGCCCCAGCTCTAGTCCACAGACACTGTATCACATTGCTCCAACCCTAGTCCAGACACTACATCACATTGCCCCAACCCTAGTCCAGACACTACATCACATTGCCCCAACCCTAGTCCAGACACTACATCACATTGCCCCAACCCTAGTCCAGACACTACATCACATTGCTCCAACCCTAGTCCAGACACTACATCACATTGCCCCAGCTCTAGTCCACAGACACTGTATCACATTGCTCCAACCCTAGTCCAGACACTACATCACATTGCCCCAACCCTAGTCCAGACACTACATCACATTGCCCCAACCCTAGTCCAGACACTACATCACATTGCCCCAACCCTAGTCCAGACACTACATCACATTGCTCCAACCCTAGTCCAGACACTACATCACATTGCCCCAGCTCTAGTCCACAGACACTGTATCACATTGCTCCAACCCTAGTCCAGACACTACATCACATTGCCCCAACACTAGTCCACAGACACTACATCACATTGCCCCAGCTCAAGTCCACAAACACTGTATCACATTGCCCCAACCCTAGTCCAGACACTACATCACATTGCCCCAACCCTAGTCCACAGACACTGTATCACATTGCCCCAACCCTAGTCCACAGACACTGTATCACATTGCTCCAACCCTAGTCCAGACACTACATCACATTGCCCCAACCCTAGTCCACAGACACTACATCACATTGCCCCAACCCTAGTCCAGTCACTACATCACATTGCCCCAACCCTAGTCCACAGACACTGTATCACATTGCCCCAACCCTAGTCCACAGACACTGCAGCACATTGCTCCAACCCTCGTCCACAGACACTACATCACATTGCCCCAACCTTAGTCCACAGACACTACATCACATTGCCCCAGCCCAAGTTCACAAACACTGTATCACATTGCCCCAACCCTAGTCCACAGACACTACATCACATTGCCCCAACCCGAGTCCAGACACTACATCACATTGCCCCAACCCTAGTCCACAGACACTGTATCACATTGCCCCAACCCTAGGCCAGACACTACATCACATTGCCCCAGCCCTAGTCCACAAACACTGTATCACATTGTCCCAACTCTAGTCCACAAACACTGTATCACATTGCCCCAACCCTAGTCCAGACACTACATCACATTGCCCCAACCCTAGTCCACAGACACTACATCACATTGCCCCAACCCTCGTCCACAGACACTGTATCACATTGCCCCAACCCTAGTCCACAGACACTACATCACATTGCCCCAGCCCAAGTCCACAAACACTGTATCACATTGCCCCAAGCCTAGTCCAGACACTACATCACATTGCCCCAACCCTAGTCCACAGACACTACATCACATTGCCCCAACCCTAGTCCACAGACACTGTATCACATTGCCCCAACCCTAGTCCACAGACACTGCATCACATTGCTCCAACCATATTCCACAGACACTGCATCACATTGCCCCAACCCTAGTCCAGACACCACATCACATTGCCCCAACCCTAGTCCACAGACACTACATCACATTGCCCCAATCCTAGTCCAGACACTACATCACATTGCTCCAACCCTAGTCCAGACATTACATCACATTGCCCCAGCTCTAGTCCACAGACACTGTATCACATTGCCCCAACCCTAGTCCACACACACAACATCACATTGCTCCAACCCTAGCCCACAGACACTGCATCACATTGCCCCAACCCTAGTCCACAGACACTGTATCACATTGCCCCAACCCTAGTCCAGACACTACATCACATTGCCCCAACCCTAGTCCACAGACACTACATCACATTGCCCCAACCCTAGTCCACAGACACTGTATCACATTGCCCCAACCCTAGTCCACAGACACTGCATCACATTGCTCCAACCATAGTCCACAGACACTGCATCACATTGCCCCAACCATAGTCCACAGACACTACATCACATTGCTCCAACCATAGTCCACAGACACTGCATCACATTGCCCCAACCATAGTCCACAGACACTACATCACATTGCCCCAACCTTAGTCCACAGACACTACATCACATTGCCCCAGCCCTAGTCCACAGACACTGTATCACATTGCCCCAACCCTAGTCCAGACACTACATCACATTGCCCCAGCCCTAGTCCACAAACACTGTATCACATTGTCCCAACCCTAGTCCAGACACTACATCACATTGCCCCAACCCTAGTCCACAGACACTAAATCACATTGCCCCAACCCTAGTCCACAGACACTACATCACATTGCCCCAACCCTAGTCCACAGACACTACATCACATTGCCCCAACCCTAGTCCACAGACACTACATCACATTGCCCCAGCCCAAGTCCACATACACTGTATCACATTGCCCCAACCCTAGTCCAGACACTACATCACATTGCCCCAACCCTAGTCCACAGACACTACATCACATTGCCCCAACCCTAGTCCACAGACACTACATCACATTGCCCCAGCCCAAGTCCACAAACACTGTATCACATTGCCCCAATCCTAGTCCAGACACTACATCACATTGCCCCAACCCTAGTCCACAGACACTACATCACATTGCCCCAACCCTAGTCCACAGACACTGCATCACATTGCTCCAACCATAGTCCACAGACACTGCATCACATTGCTCCAACCCTAGTCCACAGACACTGTATCACATTGCCCCAACCCTAGTCCACAGACACTGCATCACATTGCTCCAACCATAGTCCACAGACACTGCATCACATTGCCCCAAACCTAGTCCAGACACTACATCACATTGCCCCAACCCTAGTCCAGACACTACATCACATTGCCCCAACCCTAGTCCAGACACTACATCACATTGCTCCAACCCTAGTCCAGACACTACATCACATTGCCCCAACCCTAGTCCAGACACTACATCACATTGCCCCAACCCTAGTCCAGACACTACATCACATTGCCCCAACCCTAGTCCAGACACTACATCACATTGCCCCAACCCTAGTCCAGACACTACATCACATTGCCCCAACCCTAGTCCAGACACTACATCACATTGCCCCAACCCTAGTCCACAGACACTACATCACATTGCCCCAACCCTAGTCCACAGACTCTGTATCACATTGCCCCAACCCTAGTCCACAGACACTGCATCACATTGCTCCAACCATAGTCCACAGACACTGCATCACATTGCCCCAACCATAGTCCACAGACACTACATCACATTGCCCCAGCCCAAGTCCACATACACTGTATCACATTGCCCCAACCCTAGTCCAGACACTACATCACATTGCCCCAACCCTAGTCCACAGACACTACATCACATTGCCCCAACCCTAGTCCACAGACACTACATCACATTGCCCCAGCCCAAGTCCACAAACACTGTATCACATTGCCCCAATCCTAGTCCAGACACTACATCACATTGCCCCAACCCTAGTCCACAGACACTACATCACATTGCCCCAACCCTAGTCCACAGACACTGTATCACATTGCCCCAACCCTAGTCCACAGACACTGCATCACATTGCTCCAACCATAGTCCACAGACACTGCATCACATTGCCCCAACCCTAGTCCAGACACTACATCACATTGCCCCAACCCTAGTCCAGACACTACATCACATTGCCCCAACCCTAGTCCAGACACTACATCACATTGCCCCAACCCTAGTCCAGACACTACATCACATTGCTCCAACCCTAGTCCAGACACTACATCACATTGCCCCAACCCTAGTCCAGACACTACATCACATTGCCCCAACCCTAGTCCAGACACTACATCACATTGCCCCAACCCTAGTCCAGACACTACATCACATTGCCCCAACCCTAGTCCAGACACTACATCACATTGCCCCAACCCTAGTCCAGACACTACATCACATTGTCCCAACTCTAGTCCACAAACACTGTATCACATTGCCCCAACCCTAGTCCAGACACTGCATCACATTGCCCCAACCCTAGTCCACAGACACTACATCACATTGCCCCAACCCTAGTCCAGACACTACATCACATTGCTCCAACCCTAGTCCACAGACACTACATCACATTGCCCCAACCCTAGTCCAGACACTACATCACATTGCCCCAACCCTAGTCCACAGACACTACATCACATTGCCCCAACCCTAGTCCAGACACTACATCACATTGCTCCAACCCTAGTCCACAGACACTGTATCACATTGTCCCAACTCTAGTCCACAGACACTGTTTCACATTGCCCCAACCCTAGTCCACAGACACGGTATCACATTGCCCCAGTCCTAGTCTACAAACACTGTATCACATTGCCCCAACCCTAGTCCAGACACTACATCACATTGCCCCAATCCTAGTCCACAAACACTGTATCACATTGTCCCAACTCTAGTCCACAGACACTGTATCACATTGCCCCAACCCTAGTCCAGACACTACATCACATTGCCCCAACCCTAGTCCAGACACTGCATCACATTGCCCCAACCCTAGTCCACAGACACTACATCACATTGCCCCAACCCTAGTCCACAGACACTGCATCACATTGCCCCAACCCTAGTCCACAGACACTACATCACATTGCTCCAACCCTAGTCCACAGACACTGCATCACATTGCCCCAACCCTAGTCCAGACACTGCATCACATTGCCCCAACCCTAGTCCACAGACACTACATCACATTGCCCCAGCCCTAGTCCAGACACTGCATCACATTGCCCCAACCCTAGTCCAGACACTACATCACATTGCTCCAACTCTAGTCCACAGACACTGCATCACATTGCCCCAACCCTAGTCCACATACACTACATCACATTGCTCCAACCCTAGTCCACAGACACTACATCACATTGTCCCAACCCTAGTCCACAGACACTACATCACATGGGCCCAACCCTAGTCCACAGACACTACATCACATTTCCCCAACCCTAGTCCACAGACACTGTATCACATTGTCCCAACTCTAGTCCACAAACACTGTATCACATTGCCCCAACCCTAGTCCAGACACTACATCACATTGCCCCAACCCTAGTCCACAGACACTACATCACATTGCCCCAACCCTCGTCCACAGACACTGTATCACATTGCCCCAACCCTAGTCCACAGACACTACATCACATTGCCCCAGCCCAAGTCCACAAACACTGTATCACATTGCCCCAAGCCTAGTCCAGACACTACATCACATTGCCCCAACCCTAGTCCACAGACACTACATCACATTGCCCCAACCCTAGTCCACAGACACTGTATCACATTGCCCCAACCCTAGTCCACAGACACTGTATCACATTGCCCCAACCCTAGTCCACAGACACTGCATCACATTGCTCCAACCATATTCCACAGACACTGCATCACATTGCCCCAACCCTAGTCCAGACACCACATCACATTGCCCCAACCCTAGTCCACAGACACTACATCACATTGCCCCAATCCTAGTCCAGACACTACATCACATTGCTCCAACCCTAGTCCAGACATTACATCACATTGCCCCAGCTCTAGTCCACAGACACCGCATCACATTGCCCCAACCCTAGTCCACAGACACTACATCACATTGCCCCAACCCTAGTCCACACACACTACATCACATTGCTCCAACCCTAGCCCACAGACACTGCATCACATTGCCCCAACCCTAGTCCACAGACACTGTATCACATTGCCCCAACCCTAGTCCAGACACTACATCACATTGCCCCAACCCTAGTTCACAGACACTACATCACATTGCCCCAACCCTAGTCCACAGACACTACATCACATTGCCCCAACCCTAGTCCACAGACACTGTATCACATTGCCCCAACCCTAGTCCACAGACACTGCATCACATTGCTCCAACCATAGTCCACAGACACTGCATCACATTGCCCCAACCATAGTCCACAGACACTGCATCACATTGCCCCAGCCCAAGTCCACATACACTGTATCACATTGCCCCAACCCTAGTCCAGACACTACATCACATTGCTCCAACCCTAGTCCACAGACACTACATCACATTGCCCCAACCCTAGTCCACAGACACTACATCACATTGCCCCAGCCCAAGTCCACAAACACTGTATCACATTGCCCCAATCCTAGTCCAGACACTACATCACATTGCCCCAACCCTAGTCCACAGACACTACATCACATTGCCCCAACCCTAGTCCACAGACACTGTATCACATTGCCCCAACCCTAGTCCACAGACACTGCATCACATTGCTCCAACCATAGTCCACAGACACTGCATCACATTGCCCCAACCCTAGTCCAGACACTACATCACATTGCCCCAACCCTAGTCCAGACACTACATCACATTGCCCCAACCCTAGTCCAGACACTACATCACATTGCCCCAACCCTAGTCCAGACACTACATCACATTGCCCCAACCCTAGTCCAGACACTACATCACATTGCCCCAACCCTAGTCCACAGACACTACATCACATTGCCCCAACCCTAGTCCAGACACTACATCACATTGCCCCAACCCTAGTCCAGACACTACATCACATTGCCCCAACCCTAGTCCACAGACACTACATCACATTGCCCCAACCCTAGTCCAGACACTACATCACATTGCCCCAACCCTAGTCCAGACACTACATCACATTGCCCCAACCCTAGTCCAGACACTACATCACATTGCCCCAACCCTAGTCCAGACACTACATCACATTGCCCCAACCCTAGTCCAGACACTACATCACATTGCCCCAACCCTAGTCCAGACACTACATCACATTGCCCCAACCCTAGTCCACAGACACTACATCACATTGCCCCAACCCTAGTCCAGACACTACATCACATTGCCCCAACCCTAGTCCAGACACTACATCACATTGCCCCAGCCCTAGTCCACAAACAGTGTATCACATTGTCCCAACTCTAATCCACAAACACTGTATCACATTGTCCCAACTCTAGTCCACAGACACTGTATCACATTGCTCCAACCCTAGTCCAGACACTGCATCACATTGCCCCAACCCTAGTCCACAGACACTGTATCACATTGCCCCAACCCTAGTCCAGACACTACATCACATTGCCCCAACCCTAGTCCACAGACACTACATCACATTGCCCCAGCCCTAGTCCACAAACAGTGTATCACATTGCCCCAACCCTAGTCCACAGACACTGTATCACATTGCCCCAACCCTAGTCCAGACACTACATCACATTGCCCCAACCCTAGTCCACATACACTGTATCACATTGCCCCAACCCTAGTCCAGACACTACATCACATTGCCCCAACCCTAGTCCACAGACACTACATCACATTGCCCCAGCCCTAGTCCACAAACAGTGTATCACATTGCCCCAACCCTAGTCCACAGACACTGTATCACATTGCCCCAACCCTAGTTCACACACACTGTATCACATTGCCCCAACCCTAGTCCAGACACTACATCACATTGCCCCAACCCTAGTCCAGACACTGCATCACATTGCTCCAACCCTAGTCCACAGACACTACATCACATTGCCCCAGCCCTAGTCCACAAACAGTGTATCACATTGCCCCAACCCTAGTCCACAGACACTGTATCACATTGCCCCAACCCTAGTTCACACACACTGTATCACATTGCCCCAACCCTAGTCCAGACACTACATCACATTGCCCCAACCCTAGTCCAGACACTACATCACATTGCTCCAACCCTAGTCCACAGACACTACATCACATTGCCCCAGCCCTAGTCCACAAACACTGTATCACATTGCCCCAACCCTAGTCCAGACACTACATCACATTGCCCCAACCCTAGTCCACAAACACTGTATCACATTGTCCCAACTCTAGTCCACAAACACTGTATCACATTGTCCCAACTCTAGTCCACAGACACTGTTTCACATTGCCCCAACCCTAGTCCACAGACACGGTATCACATTGCCCCAACCCTAGTCCACAGACACGGTATCACATTGCCCCAACCCTAGTTCACACACACTGTATCACATTGCCCCAACCCTAGTCCAGACACTACATCACATTGCTCCAACCCTAGTCCACAGACACTGCATCACATTGCCCCAACCCTAGTCCAGACACTACATCACATTGCCCCAACCCTAGTCCAGACACTACATCACATTGCTCCAACCCTAGTCCACACACACTGCATCACATTGCCCCAACCCTAGTGTAGAGACACTGCATCACATTGCCCCAACCCTAGTCCAGACACTACATCACATTGCTCCAACCCTAGTCCAGACACTGTATCACATTGCCCCAACCCTAGTCCACAGACACGACATCACATTGCTCCAACCCTAGTCCAGACACTACATCACATTGCTCCAACCCTAGTCCAGACACTACATCACATTGCCCCAACCCTAGTCCAGACACTACATCACATTGCTCCAACCCTAGTCCAGACACTACATCACATTGCCCCAACCCTAGTCCACAGACACTGTATCACATTGCCCCAACCCTAGTCCACAGACACTGTATCACATTGCCCCAACCCTAGTCCACAGACACTGCATCACATTGCTCCAACCATATTCCACAGACACTGCATCACATTGCCCCAACCCTAGTCCAGACACTACATCACATTGCCCCAATCCTAGTCCACAAACACTGTATCACATTGTCCCAACTCTAATCCACAGACACTGTATCACATTGCCCCAACCCTAGTCCAGACACTACATCACATTGCCCCAACCCTAGTCCAGACACTACATCACATTGCCCCAACCCTAGTCCACAGACACTACATCACATTGCCCCAACCCTAGTCCACAGACACTACATCACATTGCCCCAGCCCAAGTTCACAAACACTACATCACATTGCCCCAGCTCAAGTCCACAAACACTGTATCACATTGCCCCAACCCTAGTCCAGACACTACATCACATTGCCCCAACCCTAGTCCACAGACACTGTATCACATTGCCCCAACCCTAGTCCACAGACACTGTATCACATTGCCCCAACCGTAGTCCACAGACACTGTATCACATTGCCCCAACCCTAGTCCACAGACACTGCATCACATTGCTCCAACACTAGTCCACAGACACTACATCACATTGCCCCAACCTTAGTCCACAGACACTACATCACATTGCCCCAGCCCTAGTCCACAGACACTGTATCACATTGCCCCAACCCTAGTCCAGACACTACATCACATTGCCCCAGCCCTAGTCCACAAACACTGTATCACATTGTCCCAACCCTAGTCCAGACACTACATCACATTGCCCCAACCCTAGTCCACAGACACTACATCACATTGCCCCAACCCTAGTCCACAGACACTACATCACATTGCCCCAACCCTAGTCCACAGACACTACATCACATTGCCCCAACCCTAGTCCACAGACACTACATCACATTGCCCCAGCCCAAGTCCACATACACTGTATCACATTGCCCCAACCCTAGTCCAGACACTACATCACATTGCCCCAACCCTAGTCCACAGACACTACATCACATTGCCCCAACCCTAGTCCACAGACACTACATCACATTGCCCCAGCCCAAGTCCACAAACACTGTATCACATTGCCCCAATCCTAGTCCAGACACTACATCACATTGCCCCAACCCTAGTCCACAGACACTACATCACATTGCCCCAACCCTAGTCCACAGACACTGTATCACATTGCCCCAACCCTAGTCCACAGACACTGCATCACATTGCCCCAACCCTAGTCCAGACACTACATCACATTGCCCCAACCCTAGTCCAGACACTGTATCACATTGCCCCAACCCTAGTCCACAGGCACTGCATCACATTGCCCCAACCCTAGTCCAGACACTACATCACATTGCTCCAACCCTAGTCCAGACACTACATCACATTGCCCCAACCCTAGTCCAGACACTACATCACATTGCCCCAACCCTAGTCCAGACACTACATCACATTGCTCCAACCCTAGTCCAGACACTACATCACATTGCCCCAGCTCTAGTCCACAGACACTGTATCACATTGCTCCAACCCTAGTCCAGACACTACATCACATTGCCCCAACACTAGTCCACAGACACTACATCACATTGCCCCAGCCCAAGTTCACAAACACTACATCACATTGCCCCAGCTCAAGTCCACAAACACTGTATCACATTGCCCCAACCCTAGTCCAGACACTACATCACATTGCCCCAACCCTAGTCCACAGACACTGTATCACATTGCCCCAACCCTAGTCCACAGACACTGTATCACATTGCCCCAACCCTAGTCCACAGACACTGTATCACATTGCCCCAACCCTAGTCCACAGACACTGCATCACATTGCTCCAACCCTCGTCCACAGACACTACATCACATTGCCCCAACCTTAGTCCACAGACACTACATCACATTGCCCCAGCCCAAGTCCACAAACACTGTATCACATTGCCCCAACCCTAGTCCACAGACACTGTATCACATTGCCCCAACCCTAGTCCAGACACTACATCACATTGCCCCAGCCCTAGTCCACAAACACTGTATCACATTGTCCCAACTCTAGTCCACAAACACTGTATCACATTGCCCCAACCCTAGTCCAGACACTACATCACATTGCCCCAACCCTAGTCCAGACACTACATCACATTGCCCCAACCCTAGTCCACAGACACTACATCACATTGCCCCAACCCTCGTCCACAGACACTGTATCACATTGCCCCAACCCTAGTCCACAGACACTACATCACATTGCCCCAGCCCAAGTCCACAAACACTGTATCACATTGCCCCAAGCCTAGTCCAGACACTACATCACATTGCCCCAACCCTAGTCCACAGACACTACATCACATTGCCCCAACCCTAGTCCACAGACACTCTATCACATTGCCCCAACCCTAGTCCACAGACACTGTATCACATTGCCCCAACCCTAGTCCACAGACACTGCATCACATTGCCCCAACCCTAGTCCAGACACCACATCACATTGCCCCAACCCTAGTCCAGACACCACATCACATTGCCCCAACCCTAGTCCACAGACACTGTATCACATTGCCCCAACCCTAGTCCAGACACTACATCACATTGCTCCAACCCTAGTCCAGACATTACATCACATTGCCCCAGCTCTAGTCCACAGACACTGTATCACATTGCCCCAACCCTAGTCCACACACACTACATCACATTGCTCCAACCCTAGCCCACAGACACTGCATCACATTGCCCCAACCCTAGTCCACAGACACTGTATCACATTGCCCCAACCCTAGTCCAGACACTACATCACATTGCCCCAACCCTAGTCCACAGACACTACATCACATTGCCCCAACCCTAGTCCACAGACACTGTATCACATTGCCCCAACCCTAGTCCACAGACACTGCATCACATTGCTCCAACCATAGTCCACAGACACTGCATCACATTCCCCCAACCCTAGTCCAGACACTACATCACATTGCCCCAACCCTAGTCCAGACACTACATCACATTGCCCCAACCCTAGTCCAGACACTACATCACATTGCCCCAACCCTAGTCCAGACACTACATCACATTGCTCCAACCCTAGTCCAGACACTACATCACATTGCCCCAACCCTAGTCCAGACACTACATCACATTGCCCCAACCCTAGTCCAGACACTGCATCACATTGCCCCAACCCTAGTCCAGACACTACATCACATTGCTCCAACCCTAGTCCACAGACACTACATCACATTGCCCCAGCCCTAGTCCACAAACAGTGTATCACATTGCCCCAACCCTAGTCCAGACACTACATCACATTGCCCCAACCCTAGTCCAGACACTACATCACATTGCCCCAACCCTAGTCCACAGACACTACATCACATTGCCCCAACCCTAGTCCAGACACTGCATCACATTGCTCCAACCCTAGTCCAGACACTACATCACATTGCCCCAACCCTAGTCCAGACACTACATCACATTGCCCCAACCCTAGTCCAGACACTACATCACATTGCTCCAACCCTAGTCCAGACACTACATCACATTGCCCCAGCTCTAGTCCACAGACACTGTATCACATTGCTCCAACCCTAGTCCAGACACTACATCACATTGCCCCAACACTAGTCCACAGACACTACATCACATTGCCCCAGCTCAAGTCCACAAACACTGTATCACATTGCCCCAACCCTAGTCCAGACACTACATCACATTGCCCCAACCCTAGTCCACAGACACTGTATCACATTGCCCCAACCCTAGTCCACAGACACTGTATCACATTGCCCCAACCCTAGTCCACAGACACTGCAGCACATTGCTCCAACCCTCGTCCACAGACACTACATCACATTGCCCCAACCTTAGTCCACAGACACTACATCACATTGCCCCAGCCCAAGTTCACAAACACTGTATCACATTGCCCCAACCCTAGTCCACAGACACTACATCACATTGCCCCAACCCGAGTCCAGACACTACATCACATTGCCCCAACCCTAGTCCACAGACACTGTATCACATTGCCCCAACCCTAGGCCAGACACTACATCACATTGCCCCAGCCCTAGTCCACAAACACTGTATCACATTGTCCCAACTCTAGTCCACAAACACTGTATCACATTGCCCCAACCCTAGTCCAGACACTACATCACATTGCCCCAACCCTAGTCCACAGACACTACATCACATTGCCCCAACCCTCGTCCACAGACACTGTATCACATTGCCCCAACCCTAGTCCACAGACACTACATCACATTGCCCCAGCCCAAGTCCACAAACACTGTATCACATTGCCCCAAGCCTAGTCCAGACACTACATCACATTGCCCCAACCCTAGTCCACAGACACTACATCACATTGCCCCAACCCTAGTCCACAGACACTGTATCACATTGCCCCAACCCTAGTCCACAGACACTGTATCACATTGCCCCAACCCTAGTCCACAGACACTGCATCACATTGCTCCAACCATATTCCACAGACACTGCATCACATTGCCCCAACCCTAGTCCAGACACCACATCACATTGCCCCAACCCTAGTCCAGACACTACATCACATTGCCCCAATCCTAGTCCAGACACTACATCACATTGCTCCAACCCTAGTCCAGACATTACATCACATTGCCCCAGCTCTAGTCCACAGACACTGTATCACATTGCCCCAACCCTAGTCCACACACACAACATCACATTGCTCCAACCCTAGCCCACAGACACTGCATCACATTGCCCCAACCCTAGTCCACAGACACTGTATCACATTGCCCCAACCCTAGTCCAGACACTACATCACATTGCCCCAACCCTAGTCCACAGACACTACATCACATTGCCCCAACCCTAGTCCACAGACACTGTATCACATTGCCCCAACCCTAGTCCACAGACACTGCATCACATTGCTCCAACCATAGTCCACAGACACTGCATCACATTGCCCCAACCATAGTCCACAGACACTACATCACATTGCCCCAGCCCAAGTCCACATACACTGTATCACATTGCCCCAACCCTAGTCCAGACACTACATCACATTGCCCCAACCCTAGTCCACAGACACTACATCACATTGCCCCAACCCTAGTCCACAGACACTACATCACATTGCCCCAGCCCAAGTCCACAAACACTGTATCACATTGCCCCAATCCTAGTCCAGACACTACATCACATTGCCCCAACCCTAGTCCACAGACACTACATCACATTGCCCCAACCCTAGTCCACAGACACTGCATCACATTGCTCCAACCATAGTCCACAGACACTGCATCACATTGCTCCAACCCTAGTCCACAGACACTGTATCACATTGCCCCAACCCTAGTCCACAGACACTGCATCACATTGCTCCAACCATAGTCCACAGACACTGCATCACATTGCCCCAAACCTAGTCCAGACACTACATCACATTGCCCCAACCCTAGTCCAGACACTACATCACATTGCTCCAACCCTAGTCCAGACACTACATCACATTGCCCCAACCCTAGTCCAGACACTACATCACATTGCCCCAACCCTAGTCCAGACACTGCATCACATTGCCCCAACCCTAGTCCAGACACTACATCACATTGCCCCAACCCTAGTCCAGACACTACATCACATTGCTCCAACCCTAGTCCAGACACTACATCACATTGCCCCAGCTCTAGTCCACAGACACTGTATCACATTGCTCCAACCCTAGTCCAGACACTACATCACATTGCCCCAACACTAGTCCACAGACACTACATCACATTGCCCCAGCCCAAGTTCACAAACACTACATCACATTGCCCCAGCTCAAGTCCACAAACACTGTATCACATTGCCCCAACCCTAGTCCAGACACTACATCACATTGCCCCAACCCTAGTCCACAGACACTACATCACATTGCTCCAACCCTAGTCCACAGACACTACATCACATTGCCCCAACCCTAGTCCACAGACACTGTATCACATTGCCCCAACCCTAGTCCACAGACACTGCATCACATTGCTCCAACCCTAGTCCACAGACACTACATCACATTGCCCCAGCCCTAGTCCACAAACAGTGTATCACATTGTCCCAACTCTAGTCCACAAACACTGTATCACATTGCCCCAACCCTAGTCCAGACACTACATCACATTGCCCCAACCCTAGTCCACAGACACTACATCACATTGCCCCAACCCTAGTCCAGACACTACATCACATTGCTCCAACCCTAGTCCAGACACTACATCACATTGCCCCAACCCTAGTCCAGACACTACATCACATTGCTCCAACCCTAGTCCAGACACTACATCACATTGCCCCAGCTCTAGTCCACAGACACTGTATCACATTGCTCCAACCCTAGTCCAGACACTACATCACATTGCCCCAACACTAGTCCACAGACACTACATCACATTGCCCCAGCCCAAGTTCACAAACACTACATCACATTGCCCCAGCTCAAGTCCACAAACACTGTATCACATTGCCCCAACCCTAGTCCAGACACTACATCACATTGCCCCAACCCTAGTCCACAGACACTACATCACATTGCTCCAACCCTAGTCCACAGACACTACATCACATTGCCCCAACCCTAGTCCACAGACACTGTATCACATTGCCCCAACCCTAGTCCACAGACACTGCATCACATTGCTCCAACCCTAGTCCACAGACACTACATCACATTGCCCCAACCCTCGTCCACACACACTACATCACATTGCCCCAGCCCTAGTCCACAAACAGTGTATCACATTGTCCCAACTCTAGTCCACAAACACTGTATCACATTGCCCCAACCCTAGTCCAGACACTACATCACATTGCCCCAACCCTAGTCCACAGACACTACATCACATTGCCCCAACCCTAGTCCAGACACTACATCACATTGCTCCAACCCTAGTCCACAGACACTACATCACATTGCCCCAGCCCTAGTCCACAAACAGTGTATCACATTGCCCCAACTCTAGTCCACAGACACTGTATCACATTGCCCCAGCCCTAGTCCACAAACACTGTATCACATTGCCCCAACCCTAGTCCAGACACTCCATCACATTGCCCCAACCCTAGTCCACAAACACTGTATCACATTGTCCCAACTCTAGTCCACAAACACTGTATCACATTGTCCCAACTCTAGTCCACAGACACTGTTTCACATTGCCCCAACCCTAGTCCACAGACACGGTATCACATTGCCCCAACCCTAGTCCACAGACACTGCATCACATTGCCCCAATCCTAGTCCACAAACACTGTATCACATTGCTCCAACCCTAGTCCAGACACTACATCACATTGCTCCAACCCTAGTCCAGACACTACATCACATTGCCCCAGCCCTAGTCCAGACACTGCATCACATTGCCCCAACCCTAGTCCACAGACACTACATCACATTGCTCCAACCCTAGTCCACAGACACTGCATCACATTGCCCCAACCCTAGTCCAGACACTGCATCACATTGCCCCAACCCTAGTCCACAGACACTACATCACATTGCCCCAGCCCTAGTCCAGACACTGCATCACATTGCCCCAACCCTAATCCAGACACTACATCACATTGCTCCAACTCTAGTCCACAGACACTGCATCACATTGCCCCAACCCTAGTCCACATACACTACATCACATTGCTCCAACCCTAGTCCACAGACACTACATCACATTGTCCCAACCCTAGTCCACAGACACTACATCACATGGGCCCAACCCTAGTCCACAGACACTACATCACATTTCCCCAACCCTAGTCCACAGACACTGTATCACATTGTCCCAACTCTAGTCCACAAACACTGTATCACATTGCCCCAACCCTAGTCCAGACACTACATCACATTGCCCCAACCCTAGTCCACAGACACTACATCACATTGCCCCAACCCTCGTCCACAGACACTGTATCACATTGCCCCAACCCTAGTCCACAGACACTACATCACATTGCCCCAGCCCAAGTCCACAAACACTGTATCACATTGCCCCAAGCCTAGTCCAGACACTACATCACATTGCCCCAACCCTAGTCCAGACACCACATCACATTGCCCCAACCCTAGTCCACAGACACTACATCACATTGCCCCAATCCTAGTCCAGACACTACATCACATTGCTCCAACCCTAGTCCAGACATTACATCACATTGCCCCAGCTCTAGTCCACAGACACCGCATCACATTGCCCCAACCCTAGTCCACAGACACTACATCACATTGCTCCAACCCTAGCCCACAGACACTGCATCACATTGCCCCAACCCTAGTCCACAGACACTGTATCACATTGCCCCAACCCTAGTCCAGACACTACATCACATTGCCCCAACCCTAGTCCACAGACACTACATCACATTGCCCCAACCCTAGTCCACAGACACTGTATCACATTGCCCCAACCCTAGTCCACAGACACTGCATCACATTGCTCCAACCATAGTCCACAGACACTGCATCACATTGCCCCAACCATAGTCCACAGACACTGCATCACATTGCCCCAGCCCAAGTCCACATACACTGTATCACATTGCCCCAACCCTAGTCCAGACACTACATCACATTGCCCCAACCCTAGTCCACAGACACTACATCACATTGCCCCAACCCTAGTCCACAGACACTGTATCACATTGCCCCAACCCTAGTCCACAGACACTGCATCACATTGCTCCAACCATAGTCCACAGACACTGCATCACATTCCCCCAACCCTAGTCCAGACACTACATCACATTGCCCCAACCCTAGTCCAGACACTACATCACATTGCCCCAACCCTAGTCCAGACACTACATCACATTGCCCCAACCCTAGTCCAGACACTACATCACATTGCTCCAACCCTAGTCCACAGACACTACATCACATTGCCCCAGCCCTAGTCCACAAACAGTGTATCACATTGTCCCAACTCTAGTCCACAAACACTGTATCACATTGCCCCAACCCTAGTCCAGACACTACATCACATTGCCCCAACCCTAGTCCAGACACTACATCACATTGCTCCAACCCTAGTCCAGACACTACATCACATTGCCCCAGCTCTAGTCCACAGACACTGTATCACATTGCTCCAACCCTAGTCCAGACACTACATCACATTGCCCCAACCCTAGTCCAGACACTACATCACATTGCCCCAACCCTAGTCCAGACACTACATCACATTGCCCCAACCCTAGTCCAGACACTACATCACATTGCTCCAACCCTAGTCCAGACACTACATCACATTGCCCCAGCTCTAGTCCACAGACACTGTATCACATTGCTCCAACCCTAGTCCAGACACTACATCACATTGCCCCAACCCTAGTCCAGACACTACATCACATTGCCCCAACCCTAGTCCAGACACTACATCACATTGCCCCAACCCTAGTCCAGACACTACATCACATTGCTCCAACCCTAGTCCAGACACTACATCACATTGCCCCAGCTCTAGTCCACAGACACTGTATCACATTGCTCCAACCCTAGTCCAGACACTACATCACATTGCCCCAACACTAGTCCACAGACACTACATCACATTGCCCCAGCTCAAGTCCACAAACACTGTATCACATTGCCCCAACCCTAGTCCAGACACTACATCACATTGCCCCAACCCTAGTCCACAGACACTGTATCACATTGCCCCAACCCTAGTCCACAGACACTGTATCACATTGCTCCAACCCTAGTCCAGACACTACATCACATTGCCCCAACCCTAGTCCACAGACACTACATCACATTGCCCCAACCCTAGTCCAGTCACTACATCACATTGCCCCAACCCTAGTCCACAGACACTGTATCACATTGCCCCAACCCTAGTCCACAGACACTGCAGCACATTGCTCCAACCCTCGTCCACAGACACTACATCACATTGCCCCAACCTTAGTCCACAGACACTACATCACATTGCCCCAGCCCAAGTTCACAAACACTGTATCACATTGCCCCAACCCTAGTCCACAGACACTACATCACATTGCCCCAACCCGAGTCCAGACACTACATCACATTGCCCCAACCCTAGTCCACAGACACTGTATCACATTGCCCCAACCCTAGGCCAGACACTACATCACATTGCCCCAGCCCTAGTCCACAAACACTGTATCACATTGTCCCAACTCTAGTCCACAAACACTGTATCACATTGCCCCAACCCTAGTCCAGACACTACATCACATTGCCCCAACCCTAGTCCACAGACACTACATCACATTGCCCCAACCCTCGTCCACAGACACTGTATCACATTGCCCCAACCCTAGTCCACAGACACTACATCACATTGCCCCAGCCCAAGTCCACAAACACTGTATCACATTGCCCCAAGCCTAGTCCAGACACTACATCACATTGCCCCAACCCTAGTCCACAGACACTACATCACATTGCCCCAACCCTAGTCCACAGACACTGTATCACATTGCCCCAACCCTAGTCCACAGACACTGCATCACATTGCTCCAACCATATTCCACAGACACTGCATCACATTGCCCCAACCCTAGTCCAGACACCACATCACATTGCCCCAACCCTAGTCCACAGACACTACATCACATTGCCCCAATCCTAGTCCAGACACTACATCACATTGCTCCAACCCTAGTCCAGACATTACATCACATTGCCCCAGCTCTAGTCCACAGACACTGTATCACATTGCCCCAACCCTAGTCCACACACACAACATCACATTGCTCCAACCCTAGCCCACAGACACTGCATCACATTGCCCCAACCCTAGTCCACAGACACTGTATCACATTGCCCCAACCCTAGTCCAGACACTACATCACATTGCCCCAACCCTAGTCCACAGACACTACATCACATTGCCCCAACCCTAGTCCACAGACACTGTATCACATTGCCCCAACCCTAGTCCACAGACACTGCATCACATTGCTCCAACCATAGTCCACAGACACTGCATCACATTGCCCCAACCATAGTCCACAGACACTACATCACATTGCTCCAACCATAGTCCACAGACACTGCATCACATTGCCCCAACCATAGTCCACAGACACTACATCACATTGCCCCAACCTTAGTCCACAGACACTACATCACATTGCCCCAGCCCTAGTCCACAGACACTGTATCACATTGCCCCAACCCTAGTCCAGACACTACATCACATTGCCCCAGCCCTAGTCCACAAACACTGTATCACATTGTCCCAACCCTAGTCCAGACACTACATCACATTGCCCCAACCCTAGTCCACAGACACTAAATCACATTGCCCCAACCCTAGTCCACAGACACTACATCACATTGCCCCAACCCTAGTCCACAGACACTACATCACATTGCCCCAACCCTAGTCCACAGACACTACATCACATTGCCCCAGCCCAAGTCCACATACACTGTATCACATTGCCCCAACCCTAGTCCAGACACTACATCACATTGCCCCAACCCTAGTCCACAGACACTACATCACATTGCCCCAACCCTAGTCCACAGACACTACATCACATTGCCCCAGCCCAAGTCCACAAACACTGTATCACATTGCCCCAATCCTAGTCCAGACACTACATCACATTGCCCCAACCCTAGTCCACAGACACTACATCACATTGCCCCAACCCTAGTCCACAGACACTGCATCACATTGCTCCAACCATAGTCCACAGACACTGCATCACATTGCTCCAACCCTAGTCCACAGACACTGTATCACATTGCCCCAACCCTAGTCCACAGACACTGCATCACATTGCTCCAACCATAGTCCACAGACACTGCATCACATTGCCCCAAACCTAGTCCAGACACTACATCACATTGCCCCAACCCTAGTCCAGACACTACATCACATTGCCCCAACCCTAGTCCAGACACTACATCACATTGCTCCAACCCTAGTCCAGACACTACATCACATTGCCCCAACCCTAGTCCAGACACTACATCACATTGCCCCAACCCTAGTCCAGACACTACATCACATTGCCCCAACCCTAGTCCAGACACTACATCACATTGCCCCAACCCTAGTCCAGACACTACATCACATTGCTCCAACCCTAGTCCAGACACTACATCACATTGCCCCAACCCTAGTCCAGACACTACATCACATTGCCCCAACCCTAGTCCACAGACACTACATCACATTGCCCCAACCCTAGTCCACAGACTCTGTATCACATTGCCCCAACCCTAGTCCACAGACACTGCATCACATTGCTCCAACCATAGTCCACAGACACTGCATCACATTGCCCCAACCATAGTCCACAGACACTACATCACATTGCCCCAGCCCAAGTCCACATACACTGTATCACATTGCCCCAACCCTAGTCCAGACACTACATCACATTGCCCCAACCCTAGTCCACAGACACTACATCACATTGCCCCAACCCTAGTCCACAGACACTACATCACATTGCCCCAGCCCAAGTCCACAAACACTGTATCACATTGCCCCAATCCTAGTCCAGACACTACATCACATTGCCCCAACCCTAGTCCACAGACACTACATCACATTGCCCCAACCCTAGTCCACAGACACTGTATCACATTGCCCCAATCCTAGTCCAGACACTACATCACATTGCCCCAACCCTAGTCCACAGACACTGCATCACATTGCTCCAACCATAGTCCACAGACACTGCATCACATTGCCCCAACCCTAGTCCAGACACTACATCACATTGCCCCAACCCTAGTCCAGACACTACATCACATTGCTCCAACCCTAGTCCAGACACTACATCACATTGCCCCAACCCTAGTCCAGACACTACATCACATTGCCCCAACCCTAGTCCAGACACTACATCACATTGCCCCAACCCTAGTCCAGACACTACATCACATTGCCCCAACCCTAGTCCAGACACTACATCACATTGCTCCAACCCTAGTCCACAGACACTACATCACATTGCCCCAGCCCTAGTCCACAAACAGTGTATCACATTGTCCCAACTCTAGTCCACAAACACTGTATCACATTGCCCCAACCCTAGTCCAGACACTGCATCACATTGCCCCAACCCTAGTCCACAGACACTACATCACATTGCCCCAACCCTAGTCCAGACACTACATCACATTGCTCCAACCCTAGTCCACAGACACTACATCACATTGCCCCAACCCTAGTCCAGACACTACATCACATTGCCCCAACCCTAGTCCACAGACACTACATCACATTGCCCCAACCCTAGTCCAGACACTACATCACATTGCTCCAACCCTAGTCCACAGACACTGTATCACATTGTCCCAACTCTAGTCCACAGACACTGTTTCACATTGCCCCAACCCTAGTCCACAGACACGGTATCACATTGCCCCAGTCCTAGTCTACAAACACTGTATCACATTGCCCCAACCCTAGTCCAGACACTACATCACATTGCCCCAATCCTAGTCCACAAACACTGTATCACATTGTCCCAACTCTAGTCCACAGACACTGTATCACATTGCCCCAACCCTAGTCCAGACACTACATCACATTGCCCCAACCCTAGTCCAGACACTGCATCACATTGCCCCAACCCTAGTCCACAGACACTACATCACATTGCCCCAACCCTAGTCCACAGACACTGCATCACATTGCCCCAACCCTAGTCCACAGACACTACATCACATTGCTCCAACCCTAGTCCACAGACACTGCATCACATTGCCCCAACCCTAGTCCAGACACTGCATCACATTGCCCCAACCCTAGTCCACAGACACTACATCACATTGCCCCAGCCCTAGTCCAGACACTGCATCACATTGCCCCAACCCTAGTCCAGACACTACATCACATTGCTCCAACTCTAGTCCACAGACACTGCATCACATTGCCCCAACCCTAGTCCACATACACTACATCACATTGCTCCAACCCTAGTCCACAGACACTACATCACATTGTCCCAACCCTAGTCCACAGACACTACATCACATGGGCCCAACCCTAGTCCACAGACACTACATCACATTTCCCCAACCCTAGTCCACAGACACTGTATCACATTGTCCCAACTCTAGTCCACAAACACTGTATCACATTGCCCCAACCCTAGTCCAGACACTACATCACATTGCCCCAACCCTAGTCCACAGACACTACATCACATTGCCCCAACCCTCGTCCACAGACACTGTATCACATTGCCCCAACCCTAGTCCACAGACACTACATCACATTGCCCCAGCCCAAGTCCACAAACACTGTATCACATTGCCCCAAGCCTAGTCCAGACACTACATCACATTGCCCCAACCCTAGTCCACAGACACTACATCACATTGCCCCAACCCTAGTCCACAGACACTGTATCACATTGCCCCAACCCTAGTCCACAGACACTGTATCACATTGCCCCAACCCTAGTCCACAGACACTGCATCACATTGCCCCAACCCTAGTCCAGACACCACATCACATTGCCCCAACCCTAGTCCACAGACACTACATCACATTGCCCCAATCCTAGTCCAGACACTACATCACATTGCTCCAACCCTAGTCCAGACATTACATCACATTGCCCCAGCTCTAGTCCACAGACACCGCATCACATTGCCCCAACCCTAGTCCACAGACACTACATCACATTGCCCCAACCCTAGTCCACACACACTACATCACATTGCTCCAACCCTAGCCCACAGACACTGCATCACATTGCCCCAACCCTAGTCCACAGACACTGTATCACATTGCCCCAACCCTAGTCCAGACACTACATCACATTGCCCCAACCCTAGTTCACAGACACTACATCACATTGCCCCAACCCTAGTCCACAGACACTACATCACATTGCCCCAACCCTAGTCCACAGACACTGTATCACATTGCCCCAACCCTAGTCCACAGACACTGCATCACATTGCTCCAACCATAGTCCACAGACACTGCATCACATTGCCCCAACCATAGTCCACAGACACTGCATCACATTGCCCCAGCCCAAGTCCACATACACTGTATCACATTGCCCCAACCCTAGTCCAGACACTACATCACATTGCTCCAACCCTAGTCCACAGACACTACATCACATTGCCCCAACCCTAGTCCACAGACACTACATCACATTGCCCCAGCCCAAGTCCACAAACACTGTATCACATTGCCCCAATCCTAGTCCAGACACTACATCACATTGCCCCAACCCTAGTCCACAGACACTACATCACATTGCCCCAACCCTAGTCCACAGACACTGTATCACATTGCCCCAACCCTAGTCCACAGACACTGCATCACATTGCTCCAACCATAGTCCACAGACACTGCATCACATTGCCCCAACCCTAGTCCAGACACTACATCACATTGCCCCAACCCTAGTCCAGACACTACATCACATTGCCCCAACCCTAGTCCAGACACTACATCACATTGCCCCAACCCTAGTCCAGACACTACATCACATTGCCCCAACCCTAGTCCAGACACTACATCACATTGCCCCAACCCTAGTCCACAGACACTACATCACATTGCCCCAACCCTAGTCCAGACACTACATCACATTGCCCCAACCCTAGTCCAGACACTACATCACATTGCCCCAACCCTAGTCCAGACACTACATCACATTGCCCCAACCCTAGTCCACAGACACTACATCACATTGCCCCAACCCTAGTCCAGACACTACATCACATTGCCCCAACCCTAGTCCAGACACTACATCACATTGCCCCAGCCCTAGTCCACAAACAGTGTATCACATTGTCCCAACTCTAATCCACAAACACTGTATCACATTGTCCCAACTCTAGTCCACAGACACTGTATCACATTGCCCCAACCCTAGTCCAGACACTACATCACATTGCCCCAACCCTAGTCCAGACACTACATCACATTGCTCCAACCCTAGTCCACAGACACTACATCACATTGCCCCAGCCCTAGTCCACAAACAGTGTATCACATTGCCCCAACCCTAGTCCACAGACACTGTATCACATTGCCCCAACCCTAGTTCACACACACTGTATCACATTGCCCCAACCCTAGTCCAGACACTACATCACATTGCTCCAACCCTAGTCCACAGACACTACATCACATTGCCCCAGCCCTAGTCCACAAACACTGTATCACATTGCCCCAACCCTAGTCCAGACACTACATCACATTGCCCCAACCCTAGTCCACAAACACTGTATCACATTGTCCCAACTCTAGTCCACAAACACTGTATCACATTGTCCCAACTCTAGTCCACAGACACTGTTTCACATTGCCCCAACCCTAGTCCACAGACACGGTATCACATTGCCTCAACCCTAGTCCACAGACACGGTATCACATTGCCCCAACCCTAGTTCACACACACTGTATCACATTGCCCCAACCCTAGTCCAGACACTACATCACATTGCCCCAACCCTAGTCCAGACACTACATCACATTGCCCCAACCCTAGTCCAGACACTACATCACATTGCTCCAACCCTAGTCCACAGACACTACATCACATTGCCCCAGCCCTAGTCCACAAACACTGTATCACATTGCCCCAACCCTAGTCCAGACACTACATCACATTGCCCCAACCCTAGTCCACAGACACGACATCACATTGCTCCAACCCTAGTCCAGACACTACATCACATTGCTCCAACCCTAGTCCAGACACTACATCACATTGCCCCAACCCTAGTCCAGACACTACATCACATTGCTCCAACCCTAGTCCAGACACTACATCACATTGCCCCAACCCTAGTCCACAGACACTACATCACATTGCCCCAACCCAGCCTGTGGATTTTGTAGGACTTATCCTCAGTTTGGAACATGGTCTCAGCACCTGTATGGGTTGTTGACCTCCCGAGGCACCAATTAGACCAGCCACTCGCTCCTCCGGGTCTGTTAATGGATGTGTTTGGGGCGGCCCACTGCCTGTCCATCGCCGCTCGTGGCAATTGTGTGACAACTTCTCCTGCAAAAATAACAATGGGAATGGTTACCAGAGTGCCCTTCTGCTATTGTGGCACACACAGATAGGCATCAAAACACTTATATCATACTGTGTGCATTTAATACAATCCCCTGTTTAATGGCCCTGGTAGTTTCACGTGGTTCATGAGGAAGACATCAACATGCAGAAAAATCTTTTAAGATGTCAAAAAGCAGTCTTAATAATGTGTAACGATCATTCATAGCAAATAAGGTGCAATACTAAGCCTACCTACAGCAACATGTGACAGATTTACAATTTAAGTAATCAAGAAATGCATCAATAAAAATATTATTTATTCTCAAGACCCTGCAATGGTCATTCCACCTTTTCCTGCATTGCTTGTGGTTTCTGCGAATGTCATCAACTGAGGAAACCTCCTCAGCAACAGAGGTCCAGAATCGCCTTATACCAGCTGGGTTGGGGGGGGGGTTACTTCGACCCTTCCTATTAAACTCACCCCATCTACTTCAATTGCTGTGATCAGTGTTTCATTGGCATTGGAACTAAATTTCTTGGCCCTCTGCCTGCTATAATCACCCTGCATCTTCCCTTGTCTATAAAAGATGGCAGATTGAGAGCTGGGTGTACTGTGCGTGCATGGGCACACCCTGACAGCTGAAGCTGGGTGTACTGTGTGTGCATGGGCACACCCTGACAGCTGAAGCTGGGTGTACTGTGTGTGCATGGGCACACCCTGACAGCTGAAGCTGGGTGTACTGTGCTGCATGGGCACACCCTGACAGCTGAAGCTGGGTGTACTGTGTTGCATGGGCACACCCTGACAGCTGAAGCTGGGTGTACTGTGCATGCATGGGCACACCCTGACAGCTGAAGCTGGGTGTACTGTGCTGCATGGGCACACCCTGACAGCTGAAGCTGGGTGTACTGTGCTGCATGGGCACACCCTGACAGCTGAAGCTGGGTGTACTGTGTGTGCATGGGCACACCCTGACAGCTGAAGCTGGGTGTACTGTGCTGCATGGGCACACCCTGACAGCTGAAGCTGGGTGTACTGTGCTGCAGGGGCACACCCTGACAGCTGAGAGCTGGGTGTACTGTGCTGCAGGGGCACACCCTGACAGCTGAAGCTGGGTGTACTGTGCTGCATGGGCACACCCTGACAGCTGAAGCTGGGTGTACTGTGCATGCATGGGCACACCCTGACAGCTGAAGCTGGGTGTACTGTGCTGCATGGGCACACCCTGACAGCTGAAGCTGGGTGTACTGTGCTGCATGGGCACACCCTGACAGCTGAAGCTGGGTGTACTGTGCATGCATGGGCACACCCTGACAGCTGAAGCTGGGTGTACTGTGCTGCATGGGCACACCCTGACAGCTGAAGCTGGGTGTACTATGCTGCATGGGCACACCCTGACAGCTGAAGCTGGGTGTACTGTGTATGCATGGGCACACCCTGACAGCTGAAGCTGGGTGTACTGTGCATGCATGGGCACACCCTGACAGCTGAAGCTGGGTGTACTGTGCATGCATGGGCACACCCTGACAGCTGAAGCTGGGTGTACTGTGCATGCATGGGCACACCCTGACAGCTAAAGCTGGGTGTACTGTGCATGCATGGGCACACCCTGACAGCTGAAGCTGGGTGTACTGTGCATGCATGGGCACTCCCTGACAGCTGACCAGAATCGTGGGGGGAAATAAAAAATCGGCGAAAAAAAATGCGTATGCGCAGAAGGTCATGTTTTTTTCAGATCAGTGAATTCGGCTTGGGCGCACAAATGAAATCGTGCAAGGCCAGATTTGCCACTATCGCTGGTCACCATTTGCCGAATTTTGCGGCATCCAGCAATAGCGGTATCCGCCGCTAAAAGAAAAGCCGCGATTATCGTCCAAAAAACGGTGATTGCACTATTTTCCGAATTTCTAGCCCATTGTGTTTAATCAGCTGATATGCATGTTTATTCACAGAGGGCACCGACACTAACACTGCTTACCAAGTGATGTAAAATGATGCAACGTCACAAAAATAATTCTCAGATGGTGAATCACAAATGCATTTTCCATCCTCTGTGTAATATTAAATGATATTTCATTCAGTCTTTCATCAGTCAAACCTCAACCAACAAAAGCATATGGAATTGCATTACCAGAAGCTCCAGACTTGAAGTCATTAATTTAGGCTTAAAAACAGTCACTACCTTTTTGATCACTGCATGTATACAGCTGAAGTGAGATATTTAGTGGGGAGGTTTCCTCTAGTTACAGCATAAATTTCGCAGCAAGATTTCCAAAGTTCTGTATTTCTGAATCCCAAGAGACTATTCAAAGTGGAGCAGGAAGTTTTCCTGGTACGCTTGCCAAAATCCCTCCCTCAACCAACACTGCATAATAATACACTTAATTGCTTTTTGTAGGATCTTGCTGTATACAAAATAGCTGCCACATTTACTTACATAACATCACAAAATAACTGCACTTCAAAGTAATTTATTGAGTGTGATGGGGTTTGGGATGTTGCTGAAATAATGTGAAAAGATGCTAAGAGATCACTTTTAAAATTCTGGCAGAAATAGCGATTGGAGAAAATCTTTGTTGTACTTACAATGTTGCTGATACACTTGGGGAAGCAAAACAGATACTCGCCTACTTTTTGTCATTGATATATGAATTTTTAAAAATATTCTTAATTTATATTACAATCTTAGCGATGGAACAACCGATATTACCCGCACATTACACTGGGGAACTCCAACCAATTTTCAGAAGGTACGTGAGTTTGTAAGTCTGTCTATGTAATCATTTCATTGCACAGATTTCTGTGAACATGATCATCACGGCTGGGATCACAGTGCTGGAGCCTGAAATTAAATCATTTTCTCTTGAACTCCTCAGTTCTTAAATACAAAGCAGAATGTGAAGCTCAGCCGTACAGACCAGGACAGTCGTGGCTTCAATCTTCAACCCGTATTCAGTTAGCTGATCCCAACTAAGGTGGCAATAGATGTGCTCGAACTAATTTCAACACCCCCAATGTGTCAGCTGTGGCTCAAATTGTTGCACTCTCGCCTCCGAGGCAGAAGGTTGTGGGTTCAAGTCCCACTACAGAGTCTCTAGGCTGAAACTGCAGTGCAGTACTGAGGGAGTGCTGCACTATCAGAGGTGCTGTCTTTCAGATGAGATATTAAGTTGAGGCCCTGTCTGCTCTCTCAGGTGGATGTAAAAGATCCCGTGGCACTATTTTGAAGAAGAGCAGGGGAGTTATCCCTTGTGTCCTGGCCAATATTTATCCCTCAATCAACATCTCTAAAAAAATATTATCTGGTCATCATCACATTGTTGTTTGTGGGAGCTTGCTGTGCGCAAATTGGCTGCTGCATTTCCCACATTACAATAGTAACTACACTTCAAAAAGTACTTCATTGACTGTAAAGTGCTTTGGGACGTCCGGTGGTCGTGAAAGACACTATGTAAATGCAAATCTTTCTTTCTTTCATCTTTCTTTCAGTCTAGGGAGCGAAAAATCAGCCATGATTCCCATTCCTGATCACTATCCAGCAAAGTTCCCACTTTGTAGCCCTGAAAATGTACCAGGGATCCAGGCCAGGACTGTGACCTAAACTCCCAGGATGGATTTAAAAGCAAAATCATGGCTCTCCTTACAAAAGGACTGCTGGGAGCAATACACAAGGCTTTCTAGGGGAGGGATAATCCAATGCCCTGGCTTAGACGCGGGCACTGATACTGGACTTTCCAGCCTCTTTACAGAGGGGTGGAGTGTCCAGATGTGCCCCCACCTCACCATTCCCATCCAAATCACAGGACCTCCCCCTGACCCCATGAACTGTGGCAAGGTCAGTGGTAGGGGTCAGAGGTGGGTACATCTTGACACCTATGTCACGATGAGCCACCTCAAGGCCCTATTTACTCCATTAAACCCTTTCATAATTTTGAATACATCTATTATATATCTCTTTTTCCTCCTCTCCTCCAGTGAATACACTCCTAGTCTATGATTAAATTATTCGAGTAGATTTTACACATTTCTGCCCCAGGTTAACAGTTTTGCATGACTGGAGCACGCACCAGGAATCTATGGAATCTACCCAAACATTTTCTAATTTCAGGTATGAGAACATAAGAACATAAGAATTAGGAACAGGAGTAGGCCATCTAGCCCCTCGAGCCTGCTCCGCCATTCAACAAGATCATGGCTGATCTGGCCGTGGACTCAGCTCCACTTACCCGCCCTCTCCCCATAACCCTTAATTCCCTTATTGGTTAAAAATCTATCTATCTGTGATTTGAATATATTCAATGAGCTAGCCTCAACTGCTTCCTTGGGCAGAGAATTCCACAGATTCACAACCCTCTGGGAGAAGAAATTCCTTCTCAACTTGATTTTAAATTGGCTCCCCCGTATTTTGAGGCTGTGCCCCCTAGTTCTAGTCTCCCCGACCAGTGGAAACAACCTCTCTGCCTCTATCTTGTCTATCCCTTTCATTATTTTAAATATTTCTATAAGATCACCCCTCATCCTTCTGAACTCCAACGAGTAAAGACCCAGTCTACTCAATCTATCATCATAAGGTAACCCCCTCATCTCCGGAATTAGCCGAGTGAATCGTCTCTGTACCCCCTCCAAAGCCAGTATATCCTTCCTTAAGTAAGGTGAACAAAACTGCACGCAGTACTCCAGGTGCGGCCTCACCCATATCCTGTACAGTTGCAGCAGGACCTCCCTGCTTTTGTACTCCATCCATCTCGCAATGAAGGCCAACATTCCATTTGCCTTCCTGATTACCTGCTGCACCTGCAAACTAACTTTTTGGGATTCATGCACAAGGACTCCCAGGTCCCTCTGCACCGCAGCATGTTGTAATTTCTCCCCGTTCAAATAATATTCCCTTTTATTGTTTTTTTCCCAAGGTGGATGATCTCACATTTTCCGACATTGTATTCCAACCTTAGCCCCTTCGCTTAACCTATCTAAATCTCTTTGCAGCCTCTCTGTGTCCTCTACACAACCCGCTTTCCCATCATACCATGTCCATGGTTCCAACATGGCTCCAAGGGAATTAAGGGTTACGGGGAGCGGGCGGGTAAGTGGAGCTGAGTCCACGGCCAGATCAGCCATGATCTTGTTGAATGGCGGAGCAGGCTCGAGGGGCTAGATGGCCTACTCCTGTTCCTAATTCTTATGTTTTTATGTTCTTTTAACATCTCTCCTATAATAGGATATCCAAAATCACATCCGAAACTCCAATTGTGGCTGAACCAATGTCTTGTACAAATTCATCATCTCTTTGATTTTATAGTCAATGTTCCATATATAAATTCCAGAATTCCATTTCCCCCTTTCCCGGCTTTTTCCACCTCAAATCTTTCGTTTAAAGATTTGTAATAACTGCAGGTCTCTGTTCCTCCATTCAATTGAAAAGCAGTTCTGTTTATATCTTCTCTTACATTTTTAATAATACTTATTAACATTCTAATAAAACTGTAACAATGTTTAAAGATTTCAAAATAATTATACTGTTTTATTCAGATATTCTCATAAAAGGAAGTGTTCCAAAATTACTTCTTGAGCAGTGTTGTGAAATTGTGCCAAAACATCTAAATCAGTTGCATTTACTAAAACCAGCAGATTTCCTCAATTAAACACAACTTAAAATCTCACTCTAATTTATCGATTTCGAATTATCCTGTCCTTTAACGAATGGTTTATTTGATATATTTATCAGGAGGCATACACTCGGGTGCTGATGGGGCACATTGACTTGGCTCGATCTATCTTCCCTGCTGGAACAATTGGTAAGTCAACAATGGAGTGAACAAGCCCTATTTGATGAATGTGTGCATTCAGCAGGGAGCCTTGCCTTGTAGCTGTGCACTTCAGGAAGCTTTGGGTGCACTGTCCATGATTTTCCAACCATTCATATGCTGGTAGGCCCAATAAGTGGGCTGCAGATAGTGACACCACTATTCCCAGCCAGTGGAGATGATTGGTTAATTCTCCTGTCAATCACGGCGGGCATGCCTGGGATTGATTATACACACATAATTTGTGTGTAACTATTCCTCTCTCATTGCAGTTTGTTGGAGAAATAATTAATTTGTATTATGTAACTATCCTTCACTCATTGCATTTTGCTGGAGAAATCACCCTGCATTTCTGTGTCAGCTGTAGCTCAGTGGGGTAGCACACTCGCCTCTGGAGTGCTGAGGGAGCGCTGCACTGTCAGAGGTGCCATCTTTGAGATGAGACGTTAAACCAAGGCCCCATCTGCTCTCTCAGGTGGACGTAAAAGATCCCATGGCACTATTTCGAAGAAGAGCAGGGGAGTTATCCCCAGTGTCCTGGCCAATATTTATCCCTCAATCAACATAACAAAAAAACAGATTACCTGGCTATTATCACATTGCTGTGTGTGGGAGCTTGCTGTGCACAAATTGGCTGCCGCGTTCCCACATTACAACAGTGACTACACTCCAAAAGTACTTCATTGGCTGTAAAGCACTTTGAGACATCTGGTGGTCATGAAAGGCGCTACATAAATCCAAGTCTTTCTTTTGCATTTATCAGGAAATGTTACTGCAGTTTCTGTCAGAGACTCTTTATAAATAGACTCTGTAGACAGTTTACTACAGTGTGCTATTTAAATAGACTCTGTTTGCTGAGTAAAATAGACTCTTTGCTATAAGCCCTGCTGTAAATCCCACCCTACCTCCAAGGCTAACATAGTGGTGAATAGATACTCTGCAATAAGTTGGTAATTCCAGTCTATTTGATTAAAAATATTACCCAGGAGTGATCCATCCTGTTACCTGTAGAAGAACTGTTAACCCACCAGGGTGTTAATATGTGTTCGTTAGGGGCACAACTGCCTTTTAGTTGAGGGGTACATTTGTAAGCAATGACTTCCTTGAGGGCTTTTCACACAAACCCATCATAAAGCAATACTGTGTGCTATTTCTTTTTTTTTAGCATTTTGTATTAGCTTTTTGTGAGCTTTTTTATTTGAGGTTTGTCATGCCTCTGCTTATCCATGCTCCCATTTCCACTTCACCACATAGATTTTTACTCCACCAACACACCGCCACACACAATATTATGCTTAAAAAGTCCCTTGCTTTACAAACAGGCCATTGGGTTGGGAGAGGCGGGGGGTATTGCTGCTTGTACTCACTTTCCTGATTGATCAGTAAATCACTTTCTGCAAACTTGAATGATTTATAACATTCACTTGGAGGTGAGATTACAGTCTTCAAACCACATTCCACTTTAATTTTCTTTAGCACTGTACTACTCCCTTCTCCTGGAGGTGTTGACTCCTGGTTGAAGGAAATTTGACACCTCGCCCAAGTGGCCACTGTTTTTTGTATGGGCCTTACCAGTGATTGGTAGTAGCCTGTTTAACCACTAGGGCATCAAACCTGAGCGTGACACTGTTCTACATGTACCCTTCCAGCAGGAATCACTGGGTAGCAATCAAGAGGAGAGTCCACAGCTGATTTTCTCCTCCTTAACCTGAGGGCACTGAGGTTAATCATACCCACCTCTATTGCCGCCTGGCTGAAATCAGCTAACTGACTAGAGGGCAAATCTGGCAGTTTCTTGGTCTCTCTTCTCCTTTACAATGCTCCTTAAAACCTAACTCTTTTTTGGTCACCTGTCCTAATGTCTCCTTATGTGGCTCAGTGTCAAATTTTGTTTGATAATGCTCCTGTGAAGCAACTTGGGACATTTTACTACATTAAAGGCACTATATAAATGCCAGTTATTGTTGTATAGCTCAGCTGCTCATTTTCTGAGCCACTGAGGAGCTCATCATTCTCCAGTACTTTCAGAGCAATGGACAATATATAGCAGCCTTGTTAACGACACCAGGCAGCCCAAGAATGGATATTTAAAAAAAATTTGGAGCACTTTATATAAGATTTTTGTTTAGTTTGTGAGCCATATGAGTACATTTCTGAAAGATTAGGGGATTCGATATTGCCCCATTTGGGTGATACCAAATTTTGACCCACTAGGTGTTTGGGCATTTTTAGGGATCCCAAAGGTAGCTCTGGGTGTTGGCTGACTTTAAATATATAAAATTCTGTGCATCCTATACTAATAATGTAATTACCATTAGGGAATGTGCTTGACATATGGGCTCGACACGCTTTGTGGGAAGTGGGATTGAACTACAAACACGGAACAGGACATGGAATCGGCAACTTCCTCGGTGTTCATGAATGTAAGCATGTTCAAGCTATTAATCATTACACTTCCTCCCTGTAGATTAAGCAAGCACATGTCAAATAGCTCCTACATTCCAACAGTGGCCATACATCAAAAGTACTTCATTGACTGCAAAGCACTTTGGAAACATCCTGAGGTTTTTATAGTACTATATAAATGCACATCTTACTTTTTCTGCATTCAATATACTAAAAAGTTAATGTTTCATTTTAAAAGCATTTGGGTGTAAGAAACGTTCAGCATTATGAAGGGGATTGACCAAACTGATCCAGGAAATCCTTCACCGTGGTGAAGGTTTGAAAAACCAACACAAGTTAAAATTAGCATGTTAGGAGTAAGAAGGGAATTCAGGTTTTCACTCAAAGGGAAATCAACTTGTGGAGTAAGTTATTGGGAAAGACCACTGAATCAGACGGTATTAGGGTAAATTTTTGGCTTGCCCTCCCAATGGAGAATTCCATCCACTGGCAGCACACAATGCACATTTCTGGTTGGAAAATGAACCCTTATAAATAGATTGATGGGTTAATGACATGCATTATGGGGAGGCAAGAGATTGAGAGCAATGGGTACGAATAGGGTTGATCTATCAAAAAGGGACAAACATATTTGGCCTAATAGACTTTTCCTAAAAATTCCCATATTGCCATTGTACATATTTTACACTGTTACTTCGAACAACATTTTAATGTTTGTCAACCAGAATGGCTGTGAGTTTATATATGGGTATCATTCTCAAAAAATCTGGCCTTGAAATTACCCTGCGAAATACTAATATACGAATACTCAATGCATTGGTCTGAAATTGCTCTTGGATGCCAGTCTGCTGGCCCAGCTGAAACTCTCCCTGGTGAATGCCAAACACTCTCCCCTTTAAGTGAAGGGGAGAGTGGGTGATGCAAATGTGTCGTGATGTCATCTCCGCTCCACCGCTGAGTGACAGTGGTGGAGACTGGGTTCTGCCCCAATCTCCACCCCGCACCAGGACTTACCGCCCCCATTATGATCAACTTCTGGTCCGACGAGAAAACATTTTTAAAGTGGAGAAAATCGCTTGGAAGGCCACCTCATTGCAGCAGGCGGTAAAAAAAGGTAAAAACTCATGGGTGAGGCAGCTTTCTGGTGTGTTTAAATTCAGGCCCCAGGTTATCTCAACATCGGCGGCAGGAAAATTAATGGATTCCCTACTAAAGGAGAAAGTAGAAGAACATCTAGAAACCAAAAATACAATAATGAATAATCAGTATGGATTTCAAAAGGGAAAGTTTTGCTTGACCAACCTCATTGAATTTTTTGAAGAGGTAACGGAGAGAATAGACAATGGTAACGCAGTAGATGTAATTTATCTAGATTTTCAAAAGGCCTTTGATAAGATACCCCATAATAGACTGATGAACAACGTCAGAGAATGCAGAGTCAGAGGACAAGTAGCAGAATGGATAGCTAGTTGGCTTCAAGACAGAAAGCAGAAGGTAGGGGTAGAAATGGCAGAGGTGGATAGTGATGTACCACAAGGATCAGTGCCGGGACCACTGTTGTTCACAACTTATATTAACGGTTTAGACTTTGGAATCAAAATCACAATGTCTAAATTTGAGGATGACATTAAATTGGGGTGGAATGGCCAATACTGAGGAGAACTGCAACAAATTACAGGAGGACATCAATAAACTTGCAGAATAGAGGTATTATTGGCAAATTAAGTTCAACACGGATAAATGTGAGATAATTGCTCGAAAATTGTGGTTGGACGCAGCACGCAGGCGGACGCCTCCAACCGAAATGTTTTTTTCTAAAATACCTAGTGGTACCACAGGGAGTGGTTGAAGCGAATAGTATAGATGCATTTAAGGAGAGGCTACACAAGCATATGAGGGAGAAGGGAATAGAGGGTTATGCTGATAGAATTAGATGAGGAAAGACGGGAGGAGGCTCGAGTGGAGCATAAACACCAGCATGGCCTCTTTCTGTGCCATACATCAGATGTAATCCTATGTAAAGTCCTCTTAATTCAACTTTTTGCAGGTAACAGGTAGCATTAAAGCCCCCGAATTCTTAGCCCAATAACTTTTCAACCACATAAAACCTACAAACATTACAATGTGAACTTTTGATGAAGAACATATGCAATATTATTTGAATACGTAAGACATTCATAGATTTTGGTGAAGAAGTGTTACTTCAATCCAGACTCCTCATACATATTTATATGTGTTTGTATGGGATGATGTGTATTTGTGCACATTTTACATGCTGAGTATATGTGTATGCACCTGTAGACCAGGCACTTTACGTGTGTACACATCAGGCATTGTGGGTACGTGTTTGTGTGTGTGCACATGAGTACATCAGGATGTGTGTCTGTGTGTACATGAATTCATCAAATGCTGTATGTGTTTGTGTGTGTCCATTAGATGCTCTGTGTGTGTATATCTGTGTGTGTCAGTACGTGGGTTTATTTAAAATGAACCCTGATACAGCAAGTGTAATTTGGATCAACTATATTACAAAATGATGGCCAGTTTCAGATCTGATTTAACTTTCAAACTGTTAAGTATCGAATAACTCCACGAGGCTAAGTACGGTGAGCTAGTTCAGGCATGATCTTACTTCAGTTTATTTATTCTCAAAGTGAGGATTCAACATGACTGCCAACATTATATACACGGCTTGCACGTGTCTGCCAGTGACCATTAGGACTCCGACAATTGTGGCCTCCGGTGGCAGGTAAAACCCAGTTAACATACATAACATCATTCCCCCAAAGTCCTTGGTACAGGTTGTATTTACAAGTTGAGATGGTCCGGGGCCTTCCGCTCCCTGGTTGATCTTCTCAGTTTGAACCCAAGCTTGGGTGAGTATGTAGGACCATTGCTGCATTGCGGAGCAGTCGGTCTGACAGGACTGTCGGGGATGGTAGGTTCGTCTGTGAATGACACAAGGATCAACTGATGGTTGGATGTGTGTTGGTTGGTCGATGATGATGTTCTGGGTTGTCTGTGATTCACAGTTTGGTTGGGTCGATGTGCCTCTTGCATATTTGGCCATTTAACAGTTTGACTACAAACACCCTGTTCCCATCCTTGGCCAAAACCGTGCCAGTAACCCACTTTGGACCATGGCCATAATTCAGAACAAACACAGGGCCATTAACAGCAATGTCACGTGATAAGGCCGTGTGATCGTGGTACCATTGCTGTCGTTGCCTTCTGGTTTCAACGTGATCATTGAGATCCTGCCCATTGAGGGAGAGCCTGGTTTTGAGGCCTCTCTTCATTAACAGCTCGGCAGGAGGGACCCCGGTGAGCGAGTGGGGTCTCATCCGGTAACTGAGCAGAATGTGGGACAAGCGGGTCTGTGGGGAGCCGTGAGTCACGTGTTTTAGGTTCTGCTTAATGGACAACCCACTCCGCTTGACCGTTAGACGCGGGTTTGAAAGGGGCAAGCCTGACATGCTTGATGCCATTACAGGTCATAAACTCGTGGAACTCTGAACTGGTGAAACATGGTCCATTGTCGCTGACAAGAACGTCGGGCAGGCCATGGGTGGCGAACGTGGCCCGGAGGCTTTCAATAGTGGCTGTGGACGTGCTGGATGACATGATTACGCATTCAATCCATTTGGAGTAAGCGTCCACTACCACTAAAAACATATTGCCGAGAAAGGGGCCGGCAAAGTCGATGTAGATCTTTGACCACGGTTTTGATGGCCATGACCACAGACTCAGCGGAGCCTCCACAGGTGCGTTACTCAGTTGCATGCAAGTGTTGCACTGATGCACGCATGTCTCCAAGTCCCAGTCAATGCCAGGCCACCAAACGTGAGACCTGGCAATGGCTTTCATCATGACAATGCCTGGGTGGGTACTGTGTAAATCTCACACAAAAGTTTCCCTGCCTTTTTTTGGCATAACAACACGATTATCCCATAACAGACGATCAGATTGAATAGACAATTTATCTTTGCGGTGGCTATAAGGCTTAATTTCATACTGCATTTCCCTGAGATCCTGGATCCTGGCTGGTCCAGGTCCTAATTTGGCGAGCCGTGACGGGTGACCCCTCAGTCTCGAAGGCATCCATGACCAGCAGTAAGTCTGCGGGCTGCGGCATTTATACCCCAGTTGTGGGCAATGGTAGCCGGCTAAGTGCATCAGCACATTTCAGTGCCTGGTCTGTGGTGGATGACATAATCATACGCGGATAGTCAATGCCCATCTTTGGATGTGGGGCGAGGCATTGGTGTTTATACCTTTGTTCTCAGAAAACAATGAAATGAGCGGCTTGTGGTCTGATTCAAGCTCAACCGAAGCCCAAACAGGTATTGGTGAATTTTCCTAACCCCATATACACATGCTAAAGCCTTTATCTACCATACTATAGGCTCTTTCAGCCTTAGACAGACTTCAATATGCATATGCAACTGGTTGGAGTTTGCCTGATACATTGGCTTGCTGGAGTACACAACTGACCCCATATGATGAGGCGTCGCAGGCCAGCACTAACCGCTTACATGGGTCATAGTGTACCAGTAATTAATTGGAGCATAGCAGGTTCCTGGCCTTCTCAAAGGCTCTGCCTTGAGATTTGTCCCAAACCCAGTCATTACCCTTTCTCAGCAACATGTGCAAGGACTCTAGCAATGTGCTCAAACTAGGTCGAAAGTTACCGAAATAGCTGAGAAGACCCAGGAACGATCGCAGCTCCGTCTCACTCTGGGGTCTGGGTGCATTCTTGATGGCCTCTGTCTTCGAGTCCGTAGGCCTGATGCCATCTGCTGCAATCTTTCTCACCAGGAATTCAACTTCTGGTGCTATGAAAATGCACTTGGAGCGTTTTAGCCTGAGTCCCACTCTGTCCAGGCGACATAGAATCTCTTCCAGGTTGTGCAGGTGTTCGGTGGTGTCGCGACCGGTGATCAGGATGTCATCTTGGAACACGACGGTTCTCGGGACGGACTTCAACAACTCTTTATGTTTCTCTGAAATATGGTTGCTGCCGAGCGAATTCCGAAGGGCACCTGTGGTATATAAACCGTCCTTTGTGCGTGTTGATGTAAGTCAGTATTTTCGACGATTCGACCAACCCCTGTGTTATGTAAGCGGAGGTCAGGTCCAATTTGGTGAACGACTTACCCTCCCCTGCTAGCGTTGCAAACAGGTCATCAGCCTTGGGTAACGGATACTGATCTGTATCGAGACTCGTTGATCGTTACCTTGTAGTCGCCGCAGACCCTGACCGTGCCATCACTTTTCAACACCGGGACAATTGGACTGGCCCATTCGCTGAACTCGACTGGTGATATGATTCCTTCCCGTTGAAGTCTGTCCAGTTCGATCTCGACCTTCTCCCTCATCATGTACGGAACTGCCCGAGCCTTGTGATGGACGGGTCTTGAATCCGGGCCTAGGTGGATCTGCACCTTGGCTCCCGTAAAGTTGCCGATGCCTGGTTCAAACAACGAGGGAAACTTGCTCAGCACTTGAGCACACGAAGCATCACCCACTGATGATAAGGCTTTAATATCGTTCCACTTCCATTTAATTTTCTCAAGCCAGCTCCTGCCGAACAGCGTTGGGCCATTGCCTGGAACGATCCACAACGATAAAACATGCACAGCTCCATCGTACGATACCTTTACTGCCGCGCTGCCAATGACTGGTTTGAGCTCTTTGGTGTAGGTACGCAGCTTTGCATTGATTGGGCTCAGTTGGGTCTTTTTGCCTTCGTGTCCCACAGCTTTTCGAAAGCCTTCCGGCTCATTATTGACTGACTCGCACCTGTGTAAAATTCCATGGGTACTGGAACCCCATTTAATTTAACTTCCAGCATTATCGGAGGATTTTGGTAAAAGAATGTACCCCATACACTTCTTCGTCCTGTACCTCGGGTTGAGTTGCCGCTTGATCCACGCTGGATCGATCATCCTCAGCCACGTGATATGTCACAGCACGCTTGCTCGGTTGCGGACACATTTGCTGAAGGTGCCCCATTGTTGCACAGCCTTTGCACACGTATTGCTTGAAACGGCAATGATGGGCCCGATGATAGCCCCCGCAACGCCAACAAGGCGAGATTTGATTCACCCCCGATGGCGGACTTTGAGCAGTTACAGGTGTACAAACGAGGACGAGTAGGCCCTGCCATGTGCAGCTCTGTCTGCCGATGATATTATTTTATGCACAGTACTTGCCAGTGAGTTTCAATGCTGGGAAGATATCTGTTTCGAGTTTTCGTCCGTGGACAAGCATGCCTGGGCGATCGTGATAGCCCTGCTCAGGTCTAGAGATTCAGCAGCCAGCAGCTTTCGAAGGATGACCTCATGGCCAATGCCAAGCATGAAAAAGTCCCGCAGCATTTCCTCCAACGCAGCTCCGAAGTTGCACGACTCAGCGAGACGTCTCAGGTCAGTGACAAATTCCACCATGTCCTGACCCTCAGAGCGATTGTGCATATAGAAATGATACCTCGCCATGATGATGCTTTCCTTCGGTTTAAAGTGGTTCCGAACCAGCGTACACAATTCATCGTAAGTCTTATTCGTTGGTTGAGTAGATGAGAGTGGATTCTTGATAAGGCTATAAATTTTTGAGCTACCAGCGGTGAGGAGAACCGCCCTGCGCTTAATTGCGTTATCGGTTCCTTCCAATCCGTTGGCTTCGAAGTACTGGCCAAGGCGATCGGTGAAATCCTCCCAGTCTTCCCCTTCCACGAATCTCTTCAAAAGTCCAACAGACATGGTTGCGTGAAAGTTCATATTTTTAACTCGTTGCCAATTGTTAAGTATCGAATAACTCCACGAGGCTAACTACGGTGAGTTAGTTCAGGCAAGACCTTACTCCAGTTTATTTATTCCCAAAGTGAGGATTCAACATGGCTGCCTACATTATATACACAGCTTGCACGTGTCGGCCAGTGACCATCAGGACTCCGACAGTCCTGCCCTCTGGTGGCAGGTAAAACCCAGTTAACATACATAACGCAAACAGTCATATAAAGAGGTACAGTATTGGAGTCAATTAATTGGTGTAGTGACCAGCAGCTATAACAAATATTCTAGGGTTGTATCTCGTAACAGTTTCACTGGCCCTCACTCTCAGATATTTTTGTAAACATTTTTCATTTCTGTTTCACAGGTATCTACACAAAGGGCTAACAGCATTCACATAATAGACCAATAAAATGATCCCAAATGTTTATTTATATTTTTACTGCAGGGAAGTTGTTGCATGTGTTGGTTATTCAGAACCTTGAGAGTCAGCAAGTTATCAGCAATATTCCAAATTATTTGTTCAGAAAACATAAATTGAATTTTGCTTATATTTCTGTTTATGTATAGGGCCAGTTGGCATTGGGAGCTCTTATACTTGGAACCTTGAGGAGGGAATGTTTACATCTATTGGTAAGCATTTCTTATTAGAAGGTTATTTAAACAACAAATGGTGCTCATGAAGGAAAACCTAGAATTCAGATAGTATTAGGTTTGTTGAATTCTTCAATTTCAAACCCATATTAGGACTAGGGTGGGGGAATGGGGGTGGTAGGCAGGGGGAGAGAATCAAAGACTAGAAAGGCATATTTTTTACATTTGGATTAAAAACCTTTTAAATTGTACCAGAGAGAAAGAGGAAACTTGCACTTATATAGCATTTTATTACACCCTCAAGCACTTCAATTACGTTTAAAGTGTAGTCACTGTTCTTAACTAGGGAAACGCTGCAGCCAATTTGTGTACAGCAAGGTCTGGCAAACAGCAAATTAAATGATCAGTTTTTGTTGATGTCGGTTGAGTGATCAATGTTGGCCGGTACGCCAGCAGAACTCCCTGTTATTCTTTGAATAATGCCATCCACCTAAATAAATAGGGCCTCAGTTTAACATCTCATCCAAAAGATAGCACCTCTGACAATATGGTGACGTATCAGTTTTAGAGTTTGTGTTGAAGACATATGGGGATTCAAGATCAAATCCAGTATTTGGATCAAGCAGGGATGTGAGAAGGAGGAAAGGGAGGTGAGGGAGGAAGAAGAATGGAGAACTGGGGGAGGGGAGAACAGTAAATATTATTAGTATAAAGGCGGTGGGCACTTGAGCCATTTTATGGTGTTCTCTGGGCATCCACCCTGTGGGGGATGGGGCGAGAAATGTTCACATTATCATTGTTTGCTTTTTCATGAGGCTGCAGATACTGTTTTTTTTATGGGTTTCTTGACAAGACGTATGCTGGTTTCGGAATGGCAATTAATTTCTCTTCAACCAGCTGTCATTCGGAAGCCAGCATTGTGGTCACAAGATTTGGGTGATGTTATCCTCATAATCCTCCTGCCTCCTCTTCTGATATGAGCATGGCGAGAGGTAGGCTCAAAGAAATAGCACCCCGCCAATTGGGATTTCAGAACTCACGCAAAAAGGTGTAGAGACACAGCAGAACCAGATCATGACCCAAAATTCCTCCCTACCTACCCAGACAATAATGAATTAATATTAACAGAGGGCAAGAATTTCCATCCTGATTTTCTTTGATCAAAGGTCATTTTTATTACTGGCTCTTAATCCTTCATATTAACAATGATATCTTTAACCACACCACTTCTATATCTGTATGCCAAAGTGTTTATGTCCTGAACTACCTACCACATGTTGCAACTACTGGTATAAAGTGCAAATTGAATCACCACTAAACTTCATTAGTGCTATAGTACTGGTGGAGGAATCAAGGTTCACTCGGTCAAAAGGTTCAATACAGATGAGGAAGGACTATATTAACCCATCTATCTGGAGAAAAAAATGCAACTCACCATCACAGTATCCAACTGTTTCTTAAATGACTCCAAGATTTTTGCCTCAACTAGCCTATTACAAGAATTGATCACCCTTTGTGTGAAGAATAATTTGATATCAGGCCTAAATTTGCACCTGTGGCCTCTTCTCCAAGGGTAGCTCTTTATGTTGTGAATCATACTTGTTAATTTTTCCACTTCCAGAGCCTGGTTATTATCAAGATAATGAATTTGGTATTCGGATTGAAGATGTTGCCATGGTAATAAAGGCAGAAACTAAGGTAACATCTGTGTCTGTGTTGTACCTCAAGCAAACGAGTAAGACTTTCCCGTTTAACCAATAAGGGAATTAAGGGTTACGGGGAGAGGGCGGGTAAGTGGAGCTGAATCCACGGCCAGATCAGCCATGATCTTGTTGAATGGCGGAGCAGGCTCGAGGGGCTAGATGGCCTACTCCTGTTCCTAATTCTTATGTTCTTATGTTCTTATGTGAACAGGAAACCTTTTATAAATGCACTGTATTTGGACCACATAAGTACTTTTGCATCTTCAGCACCAACTAATGTTTAATATACCTTTCCTTGGCCCCTTGCTTGAATACATTCACAATAGCTTGCTTCCTTCAGGCATTGTTCCTGCTCCTTCAAAACAGCTGTCACCTATTCTCCCTTCACAAATTGTCCCTTTTAATTCCTCTATTATCTCCAACTATTACCCTAACTATAACTTCCCTTTTCTCTCTAAGCTCCTTGAACCTACCATCACTCCCAGCCAGATTAATGTTTACCTTGCCTATCATTCTCTACCTAAATCTGGAGTCCAATTTCTGGCCTGCCAACAGCAGGGAGTCAGATTCACCTTTGTGTTTATAGCTATGATATATGCTCAAAGGATCAGGATGTTGAAACAGTTTGGGTGGAGATAAGGAATAATAAGGGGAAAAAGTCACTGGTGCACGTAGTATATAGGCCCCCTAACAGTAGCAACTCTGTTAGTCGGAGCATAAACCAGGAAATAATGAGGGCTTGTAAAAAGGGAATAGCAATAATCATGGGTGATTTTAACCTTCATATTGATTGGACAAATCAAATTGGTCAGGGTAACCTTGAGGAAGAGTTCATAGAGTGCATAAGGGATGGGTTCCTTGAGCAGTATGTAAGGGAACCAACCAGGGGGCAGGCTATCTTAGATCTGGTCCTGTGTAATGAGACAGGATTAATAAACAATCTCCTAGTAAAGGATCCCTCGGAATGAGTGATCATAGCATGATTGAATTTCAAATTCAGATGGAGGGTGAGGAAGTTGGATCTCTAACCAGCGTACTAAGCTTAAATAAAGGAGACTATGAAGGTATGAGGGCAGAGTTGGCTAAAGTGGACTGGGAAAATAGATTAAAGTGTAGGGCGGTTGATGAACAGTGGTGTACATTTACAGAGATAATTCACAACTCTCAAGAAAAATATATTGCAGTGAGGAGGAAAGGGTGCAAGAGAAAAGATAGCCATCCGTGGCTAACTAAAGAAATAAAGGACAGTATCTGATTAACAACAAGGGCATACAAAGTGGCAAAAACTAATGGGAGGATAGAAGATTGGGAAGCTTTTAAAAGCCAGTAAAGAATGACTAAAAACATGATTAAGAAAAGGAAGATAGACTATGAAAGTAAACTAGCACAAAATATAAAAACAGATAGCAAGAGTTTCTATAGGTATATAAAAAAAAAAATAGTGGCTAAAATAAATGTTGGTCCCTTAGAGGACGAGACCGGGGAATTAGTAATGGGGAACATGGAGATGGCAGAAACTCTAAACAAGTATTTTGTATCAGTTTTTACGGTAGAAGACACTAACAATATTCCAACAGTGGATAGTCAAGGGGCTATAGGGGTGGGGGGGGAGGAACTTAACACAATCACAATCACTAAGGAGGCGGTGCTCAGTAAGATAATGGGACTAAAGGCAGATAAATCCCCTGGACCTGATGGCTTGCATCCTAGGGTCTTAAGAGAAGTAGCGGCAGGGATTGTGGATGCATTGGTTGTAATTTACCAAAATTTCCTGGATTCTGGGGAGGTCCCAGCAGATTGGAAAACTGCAAATGTAAAGCCCCTATTTAAAAAAGGAGGCAGACAAAAAGCAGGAAACTATAGACCAGTTAGCCTAACATCTGTGGTTGGGAAAATGTTGGAGTCCATTATTAAAGAAGCAGTGGCAGGACATTTGGAAAAGCAAAATTTGATCAGGTAAAATCAGCATGGATTTATGAAGGGGAAGTCATGTTTGACAAATTTGCTGGAATTCTTTAAGGATGTAACGAACAGGGTGGATAAAGGGGAACCAGTGGATGTGGTGTATTTGGACTTTCAGAAGTCATTTGATAAGGGGCCATACAAAAGGTTACTGCACAAGGTAAAAGTTTACAGGGTTGGGGGTAATATATTAACATGGATAGAAGATTGGCTGACAAAGAGAAAACAGAGAGTCGGAATAAATGGTTCATTCTCGGGTTGACAACCAGTAACTAGTGAGGTGCCGCAGGGATCAGTGCTGGGACCTCAACTATTTACAATCTATATTAACGACTTGGAAGAGGGGACTGAGTGTAACGTAGCCAAGCTTGCTAACGATACAAAGATGGGAGGAAGGGCAATGTGTGAGGAGGACATAAAGAGGCTGCAGGAGGACATAGACAGGCTCAGTGAGTGGGCAAGAATTTGTCAGATGGAGTATAATGTTGGAAAGTGTGAGGTTATGCACTTTGGCAAAAAAAAAATCAAAGAGCAAGTTATTATTTAAATGGAGAAAGATTGCAAAGTGCCGCAGTACAGCAGGACCTGGGGGTACTTGTGCATGGAACACAAAAGGATAGTATGCAGGTGCAGCAAGTGATCAGGAAGGCCAATGGAATCTTGGCCTTTATTGCAAAGAGGATGGAGTATAAAAGCAGTGAAGTCTTGTACAGCTATACAAGGTATTGGTGAGGCCACACCTGGAGTACTGCGTGCAGTTTTGGTTTCCATATTTACGAAAGGATATACTTGCTGTGGAGGCAGTTCAGAGAAGGTTCATTCGGCTGATTCCGGGGATGAGGGGGTTGACTTATGAGGAAAGGTTGAGTAGGGTGGGCCTCTAATCATTGGAATTCAGAAGACTGAGAGGCGATCTTATAGAAACATATAAGATTATTAGGGAGCTTGACAAGGTGGATGCAGAGAGGATGTTTCCACTGATGGGGGAGACTAGAACTAGAAGGCATGATCTTAGAATAAGGGGCCACCCATTTAGAACTGAGATGAGGAGAAATTTCTTCTCTCAGAGGGTTGTGAATCTGTGGAATTCGCTGCCTCAGAGAGCTGTGGAAGCTGGGACATTAAATAAATTTAAGACCGAAATAGACAGTTTCTTGAGTGATGGGGGGGATGAGGGGTTATGGGGAGCGGGTGGGGAAGTGGAGCTGAGTCCATGATCAGATCAGCCATGAACTTATTGAATGGTGGAGCAGGCTCGAGGGGCCGTTTGGCCGACTCCTGTTCCTATTTCTTATGTTCTTATGTTCTTATGATGCACTATCCCTTTCTGTCTGCACATCACTTTGGGAGTTCATGTGTGAGCATTATCACCCCACAAGTTGTTACTGACTGTCGCTTTCTACCATGACACTAGCCAATGGCTGGAGCAGAAACCAAAACAGACAAAAACCACTCCCATTAACTGATATCTGATAAAAGGCAGCATAAGTTCGGCGAGAGGCGGGAGTTCCGGAGATCGGAGAGGCCTATAAAGGCCAGTGAGACCAGGAGCAACGCGAGTTCGGCGAGAGGTGGGAGTTCCGGAGATCGGAGAGGCCTATAAAGGCCAGTGAGACCAGGAGCAACGCGAGTTCGGCGAGAGGTGGGAGTTCCGGAGATCGGAGAGGCCTATAAAGGCCAGTGAGACCGGGAGCAACGCGAGTTCGGCGAGAGGTGGGAGTTCCGGAGATCGGAGAGGCCTATAAAGGCCAGTGAGACCAGGAGCAACGCGAGTTCGGCGAGAGGCTTGTGCAGCTACAGGGAGAAGGCAAAAAAGAAGTAGAAAGAAACAGAACGGTGACGTCACAGCCAAGGGGGTAAGTGATTGGCTGGTGATTGGTGAGTAGTTTTTCTATTTCTCTTCAATAACAGCGAGTAAACTTGAGCATTGTCGTTGCCAATTTAAGTGTATCTAAGGGTTAAGTCATGGCAGGAGAGCTCGGTCACGTGATATGCTCCTCCTGTACCATGTGGGAACTCAGGGACACTTCCGGTGTCCCTGACGACTACGTGCGCGAGAACTGTATCCGCCTCCACCTCCTGACGGTCCGCGTTGCGGATTTGGAGCTGAGGGTGGATTCACTCTGGAGCATCCACGATGCTGAGAATGACGTGAGTAGCACATGTAGTGAGTTGGTCTTACCGCAGGTGAAGGGTCCACAGCCAGATAGGGAATGGAAGACCAGCAGGAAGAGTAGTGCAAGGAAGGTAGAGCAGGGGTGCTCTGCGGTCATCCCCCTGCAAAACAGATACACTGCTTTGAGTACTGTTGAGGGGGATGACTCATCAGGGGAGGGCAGCAGCAGCCAAGTTCAAGGCACCGTGGCTGGCTCTGCTGTACAGGAGGGCAGGAAAATGAGTGGGAGAGCGATAGTGATAGGGGATTCAATGGTGAGGGGAATAGATAGGCGTTTCTGCAGCCGCAACCGAGACTCCAGGATGGTATGTTGCCTCCCTGGTGCAAGGGTCAAGGATGTCTCGGAGCGGGTGCAGGACATTCTGAAAAGGGAGGGTGAACAGCCAGTTGTTGTGGTGCATATAGGTACCAACGATATAGGCAAAAAAAGCGATGAGGTCCTACGAGACGAATTTAAGGAGCTAGGAGCTAAATTAAAAAGTAGGACCTCAAAAGTAGTAATCTCAGGATTGCTACCAGTGCCACGTGCTAGTCAGAGTAGGAATCGCAGGATAGTGCAGATGAATACGTAGCTTAAGCAGTGGTGCAGCAGGGAGGGATTCAAATTCCTGGGGCATTGGAACCAGTTCTGGGGGAGGTGGGACCAGTACAAACTAGATGGTCTGCACCTGGGCAGGACCGGAACCAATGTCCGAGGGGGGGGGTGTTTGCTAGTGCTGTTGGGGAGGAGTTAAACTAATATGGCAGGGGGATGAGAACCGATGCAGGGAGACAGAGGGAAACAAAAAGGAGACAAAAGCAAAAGACAGAAAGGAGATGAGTAAAAGTGGAGTGCAGCGAAACCCAAGGCAAAAAACAAAAGGGGCCACTGTACAGCAAAATTCTAAAGGGTCAAAGTGTAATAAAAAGGCAAGCATGAAAGCTCGGTGCCTCAAAGCGAGGAATATTCGGAACACAGGAGAGGGCTCTGAGCTAGTTAGAATGGGTGAGAGCTCAGATGAACAGGATCCCAAGAAAGAATGCAAAAGGTAGGAGGCAACAGAGCAGAGTAGCACTGGGGTAAGTGTAAACCACAAGGTGATAGGAAGGGACAATATGTATGAATATAAAGGGGCTGCAGGAGGGGTCAAAACTAAAAATCATGGTTTAAAAGCTAGTATTAAAACACTCTACCTAAACGCACGCAGCATTCAAAATAAAGTAAATGAGTTGACGGCACAAATCATTACAAATGGGTATGATTTGGTGGCCATTACAGAAACGTGGTTGCAGGGTGGCCAAGACTGGGAATTAAACATACAGGGGTATCTGACAATTCGGAAAGTTAGACAAGAAGAGAAAGGAGGTGGGGTAGCTCTGTTAATAAAGGATGATATCAGGGCAGTTGTGAGAGATGATATTGGCTCTCATGAACAAAAATGTTGAATTATTGTGGGTGGAGATTAGAAATAGTAAGGGGAAAAAGTCACTGGTGGGCGTAGTTTATAGGCCCCCAAATAATAACTTCACGGTGGGGCGGGCAATAATCAAGGGAATAATGGAGGCATGTGAAAAAGGAACGGCAGTAATCATGGGGGATTTTAACTTACATATCGATTGGTCAAATCAAATCGCACGGGGTAGCCTGGAGGAGGAATTCATAGAATGGATATGGGATTGTTTCTTAGAACAGTATGTTACAGAACCTACAAGGGAGCAAGCGATCTTAGATCTGCTCCTGTGTAATGAGACAGGAATAATAAACGATCTCCTAGTAAAAGATCCTCTCGGAATGAGTGATCACAGTATGGTTGAATTTGTAATACAGATTGAGGCTGAGGAAGTAGTGTCTCAAACGAGCGTACTATGCTTAAACAAAGGGGACTACAGTGGGATGAGGGCAGAGTTGGCTAAAGTAGACTGGAAACACAGACTAAACGGTGGCACAAATGAGGAACAGTGGAGGACTTTTAAGGAGCTCTTTCATAGTGCTCAACAAAAATATATTCAGGTGAAAAAGAAGGGCGGTAAGAGAAGGGATAACCAGCCGTGGATAACCAAGGAAATAAAGGAGAGTATCAAATTAAAAACCAATGCGTATAAGGTGGCCAAGGTTAGTGGGAAACTAGAAGATTGGGAAAATTTTAAATGACAGCAAAGAATGACTAAGAAAGCAATAAAGAAAGGAAAGATAGATTATAAAAGTAAACTTGTGCAAAACATAAAAACAGATAGTAAAAGCTTTTACAGATATATAAAATGGAAAAGAGTGACTAAAGTAAATGTTGGTCCCTTAGAAGATGAGAAGGAGGATTTAATAATGGGAAATGTGGAAATGGCTGAGACCTTAAACAATTATTTTGCTTCGGTCTTCACAGTGGAAGACACAAAAACCATGCCAAAAATTGCTGGTCACGGGAATGTGGGAAGGGAGGACCTTGAGACAATCACTATCACTAGAGGGGTAGTGCTGGACAGGCTAATGGGACTCAAGGTAGACAAGTCCCCTGGTCCTGATGAAATGCATCCCAGGGTATTAAAAGAGATGGCGGAAGTTATAGCAGATGCATTCGTTATAATCTACCAAAATTCTCTGGACTCTGGGGAGGTACCAGCAGATTGGAAAGCAGCTAATGTAACGCCTCTGTTTAAAAAAGGGGGCAGACAAAAGGCAGGTAACTATAGGCCGGTTAGTTTAACATCTGTAGTGGGGAAAATGCTTGAAACTATCATTAAGGAAGAAATAGCGGACATCTAGATAGGAATAGTGCAATCAAGCAGACGCAACATGGACTGATGAAGGGGAAATCATGTTTAACTAATTTACTGGAGTTCTTTGAGGATATAACAAGCATGATGGATAGAGGTGTACCGATGGATGTGGTGTATTTAGATTTCCAAAAGGCATTCGATAAGGTGCCACACAAAAGGTTACTGCAGAAGATAAAGGTACGCGGTGTCAGAGGAAATGTATTAGCATGGATATAGAATTGGCTGGCGAACAGAAAGCAGAGAGTCGGGATAAATGGATCCTTTTTGGTTGGAAATCGGTGGTTAGTGGTGTACCACAGGGATCGGTGCTGGGACCACAACTGTTTACAATATACATAGATGACCTGGAAGAGGGGACAGAGTGTAGTGTAACAAAATTTGCAGATGACACAAAGATTAGTGGGAAAGCGGGTTATGTAGAGGACACAGAGAGACTGCAAAGAGATTTAGATAAGTTAAGCGAATGGGCTAAGGTTTGGCAGATGGAATACAATGTCGGAAAGTGTGAGGTCATCCACCTTGGAAAAAAAAACAGTAAAAGGGAATATTATTTGAATGGGGAGAAATTACAACATGCTGTGGTGCAGAGGAACCTGGGGGTCCTTGTGCATGAATCCCAAAAAGTTAGTTTGCAGGTGCAGCAGGTAATCAGGAAGGCGAATGGAATGTTGGCCTTCATTGCGAGAGGGATGGAGTACAAAAGCAGGGAGGTCCTGCTGCAACTGTATAAGGTATTGGTGAGGCCGCACCTGGAGTACTGCGTGCAGTTTTGGTCACTTTACTTAAGGAAGGATATACTGGCTTTGGAGTGGGTACAGAGACGATTCACTAGGCTGATTCCGGAGATGAGGGGGTTACCTTATGATGATAGATTGAGTAGACTGGGTCTTTACTCGTTGGAGTTCAGAAGGATGAGGGGTGATCTTGTAACCACATTTAAAATCATGAAAGGGATAGACAAGATAGAGGCGGAGAGGTTGTTTCCACTGGTCGGGGAGACTAGAACTAGGGGGTACAACCTCAAAATAAGGGGGAGCCACTTTAAAACTGAGATGGGAGGGAATTTCTTCTCCCAGAGGGTTGTGAATCTGTGGAATTCTCTGCCCAAGGAAGCAGTTGAGGCTAGCTCATTGAATGTATTCAAGTCACAGATAGATAGATTTTTAACCAATAAGGGAATTAAGGGTTACGGGGAGCGGGCGGGTAAGTGGAGCTGAGTCCACGGCCAGATCAGCCATGATCTTGTAGAATGGCGGAGCAGGCTCGAGGGGCTAGATGGCCTACTCCTGTTCCTAATTCTTATGTTCTTATGTTCTTATATACGAGAGCGATGACAAGGCACTTTGGGTTCAGATAGTCATGTGTCCTACATGGTTGCTGCTTGTACTATTACAAGGTGTGCCACCAGAGGGCACTGCAGTGGGAGACTTGCAGGTTACCTGTACAGGTGTGTCTGGCCTAGTATAAAAGACAGGCCACCATGTGTGATCCTCACTCCGGAGTTGTCAATAAAGGAATAAGGTCACGACAGTTCAAGTACAAAACATTGCCTCGTGGAGTCATTATCAGAGCATCTAAAGACATAACAATTGGCAACGAGATTTTGGACTTTCACGCGAAAATGGCTGCCCTTGGTACGTTGCAGCAGTTCACCGATGGGGATGATTGGGAGGCCTTTGTGGAGCGGCTCGACCATTTCATCACAGCAAACGACCTGGCAGGCGATGCTCTGGCCACACTGGCTGATAATCGCAGAGCTATCCTGCTCACCAGTTGTGGGCCCACCGTCTATGGCCTCGTCAGGGACTTGCTGGCACCAGCGCAGACAATGACCAAGACGTACGAGCACCTTGTAACACTGATCCAGGAGCAACTCAAGCCCAAAGAAAGCATCCTCACAGCCAGACACCAATTCTATACCCACCGACGGCCCGAAGGCCAGGAAATTGTGAAATATGCCGCAGACCTCAGGAGGCTGGCGGCACCGTGTGATTTCGGCGACCACCTCAACGAAGCGTTGCAGGACATCTTTGTCATTGGAATCGGCCGTGAGGGCCTTCTTCATAAGCTACTGTCTGCGGATACCACAGTCACACTGCAGAAGGCCATCTTCGTGAGCCAGGCATTCATGACCTCGACCTGCGGCTCTAGGCAGATGACTTACCCTCAGGACTCAAACCCGGCAAGTACTGTGCATAGAGTGGGACTTTTTAGAGGCTGGACTGTAGAACGTGAACCTTCTCAGGGAAGGGTGAACAGGCCCCCGAGTCCCTTAACTCAGAGACCGCCGAGGCGGGCTAATTGAGTAGCTCCATGCTGGCATTGTGGAGGGAATCACAGGGCTCACCAGTGCCGCTTTAAAGACTATGTGTGTAAAGGCTGCAGCACAAAGGGCCACCTCCAGCGAATGTGTAAAATAAATGTGACTCGCTATGTTGAAGAAGAGTCTGCAGATGGCCATGAATCCAGCGCGGGTTATGAAGCAATAGTCAGAGAGGCAGCTTAGCCCCACGATGAGGTATATAGCATGTTTACCTGCACCACAGAATATTCCCCGTTGAGAATGGAAGTCGAGATAAACGGCGCTCCAGTCTTCATGGAACTGGACACGGGGGCGAGCCAGTCAGTAATGAATCAAGAAGCCTTTGAGAGGCTATGGGACAATCAAGCTGAACGACCCAAGTTGGTCACGGCTCAGGCAAAGCTGCGCACCTACACCGATGAACTTATCCCAATCGTTGGTAGTGCGGATGTAAAGGTACTCCATGATGGCGCGGTGCACAAGTTACCTCTGTGGATTGTTGCAGGTGATGGATCAACGCTACTGGGAGGAAGGTGGATGGAGAAGATCCATTGGAGCTGGGAAGATTTCATCCCTCCAGCGATCGACGTCCCCCGTGCTCAGAGGCAAAGCAAGCCCCCACCTGAGGTTGGATCCGGCACCAGAGAGCAGACCAGCACAGCACCCGAGGCACAGACCACTCAGCACGACTGGTGGAGATGATCCAGCTGAGACGACCCGAACACACCTTCCAGGCTCCAGTGGCAGGACTCCGGATGAAGAAAATCGGATCTAAAGGCGACTGCCCAGCTTCGGTGGCAGAACCCGGGGAGAAGAGGATCACAGCAGCCAACATCGTGGATGGAGGAAAGATGGCGCCCGAACCACGAGGTGATGCGCTGAAGAAAAAGATGGCGGCGGCCAGACCACGAGGGGCAGCGCTGATGGAGCAACACGTGGCACCGAACGGAGAAGAGGATTGGGGTAAAGATAGCAAGGCTCCCTTAAAGGAGGCCTGCAACCCACCACACTTAAAGGGACAGTCCCACATTCTCAATCAATGTCAGAGCAACTGTGAGTTAGATGTAAAATGTGTAATTGTTGATCAGAGTTGTGTACATGCAATAAGCAAAGAAAAGTCATGCGATCACGATTGGAGCTATAGGTTATTTACAATGAGTAATGAAACATTGTGCGATATAGGATTTCAACTGCATACAGTCAATGCAGCGGGCAGACACCCATCGGGAGCACACAGTCCAGCGAGCTACCCGATGCTGTAGCCTGCGTCCCTGGGAACAGAGTGATGCACCATGGAATGTGGCCACAAGCAGCCAATACACACGAGCTGCAGAGCAAGCGATCTCAGGAGGGCAACGGCACCGGTATCAATACCCTGCCCCTGATCGGCTCCACCTCTCAGGTACCCAACCGCCACGAGCCTGAAAGAGAAAACTATGCCAAGACGCAGCCCCCAGACCCTATCGCCACCAAGGTCACACCCGGGAACGAAGGGTCACCCGCAACAGTTCTCCCAAATGGGACCGGGACCAACCAGGATCCCAAATCAAGCAATGCCCAGGCAAGAGAGTCAGCAGTTCCCTGTGCACTGCTAGATGACCGCCCCTCAGAGAGCAGCAGCGACCCAGGGCGCAAAGAAAGGACAGGGAGGTCACAGACATCTGTGAACCTGCCCAACGCTAGGAGCAAAGGCAACAACCCCGAGAGCGGGCAACTTGAGCCAACCGGGTTCCCACTGCCAGCACTGGGCACTGCGTTGCCACCAGACTACCTGGACACCATCCAGCAGTTCTGGAACCAGCTTGTCCTTACGCACCTATGCTGACACCTGTACCAATTCCTAGTACGCATCAAAAATGTATTTCACCAGTCGAATATACGTGCCTCACAACTGAACCACAAATGTAATGATGTTAATGCAATTTTTTTTTCTGGACTTGTATGTATATGAATGTAATGAGCCTCTGGCATAATCTATATGTGTGGGGAGGAGGTGGGGGGGAGGTGGAGAGAATGGCGTGGTCATGGACACACAAACAGAAACCACCAGCACTCTACTGCCAATTAAACACCAGCCACTCACCCAAGATAGAAACGACCTGCCAAGGGTCAATCAGATGGAGCTAAGCCCCGAGCACAGTCAATGCACAGGCGATTTACACTAAAGGCTTGGGCGAGAGTGATGTCATGTATCCCACATGGTTACTGCTTGTACCATTACAAGGTGTGCCACCAGAGGGCACCGCAGTGGGAGACTTGCAGGTTACCTGTACAGGTATACCTTGCCACTGGACCAAGACCTCGCTCTGTCAAGCCCGTGTGGTGGCTGGTGTGCAACGGTCACCCCACGTTAAAAAAATCCACGCACAGGCATCTTCCACCCTCCAAGATGTAGTTCGGGATCTGGAATATTAGGTCCTTCATTGAAACACCTGTGAACTCATCCCTTTTTGGCGTGGAAGCAAGTCATCCTCGCTTCGAGGGACTGTCTATGACAAAAGGCAGGCTGCCAGGTGTGATCCTCACTCTGAAGTTATCAATGAAGGTCTAAGGTCAAATACAACACATTGCCTCGTGGAGTCATTATCAGAGCATCTAAAGACATAACATAGATGACTTTTATGAACAGATTAGGCTTCACTTATCATTTTATTGAATCCTTTAATGAGATTTTTTTTTAATGTTGGAAAAACACATCAGCTTTGTTGGAATCTGTAAAGAGCAAATGGATCACCATTTTGTTTGCAGACCTTACACTGAGTTCTAATGAAGTTCTGCTTTGTAACCATAACCAGGTCTCACTATTCCTTGTAAAACTATGTTATACATTAGAATACAGTTCTATATGCTGTTTAATCCACATCTCTTCTTTGGCTGCCCTCCCATGGTCCGAAGGCCTCTGCCACATCAAAAGGCGTCAGTGATTTCAAATGATACAGCAAGAGCTATAGCAGGAAACTTATTGTTGTCTTTAAAAACAAACTTCTTTTGAAAATGCTACTGCACTTGTTGACAGTTGTTTTGTTGCTCTTTCTACTGGTGCTGTACATGCTGATGTGATCCAAATTTATCAGTGAATGTATTTTTCACTTTACAGAGAAATGTGTCCTCTATCATTGCTTTCCATGTAATAACACTTGCTAAATAGCGAATTGCCTTTCAGTGTCCTTGCTATTATATTCAACTCCATTTGGATTTGAAATGTCCAAACAGTTGGACTTTTTGATTCTGATTACAGTACCTGAATTTTATTAAAAACTTGGATTAAAACTAGTCACTTAGATGACATGATACTGAAATAAATTCTGCCAAACTAATGCGTCACAAGAAACTGTAATAGCACGAGGCACAAGCGGTTCACCAGTCATTTGAAATGTACATGAAATAAGAACTGTTTTAACCATTCTTTTGTGTAGCACATGTTTGGAGGGGTACCCTACCTGACTTTTGAGCACGTGTCTCTTGTTCCGTATGAAAGAAAACTGATTGACTTGTCCATCATGACCGAGCAGCAGGTGAGTTGTTATTTGTGGCTGATCTGCAAGGTGATTTAGTGTGTAGCTGGCATAGACAATGCCCTAAGCTCTGGCATTCTCTCCCTAAACCTCTGTACCTCTCTCTCCTCCTTTAAGACACTCTTTAAACATAGAATCATGGAGTAGTGCAGTATAGAAGGAAGCCATTCGACCCATCAGCTCCACACCATCTCTTTCGAAGAGCAATCCAGTTAGTCTCACACCCCTGCTCTTTCCCCATACCCTGCACTTTTTTCTCCTTCAAGAATTTGTCCAATTATCTTTTGAAGGCTACTATTGACTCTGCATCCACCACCCTATCAGGCAGTGCATTCCAAATCCTAACCATTCCTTGCATAAAAAAGTTTTTCCTCATGTCGCCTCTGGTTCTTTTGCCAATTACCTTAAATCTGTGCCCTCTGGTTATTGATCCTTCAGCCATTGGAAACCGTTTCTCTTTATTTACTCTATCTAAACGGTTCACAATTTTAAACACCTCATTCAAATCCTCAGCTTTCTCTGCTCTAAGGAGAAACCCCCAGCTTCTGCAGTCTATCCATATGCTGCATATGATTTATTCACTGCTTTATTAACCTGTCCTGCCACCTTCAACAATTTGTGCACTTATACCCTCTCTCTGTTCTTGCACCCACTTTAAATGTGTATGGGCTCTCCTCAGTCTTCCTACCAACATGTATCACCTCACACTTCTCTGCATTGAATTTCATCTGCCTTGTGTCCACCCATTCCACCAGCCTGTCTATATCTTCTTGAAGCCTATTACTATCTTCCTCAAAACCAACTCTTTGACCGAGCTTTTAGTCACTTGTCCAAATATTTCTTTTTGTGGCTCGGTGCCAGATTTTGTTTGGTAACGCTCCTGTGAACTGCCTTGGGAAGTTTTATTACATTAAAGGCACTGTATAAATACAAGTTGCTATTATGCAGGGTCTGTGATTGTGCAGCTCAGCAAAATTCTTGTTCAGAATGTAATGCCACTCATTTGATGTTTGGAAACTGTTTTTTACATATCATACTTATTTATCGCCACCATTTTGTAGCACACTGTAACCCAGATTCTCCGATCAGGGGTATTTTAACTGAATTGTTGATTCACTTATTTTAAACATGTTAAAATAACGCTGATAGGAAAATACAGGCTTCCTGTCTTGTCATGCACTGATTAAAGAGGGCTGCACCTCTACCTGCACATCTGTCTGAAACACTCTGCAACTTATTGCTGCAAGGACATCCAGGGCAGTGACATGCGGTGCGCACAGAAAGTGCGCTTTGCCTGACGTATCCTGCGCACACCTAGATTTTAGGGTTCAGGTTATTTAAATTGGCCAGATGTTTCTCTGTCAAAGCCCACCCACTAGTATCTGGAATTGAGGGAGGAGAGTCAGCATGCATGGCAGCTGCAGGGCTGTTTGGCCATTGTCCAAAAACAGCATCTAGAACCCCTCCAGCCCTGACCCTAGTCCTGCTGCTGCTGTAAAAGGCAGCACTTACCTTCTGCCTGGCTCTGACAGTTGGCACTCAGGTTCTACCTCTTACCTGAGCATCACTAGGCGTAGGGCCTGTCCAACTTCTTGTGGCCCATCCAAATGGGCCTCGCCTGGTGTTGAGTCAGGAAAATGAGGTGAAAAGCACCTTTGTACCCTCACACCTCACTTAAATGTCATTTTGATGCTTGAGCTCGCTCCACTTACAAGCACTGTCCCCTCTTCAAAGAAAATGGCGCAAATCCTCAAGTAATGTAACAGGAGAGGAAAACTGGCATCATAATTTGGACTCATTATCCTCTGTTTTGTGACAGGGAACTGGGTGTAACACAAAGGAAAATCAGCCTCTATGTCTTCTAAAGAATGCATTTACTGTGTTACAACACAACACACAGGTGAAATCTAGATTAGATTCCTTGTTTTTGGAATGCTGTTTGATATCACTGATATCTTCTTCCCTCCGATTTTGATTCTGATGCTGCTGGTGTTGGACCAGTATCCACCTTCAATTTTTTTTTTTAGAAATTGGGTATTCATCAAGCTGAGAGGGTTTAATGCTGGGGAATGGAACACATTCCTATTTCAGATCCCCTGTGGTAACCACTGATCACTTTTGCAGGTTAGGAACAGCATATTTAGATGCAGATTAAAGTTCCCTCTAGAGAGCTCTAACCTGAGAGAAATAACCTCTACATCAGTACGGCATTTTTCAATTTCCCACACCAGCTATCCTGTGGCAGTCTGAATGTGATTGCCAATTTAATGGCAAATTAGGTGCAGTTTCATGCTGTGGGGCCATGCCGATTAGCAACTGAAGTTTGCAACTACTATGGAGAAAATTAGACCTTATTATAAAATAGGTTACAGTGAGACATGCAAATAGTTTTGAATCACTCTAATATGTACAGACTCATTTTTGCCTGCCGTAATATAACGCACTGTGTCCAGAAAAGCCACTGTTGGACAAGAATACTGAGTAGCCAAGCTTTAAGGCTATTCTAGAGAAAGGTTTGCTCTAGTCACTGTATGTATTGCTAGTGTAAATGCAATCAAAAAGCAAGTGTTTACAAATAACAACTAGAACAAATTCTTCCCATTAGTACTTTATTCCATTAAATTCATTACATATCGCAAAAACAAAAAGGCTTTACTGAGATTAGTAGCTTTGTTGAGGACCCCATTTTTAGCAGCACCAGTTCAAGTCAATAGACATAGCTGAAAGTGATCTCTATGACCAGCTGTTTTGAGGTTTTCTGAAATAACATGGTCATCTATTACGATGAATAATCTAAAGATGTTTTCCTCCATCCCTATGACAAAATGCTTCAAATTTACTCTATATGTCACCTTGACAGGATGTCAAAAATCAGGCGCTCACTTAGGCTTTATGGGCAGATATCTGCAGTCTAAGTCTGCATGGTATAGCACATTGTTACAGCAGCACGCTAATGCTTAAAATGCATTCAGAAGCAATTTTAATGATGATAATTTTCTATCATCTCCATGCTGTTATTATGCTTAGTATTTAGAAGTTGATTTTTTTTCTTCTCAATGTTCTGTTTTCTAGATTGACTGGCTTAATAAGTACTATGAGAAGGTCTGGAAGATTGTGTCCCCTGAACTGCTAGCACAGCACTTAACAGAGGAATATGATTGGCTTCAGAAACACACACACTTATTTTCACACAGTGTCCTTGTGACATCATCACTTATCGTCCTGGCTGGAACCCTGCTTGGAAACCTTCTGTTACAGGGAAGGCTTCTTTAACAATGCTCAAAATTCACAGATCTAATCCTTTTATCAATCCTCTCACAGGGTTCCTCTTTAAAAGGAAAATACAATCCTTTGAATTACTTTCAGTATAAACTACACCCCAAACTGTCCAATTGAAAAAAGAATAATAATGTGCCTAGCTCCTACTTTAAAGCAGATGTCATCAATGTTGTACGTAGCGTTCCCTCTGAGAGAAATCTGGTGTTTTGAGCTCTCCTCTCACACCAAGTGCTGCTCCAGTGACGTACTTTATCAGTTTCTTGGAACAGCTCCATTCACTTACTGTCAGTGTTTCAGATCGACCTGGATGCCATTCTGCAGATGACCAAGCAGGAAAATGTTGGTTCTGACACAGCAGTACTCAGCCGACATTAAAGGAAACTTTCCCATGGATGATCTTTTGCTGTGAAGGTTTCTTTTTAAATGGGTTTAATACCTGACTTAAAGTAATGTTGGCATAAATTTATCTTTAAGTGTTTGAACTAAGAGCTCACCCATGGGAAAATTTCTCTTATCTTTCTTGGCTCAGATATCTGATTTTTAAACCACAATTAACCAAAGTAACAAAACACTCCAAGGTTTCTATTGTAGTTCTTGACCTCCACCACAGAACCTCGCCTTTGCAGGTACCTTACCAATTTTCTATTCAAAGCACTCATTACTTTGAAGGATGATCACAAGGAACAGTACAGGATGGATCTCTGATGCGATGATGTCCACTTTCTCAATCTTCTGATTTTTAAATACTAAAGTACACAATTGAATAAACTGCGGTGTCATAGGATTGCTTAGAACATTAACCAAGTAACTATGTCTAGATATTTGCCTGTATTCTATACTCAAACCAAGTCCCATTCACCCATCAGCTCTGTGCTCGCTGACCAACATTGGCTCCCGGTCTGGCAACACCTTAATTTTAAAATTCTCATCCTTGTTTTCAAATCCCTCCATGGCTTCGCCCCTCTCTGTAAACTCCTCCAGCCCAGCAATTCTCCAGAGAACTCAGCACTCATCCAATCCTGGCCCCTTGCACATCCTCGATTTTCTTTGCTCTACCATTAACAGTCGTGCCAACAGCTGCCTAGGTTCTCAGTTCTGAAACTCCCTCCCTAAACCTCTCTGCCTCTCTACATCTCTTTCCTTCTTTAAGACCCTCCTTAAAACCTACCTCTTTGACCAAGTTTTTGATCACCTGTCCTAATATCTACTTATGTGTCTCGGTGTCAAATCTTGTTTCATAACGCTCCCGTGAAGCGGATGTTTTACAATGTTAAAGCACTATATAAATACAAGCAATGTTGTTGTAAGAGCAGGCTTTGATAAAATATCAATCTCAACTGATTAACTTTGATCAGCCTCTGTTTTGTTTATTTTAATCTCTGTGGGAACAGAAGGGCAACAATTTTCACCACTGTGAGAAACAGGCCAATATCAGTTTTATAGAAACATGTCGTGGTTTTGAGGTTTTCTATTTCCCTGTGGTATGCTTAGCTGCAAGGTTACTTATTTGTATCATAGCATATGCACAAATAACAGTTAGATTATCCCCAACTGCCTGAATCACTATTTTTCAGCAATTAGTTCTCAGCATGAGCTCAATCATTGCACTCTTACTTCTGAGTTAGAAGGTCATGGGTCAAGCCCCACTCCAGAGACATAAACACATAATCTAGGCTAACACTTCAATGCAATACCGAGGGGGTGCTGTCAGAGGTACCATCTTTCACATTAGATGTTAAACTGAGGCCCTACCTACATGCTAGGATGGATAAGAACATAAGAAATAGGAGCAGGAGTAGGCCACCTGGCCCCTCAAGCCTGCTCCACCATTCAATAAGATCATGGCTGATCTAATCATGGACTTAGCTCCACTTCCCTGCCCTCTCCCCATAACCCTTTATTCCATTATCACTCAAAAATCTCTCTATCTCCACCTTAAATATATTCAATGACACAACCTCCACAGCTCTCTGGGGCAGAGAATTCCATAGACTTACAACCCTCTGAGAGAAGAAATTCCTCCTCATCTCAGTTTTAAATGGGTGGCTCCTTATTCTGAGACTATGTCCCCTAGTTTTAATTTCCCCTATGAGTGGAAATATCCTCCCTGCATCCACCTTGTCTAGCTCGCTCATTATCTTATATGTTTCGATAAGATCACCTCTCATTCTTCTGAACTCCAATGAGTATAGACCCAACCTACTCTACCTATCTTCATAAGTCAACCCTCTCACCTCTGGAGTCAACCTAGTGAACCTTTTTTGAACAGCCTCCAATGCAAGTATACCCTTTCTTAAATACGGAGAACAAAACTATGCAGTACTCTAGGTGTGGTCTCACCAATACTCTATACAATTGTAATAGAACTTCTCTGCTTTTATACTCTATCCCCCTTGCAATAAAGGCCAACATTCCATTTGCCGTCCTGATTACTTGCTGTACCTGCATACTAACTTTTTGTGTTTAATGCACAAGGACCCCCAGCTCCCTCTGTGCTGCAACACTTTGCAATTTTTCTCCATTTAAATTATAATTTGGTTTTCTATTTTTTCTGCCAAAATGGATAACCTCACATTTCCCACATTATACTCCATCTGCCAAATTTTTGCCCATTCACTTAGCCTGTCTCTATCCCTTTGCAGATTGTTTGTGTCCTCCTCACAACTTGCTTTCCTACCCATCTTTGTATCATCAGCAAACTTGGCTACATTACACTCGGTCCCTTCATCCAAGTCATTAATATAGATTGTAAATAGTTGAGGCCCCAGCACCGATCCCTGCGGCACCCCACTAGTTACTGTTTGCCAACCGGAAAATGATCCATTTATCCCGACTATCCTCTATCTATGCTAATATATTATCCACACGGGCTTGACCGCCTATGATGATGATTATTCCTAATCCCGTGAATTTTTATCTTGTACAGTAATCTTTTTATGTGGCACCTTATCGAATGCCTTCTGGAAATCCCAATACACCACATCCACTGGTTCTCCCTTATCCACCCTGCTCGTTACATCCTCAAAGAACTCCAGAAAATTTGTCAAACATGTTTTCCCTTTCATAAAACCATGCTGACTCTGCTTAATTGAATTATGCTTTTCCAAATGTCCCACTACTGCTTCCTTAATAATGGATTCCAGCATTTTCCCAATGATGGATGTTAGGCTAACTGGTCTATAGTTTCCTGCTTTTTGTCTGCCTCCTTTTTTAAATTAAAGTTGCAGATTCCCTGGGAACCACCCTAGAATACAGGAAATTTTGGTAGATCACAACCAATCCACTATCTCCACATCCACTTATTTTAAGACCCTAGGATGTAAGCTATCAGGTCCAGTGTACTTGTCTGCCTTCAGTCCCATTATTTTACTAAGTACTCTGGGCCCAAGTTTCGGCCTCAGTTGCTCCTGATTTTTTGGAGCAACTGGTGTAGAACGGAGTATCTTAGAAATTCAAATTCTCGGCATTTAGTTTGCTCCAGTTCTAGTCAGTTAGAACAGTTTCAGTTTGGAACAGAATTTTTTTTCAAAAGGGGGTGTGTCCGGCCACTTACGCCTGTTTTCAAAGTTTCGGCAGTGAAAACTTACTCCAAACTAACTTAGAATGGAGTAAGTGAAGATTTTTGTACGCTCGAAAAAACCTTGTCTACATTTTAGAAAATCAGGTGTAGGTTACAAATCAGGCGTAGGGAATGGTTGAGGGGGTTTAAAGGGAAGTTTACAAACATTAAACACTTCAGTTTTACAAATAAAGAGCCATCATCAATAATAAATGATAAAAACATCAATAAATCAACCAATAAATCAATCTGAACAGCTGAACGGGCCGGCCCCGGCTGGGCTCAAGACTTCGGGCAGGGCCTGTCCCCAGCACCAGATTTACAGGTAGGTGGCGTTGGGTTGGGTCGGGTCCAGGGTCCGGAGTCGGGAGCGCGGGTCGGGTCAGGGGGCGGAGGAGGGAGGTCGGGTTGGTTCGGGTAGCGGGGGGAGGGAGGGAGCGCGGGTCGGGTCGGTTCGGTTCGGGTCGGGGGGGCTGGCAGAGGGAGGTCGGGTCGTGTCGGGGGCGGGGGGAGGGAGGTCAGGTTGGGTCGGATCCGGTCTGGGTGGCGAGGGGCGGGGGGTCGAGAGTGCGGGTCGGGTCGAGGGGGTGGTGGGAGGGAGGTCGGTTCAGGTCGGGGGGGAGGGAGGGAGGGAGAGGGAGCGCGGGTCGGGTCGGGGGGGCGGAGGGAGGTCGGGTCGGGTCGGGGGGGAGGGAGGGAGGGAGGTCGGTTCGGGTCGGGGGGGGAGGGAGGTCGGTTCGGGTCGGGGGGGGGAGGGAGAGAGAGGGAGCGTGGGTCGGGTGGGGGGGGGGGAGGAGGGAGGTCGGTTCGGGTCGGGGGGGAGGGAGGGAGGGAGAGGGAGCGCGGGTCGGGGGGCCGGAGGGAGGTCGGGTCGGGGGGGGGAGGAGGGAGGTTGGGTTGGTTCGGTTCGGGGGGGGGGGGAGGCGGAGGGAGGTCGGGTCGGGTCGGGGGGGGGGGACGGAGGAGGGAGGTCGGTTCGGGTCGGGGGGGGAGGGAGGGAGGGAGAGGGAGCGCGGGTCGGGGGGGCGGAGGGAGGTCGGGTCGGGTCGGGGGGGGGGGGAGGAGGAGGGAGGTTGGGTTGGTTTGGGTCGGGGGGGAGGGAGGTCGGTTCGGGTCGGGGGGGAGGGAGGGAGGTCGGGTCGGGTCGGGGGGGGGGAGGAGGGAGGTCGGTTCGGGTCGGGGGGGGAGGGAGGGAGGGAGAGGGAGTGCGGGTCGGGTCGGGTGGGGGGGGGGAGGAGGGAGGTCGGGTCGGGTCGGGGGGGGGGAGGAGGGAGGTTGGGTTGGTTCGGTTCGCGGGGGGGGGCGGAGGGAGGTCGGGTCGGGTCGCGGGGGGGGGGCGGAGGAGGGAGGTTGGGTTGGTTCGGTTCGGGGGGGGGTCGGAGAGAGGTCGGGTTGGTTCGGGTGGGGGGGGGGAAGGGATGGAGCGTGGGTCGGGTCGGTTCGGTTCGGGTTGCGGGGTGGGGGTGGGTGCGCGGGTCGGGTCCAGTCCGGGGGGTCCGGTCCCCTACAGCCCCCCACAGCTCGTGCTGCGCCGCGCCCGACTCCAGAGGACCTGCAGGGAGGTGGAGAATACGGAGGGTTTTTTTAGGCGCACTTTGTGGCGCGAAAAACGAGCGTCCAGGTCGGGACTGTGCCGTTCTAGGCGCAGCCTGAAACTTGGGCCCTATTTCTTCAGTGATAGTGATTGTATTAAGTTCCTCCCTCCCTATAGCCCCTCGATTATCCACTATTGGGATGTTTTTAGTATCTTCTACCGTGAAGATCGACACAAAATATTTGTTCAATATCTCTGTCATTTCCCTGTTCTCCATTATTAGTTCCCCAGTCTCATCCTCCAGGGGACCAACATTTACTTTAGCCACTCTTTTCCTTTTAATGTACCTGTAGAAACTCTTACTATCTGTTTTTATATTTCGTGCTAGTTTACTTTCATAATCTATCTTTCCTCTCTTTATTTTTTTTTTAGTCGTTCTTTGCTGGCTTTTAAAAATTCCCCAATCCTCTGGCCTCCCATTAGTCAAGCAAAATATTCTGTACTACTATTTGAAGTTCTCCTGGTGCCTGGCCAGCATTGTTGTCTCAACAGATGCTATTAAAGCAGGTGATATGGTAATTTACCTCCTTGCTGTTTATAGTACTGAAGCTGGTGGTGGGGGAAAGGCAGCTGCACAACAATAGCCGCTAAAGGATCCTGAAAATCAGGTTAAAATAAAACAAGCAAGCAATGTAGTTGAGAAATGACTTTATATTTAGGCAATCTTCTTACTGGGCCCTTTAAACTCACATCTGTATATAGTTCAGTGCATAGTAAATCCAGCTGCCCAATATTTATAGCTCAGTGTCATGCATCCTTGAACGGCAGGAAATGACATGAAAGATAAAATGACATTATTCTCTACCCCAAATTGCATTACAATTAAGCTCCCTAACCCCATTTTTCATTGGCAGAAATGTAAATAAGGTGCAAAGTGGGAGTAGATCTAACGTAATGGATCGACACACATTTTTCCAATCTAGTTCCACCAATTCACATCTGCTTGTCAGGTGAACCCATCGGAAATATTAACCTTGTGTTAATGTGCTTACACACTCCTGACCCAGCTCACTGCACTTCCACTTTTAGATCAGTTAAGCATCCACTGCCATTTGCAATTAAGTTAATTATCACACCCTTTTCACTTGTAAAAAATTCTTTAGAACACAGAAATGACTAATTCAATTCTACAAAAAGCAATGGTATTCTAAAAGGTGAGTCATAGCTATCATGATAGTTCCCCACCAGGCTACTCCTTAGCACTGGGCTGCAGCTGAACAAAGTGATGCAGTCCCTATGACACTGCTTCGGTCTGGTGTCACACACTCTCACAGGACTGAGCACCAGACAGCAGCAACAATACAGTTGGAGGGATCAGATCTATAAAAACCATGTCACGGAAGATGCATAGGTACAGCTGAATTATTAGAACCCATAGAGATTTAAGAAGTAATATAAATAAATCATTTGTTGCGAGAGTGAACAACATTGTAACAGGATTTATTACTGTTGTGTGGGTTTTGCAGATCTATTGTTATGGGTGTGGCACTAAAAACCATGCAGCTGTGACCCATAACAATGCTCAAGATAACCAGCATTAGCACGCACAGCTTTTATTGGTTAAAGAACTTCACATGCAACAGGAGAACATTATGGCTTGGTGTGGTTTTTTGCTGCACTAAATCCAGTCTAAGCCGTACCACTTGGGCTGCAGCCAGTTGTTTTTGATTGTTATCTATCACGAGAGAAGGGTTTCCTGGCATAAACACTATAGGGTAGAAATGACTGTCAATTGTGCTATCTTACAATCTCAATGTGCTTGTACCAAAATACCCTCTCTGCTATTCTAACTCAAGTATTAACCTTATTATTTTAACAATAGCAAATTGTATCTTATATCAGCAAGTTTTATAGCAACAATATCCTACTTTGATAAAATGATGAAAAAAATTAATTACATATTTGCATAAATGTTACATCACAAAGTTTGTAACTTGTTAGCAAAGTAACACTAGAAAATAAATCTTATCTAGTATAAAGGAAGCCAAAGCAAATAAACTTATAAGTATGAAGATCTCATTAAAATAAGCTCACCTAAACTAAGAAATTCTAAATAGGCACTATCTTGATGCCTTAGTGGATAAATGCTCTATCCATGATGGTACAATGCCATGTGGATTACCAGGAAGATGCCAAATTCAACCTTCAATATGGGCAAAAACAAAAGCAAAATGCTGCAGATGCTGGAATCTGGAATCAAAATACAAAATGCTGGAAATCTCAGCGGGTCAGGCAACATCTATGGAGAGGAAGCAGAGTTAATGTTTCGGGTTGATGACCCTTCGTCAGACTGGAGAGTGTTCGGAAAGAACGGATTATTAACAAGCACTGAAAGGAGGAGGGGAAGAAAGAACAACAGGTCTGTGATAGGTTGGAAGACAGGAGAGATTGGAGAGACAAAAGGGATGATGGCCCAAATTCAGAAAAACATCAGTCAAGATAGGATTTGAATGGCGGGATAATGACCAGCCTGCCATTGGAGACAAGGAGAAAAAAAGAAAAAAAGAAACAGGCGCTGGGAGGAGCCAAAGGTTGACAGCGGTTACACTCTGAAATTGTTGAATTCAATGTTGAGTCCAGAAGGCTGTAAAGTGCCTAAACTAAAGATGAGGTGCTGTTGCTCGAGCTTGCGTTAAGCGTTATTGGAACAGTGTAGGAAACTGAGGGCGGAGAGGTCAGAGTGGGAATGGAGTGGAGAATTAAAGTGACAGGCAACCGGAAGCTCAGGGTCACACTTACCGATTGAACGGAGGTGCTCCGCAAAGCGGTCACCCAGTCTACGCTTGGTCTCCCCAATTTAAAGGAGACCACATCGTGAACAGCGAATACAGTATACTAAATTGAAAGAAGTACAAGTAAATCACTGTTTCACCTGGAAGGAGTATTTAGGGCCCTGGATAGTGGGAAGGGAGGAGATGAAAGGGCAGGTGTTGCATCTCCTGCGCTTGTATAGAAAGGTGTTGTGAGAAGGGGAGGGGGCACTGGAGGTGATTGAGGAGTGGACCAGGGTGCTGCAGAGGGAGTGGTCCCTTTGGAATGCTGAGAGGGGAGGGGAGGGGAAGATGTGATTGGTGGTGGGATCACGCTGGAGATGGCGGAGGATGATCCGTTGAACGTGGAGGCTGGTGGGGTGAAAGGTGAGGACAAGGGGAACCCTGTCCAGGTTCTGAGAGGGAGGGGAAGGGCTGAGAGCTGAGGTGCGGGAAATAGAACGGACACGGTCGAGGACCATGTTAACCACAGTGGAGGGGAATCCTCTGTTGAGGAAAAAGGAAAACATGTCAGAGGCACTAGTGTGAAAGGTGACGTTGTCAGAACAGGTGCGACGGAGACGGAGAAACTGGGAGAATGGAATGGAGACCTTACAGGATGCAGGGTGAGAAGAAGTGTAGTCCAGGTAGCTGTGGGAGTCAGTGGGCTTATAGTGGATACTGGTCGAAAGTCTATTCCCAGAGATGGAGAAGGAGAAGTGGAGGAAGGGAAGGGAAGGGAAGAGTCGGAGATGGACCATGTGAAGGTGAGGGAAGGGTGGAAATTGGATGCAAAGTGAGTGAAATTTTTAAGTTCAGGGCGAGAGCAGGAAACAGCACTGATACAGTCATCAATGTACTGGAAAAAGAAGAGGGAGAGGACCCGAGTAGGACTGGAACAAAGAATGTTCCAAATATCCCACAAAAAGTCAGACATAGCTAGGACCCATGCGGGTTCCCATAGCAACACCTTTAATTTGGATGAAGTGAGTGGAGTTAAAGGAGAAGTTGTTCAATGTGAGAACAAGTTCAGCCGGGTGGAGGAGGCGGGGGGATGGGGACTGGAGTGGGCTCATGGCTTTAGTTCGACAGTAGAAATGCTGATGATGTATTTACCCCCAGGAACGTGGATCATTAAGATTTCTTATTGTGGAGGTGCTTATTTTAGTAACAACTACACAATTATGTTATCCATTTCATTTACGTTTACAGGAGTAAGATATCTTCCCTCCTAGTGTTACATTCATTGTGATGTTACATTTATGCAAACATGCAATTCATGTTTTAAGCGGTAACAAAGTAAGGTATGCTTGCTTTAAAACTGCAGACATTAAGGGAGAAAAATTCCGCTGTACCCCGTTTGGGGGCGGTAACCCTCGCAATTAATTAAAGGGAAGGGCCCAAGCTACAAACACTGTAGTAATAAAAAGGTCCCTCCTGGACCACCGCGGAGTGGGGGTGCCATGCCAACAGCCTGGCACTCAAGCAGAGCGCCGGGCTGACTAATCACGGCATGGACCCCGTGTTCAAAGTGCCAATGGCGTGCACGACAAAATCAGCATAATTTTTATAAAGGCCCGCAGCTGCCCTTTGTCATGCAGCCAGTCGCCCGGTTCACGTCCCTCGAAGCTGTCGCTGGTGTCGCCCGGTGTAGCTTCAGGGCCCAATACCCAATTTATGGTCAGAGGTACTGCACACGGTGATGATATTGTCATCGTCAATGCAGCGGAGCGGGGCACTATGGGTTACCGCAGTCACTAAACTCCCATGGAATTTAGCGAGAGTTGTCAGTGGCACCGCACCGGGCAAAAAGTTGTTTGCAAAAAGTTAGTGCCCCCGGGGGCGAAAACGGGACGCGCAAACGACCCAACATTCTAGGCCTAAGAGTAGAAATTGCTGTCATTGATATTTAAAAAAAACCTCAATAATTAATGTCTCTCCATCAAGGGACACATAAATATATGAAAAAAATTACCTTTATACCTTGGTTTACATCTTAGATTTTTGCAGAAAGGCCATACAAAAACCATATTGCCCAATATAAAACAACAGTGTCACCGGCAGTAAATTTCAAATGTAAATTCGAGTTGGAGCCAAAGAGTTTATTTCAACTTTTTCCATATTAGCCTGATAACAATAGAGTACAACAGGAAACTACTATTGTAAGAGCACATGCCTGACAAACCTGACCCAGATGGTTGGAGATAGCTCAACTGCCACAGTAAATGAAATGAGACATCCATCCTCGCGTTAATATTCTACCCTACAAGGCTTCACGTTGCGTGAGGAGTTTTACTTCGAACAAGAATGAACACTGGGACTTCTTGGGATATCATTCAATTGTGCACATTGATGTAACTAGAAAAAGTGGAAATGCCAGGACAGGTAACTGTAGGAGTCAACTGCCAAAAGTATACAAACCACACTGAAACATAAAGCACATTAATCCAACTTCAGATTCCACTTGTTATTACAGAATTCCAAAATGTTTTCCATTTACTTGATATAATTTAACCAATTGAATGTTAACTCAATGAGAAAATAGTTCTAACGTCTTGTTTGTACTGGCCACTGCAACTTCTGTATTTTGCATGACTCCATGTATCAGTCAGAATAGCTTTAACCTAACCATCGTACTTTGCAAAACATCAAGCAATCCAGCAAAACAATCCTGAAAACATGCACGCACGTACACACATGAGCACTTTCTAGCATGCGTCACTGGATAGTGATTAGGAGTGGAAACCCTGATTAATGTTTCCTCTTCTGAGCCCAGGGGCACTGAGTTCAATCTGGATAAAAATAAAACTGGGAAAGTGGCTCAACCGTGGCTAACAAGGGAAATTAAGGATGGTGTTAAATCCAAGGAAGAGGCATATAAATTGGCCAGCAAATCTGAGGACTGGGAGAAATTTAGAATTCAGCAGAGGAGGACAAAGGGTTTAATTAGGAGGTGGAAAATGGAGTATGAGATGAAGCTTGCCGGGAAGATAAAAACTGACTGCAAAAGCTTCTATAGATATGTGAAGAGAAAAAGATTAGTGAAGAGAAACGTAGTTCCCTTGCAGTCAGATTCAGGTGAATTTATAATGGGGAACATAGAAATGGCAGACCAGTTGAACAAATATGGAAGAAAGACACAAATAGCCTTCCGGAAGTACTAAGAGACCAAAGGGAGAGTGAGAAGGGGGAACTGAAGGATATCCTTATTAGGGGGGAAATTGTGTTCGGGAAATTGATGGGATTGAAGGCTGATAAATCCCCGGGGCCTGATAGTCTGCATCCTAGAGTACTTAAGGAAGTGGCCATTGAAATAGTGGATGCATTGGTCATCATTTTCCAACAGTCTATTGACTCTGGATCAGTTCCTATGGACTGGCGGTTAGCTAATGTAATACCACTTTTTAAAAAAGGAGGGAGAGAAAAAACGGGTAATTATAGACCGGTTAGCCTGACATCAGTAGTGGGGAAAATGCTGGAATCAATTATTAAAGATGAAATAACAGCGCATTTGGAAAGCAGTGACGGGATCGGTCCAAGTCAGCATGGATTTATGAAAGGGAAATCATGCTTGACAAATCTTCTGGAATGTTTTGAGGATGTAACTAGTAGAGTGGACAATGGAGAACCAGTGGATGTGGTGTATTTGGACTTTCAAAAGGCTTTTGACAAGGTCCCACACAAGAAATTGGTGTGCAAAATTAAAGCACATGTTATTGGGGGTAATGTATTGACGTGGATAGAGAACTGGTTGGCAGACGGAGCAGAGAGTCGGGATAAACGGGTCTTTTTCAGAATGACAAGCAGTGACTAGTGGAGTGCCGCAGGGCTCAGTGCTGGGACCCCAGCTATTTACAATATACATTAATGATTTGGATGAAGGAATTGAGTGTAATATCTCCAAGTTTGCAGATGACACTAAGCTGGGTGGCGGTGTGAGTTGTGAGGAGGATGCTAAGAGGCTGCAGGGTGACTTGGACAGGTTAGGTGAGTGGGCAAATGCATGGCAGATGCAGTATAATGTGGATAAATGTGAGGTTATCCACTTTGGGGGCAAAAACACGAAGGCAGAATATTATCTGAATGGCGGCAGATTAGGAAAAGGGGAGGTGCAACGAGACCTGGGTGTCATGGTACATCAGTCATTGAAAGTTGGCATGCAGGTACAGCAGGCAGTGAAGAAGGCAAATGGTATGTTGGCCTTCATAGCTAGGGGATTTGAGTACAGGAGCAGGGAGATCTTACTGCAGTTGTACAGAGCCTTGGAGAGGCCTCACCTGGAATATTGTGTTCAGTTTTAGTCTCCTAATCTGAGGAAGGATGTTCTTGCTATTGAGGGAGTGCAGCGAAGTTTCACCAGACTGATTCCAGGGATGGCATGACTGACATATGAGGAGAGACTGGATCGACTGGGCCTTTATTCGCTGGAGTTTAGAAGGATGAGAGGGGATCTCATAGAAACGTATAAAATTCTTACGGAACTGGACAGGTTAGATGCAGGAAGAATGTTCCCGATGTTGGGGAAGTCCAGAACCAGGGGACACCGTCTAAGGATAAGGGGTACGCCATTTAGGACCGAGATGAGGAGAAACTTCTTCACTCAGAGAGTGGTGAACCTGTGGAATTCCCTGCCGCAGAGAGTTGTTGATGCCAGTTCATTGGATATATTCAAGAGGGAGTTAGATATGGCCCTTATGGCTAAAGGGATCAAGGGGTATGGAGAGAAAGCAGGAAAGGGGCATTGGAATGATCAGCCATGATCTTATTGAATGGTGGTGCAGGCTTGAAGGGCCGAATGGCCTACTCCTGCACTTATTTTCTATGTTTCTATGTTTCTATATTTCTATGACTCTGACATTTACCTGTCCTGGCATTTCTACCTTTTCCAGTTACATCCACAGGAGACCAGGATTACTTTCCAGCTTTGGTGCTGCCCAAGTGCATACCCTGGCAATTCTCACTGTCCAAGTGTACACATGGATAATGGACACTTGGCTAAGGTACCAGAGGCAGGTTGATACCTATACAAGCATAAGACTGCACCTTCAGGAGAGGAAAAGAAAAAAAAGAGAAGAAAATTGTGGGTGGGAACAATTCTTCCTCATGTAGTTACCCTCATCTTTCACAACTAAATCAAAAGCAGCATTCGGCTTTTATCAACACCATCCTAAATGATGAAAGAAGTTCTCCTCCTCATGAAGGATTCTCCTGTTGCTTGTTTGTTCCTCACTCGCTGACATCTTGGTCAGGTTTTCCTTTTTTTGCTCACCTGCCTGCAATGTTCCAGTCTGTTAAAATGAATGGTGGGATAATCGCTGATCGCATAAGCAGAATACACCAGACCTCCAGTCAGACTTCCTCTCCGACATGGGAAAGAAGTTCCCAGACACCGCACAGTGATGTTGCTGACATAAACCATCCACTACTTGGAAGCACCTTCCATTGAACATAAGTGCTGTAATAAAAAAGAACTTTATTTTTTAAATATATAAGAATTAATCTGTATTCATATTAGTTAAGATTTATATTTGTCATGAGTAGGGCAACTGATTTCTTGGATCTGCTTAGAAGTTGTCAGTGTCACTGCCTCCAAATATTTTAATACAAAACTGCACATTCAGGCAACAAATTGCACTGCACATATTGGCCGGAATCTTACCAGCCCTGCGAGTGCGTGTTTGGAGGCGGGCCTGCTGTCAAAATGGCCCTGATTGACAGCGGAGCGGAAGTCCACTCTGAACCCGCCTCCGTGTCAGTTTCTCAACTGGCCCGATACCAAGCAGCGGGCCAGTCAATTACGATGCTTAAGAGGTCATTTAAAGGTATTTAAAAACATTTTACCCAGGCACTTAGCATTTTACCAAGTTTTCAACGAGTTTGCCGTCCTTCGGGTTTCACGCCAGGTACGTGTGTCTGATACTCAGTGACTCTCCTTTGCTCTGACTAGTTGACAGCTGCAAAAGTGATATAAAAGCTACCATTTCACAGCTGTTCACTTTCCAATGTCAGAAGCTGAAGCCTTCAAGATTTGGAAGAAACTTTTGAGCTGCATGCAGTTTGGAAGTGTTTGCAGTGAATTCTCTAATCACTTTCACTCCTTGAAGCAGCCACTCTCACCATTGACAGATCGCTTCTGTCATCTCAACCTTATCTGTCATCTATTCCATCAGCACCAGTGCCCTTGAAGAAATATCACCTTGGTTCTCAGAATCCCACCACGATCAGCCCCAATGCCAATATCACTAAGCCCAAGCCATTCCTTTCACACTCATCACCATTGTGCAGGGTAACCTTATGTCTCACCCTTCACTGCAACTCACTAAGCCACTTCCAAAGGTGCACACAATCTGACTAGGACACAAAGGGCCGAGATTGTCCCTTTCTATAAGTCCTCTGGCCGTCAGAAACCGGCGGCTACGGGGCGGTGCGGAACGGTTGCCAAGTTGCGGCGGACTGGCCGACGTCGCGGCATTGCCCTGATGTTTTTCCAGGGGTGTGGGTATCCGGCCCACTCCCTCCACTTCTGCCCCACTCCTGCAGATGTGTTGTTAACGATGTCATCAGATCGTGCACCGCCTCGGACCGCCCCGGAAGCCAAATTCAGCTCAAATCGTCTTCCGGCCGCCTGTCGGTGCCAACGACAGGTTTTTGGGTCAGTACACACTGCTTGCTTAAGATCGCAAGTGGCATTTAAAGGCATGTTGCGTCTGGCTGCATTCTTGTCAGTGAGATTTTTTTCAGACTTTTTTAACAATTGCGAGTAGCCTTGTTGACAGCGGGATTGAGTTCTCGAGGCCCAGGCACTTCATACTCTACAACATTGAGGAGGCTGGGCTTGAAGAGGATTACTAAATGGGGTCAGTGCTGGCACATTGTGCGTGGCAGGGAGGCACGCAGGAGGTGGTGCCAGCTCCATCGGCTGGAGGCAGCGGGCAAGGGGCACAGCTCACGTGGCTGAGGAACATGCAGAAGGCCATGGAGGTGGTGCCAGCTGAACCCAGAGAGGTGACCCAGGAAGGACCTCAGTAAGAGCCTGCTGTCAGGAGGAGGGTCAGGTGCGCAGACCCCCTGTACCACAGAGTGGGGCAGATGGACAGGAGGCAGCATGCACAGGAGGCAGATGCTTGCCAGCAGCAGGCTGCAGAGGGTGAGGACCAACAACAGTATGAGGGAGAAGGCAATGAGGCAGCTGTCAGAGGAAGACATCTATATAGACATGGTGGCAGAGACCTTGACGTCAACAGGTCTACAGACAGCAGCTCTCCTACATGGACCTAAAGGATGATCCGTGTCTCCGGAGACTGCGATTCTGCAAGGACATCGTGACGGAGCTGTGCAATCTCCTGCAGCCAGACCTGCAACCTCAAACAGATTGAGGACAGCCCTGACCATTGCATCAAAGGTCACCATCGCACTCAATTTCTATGTGACTGGATCTTTTCAAGCTGCAACATCTCCCAGTTCACCGCACATTGCTCCATCCGTCAGGTGACAGATACTCTGTATAAGAGGAGGATGCACTACATATCCTTCCCTATGAGCAGGGAGAAGCAGTTGGAGCGGCAGACCGGATTCATGAAGATTGCCCAGGGTTCAGGGTGCCATAGACTGCACCCACGCCGCATTGAGGGCACCACAGAACAATCCGGAGATCTTCTGTAACCACAAGGGATTCCACTCCCTCAATGTCCAGCGAGTGTGCAACAACAACCGCAAAATCCTGGCAGCTGATGCCCGGTATCCTGGCAGCAGCCATGATGCTTTCATCCTGCAGCAGACCGGTGTGCCAGGCGCCTTTGCTGGGCCAAACCAAGATTGCAGCTGGTTGCTTGGAGACAAGGGCTACCCACTGTGCACTTGGCTGCTGACTCCCCTTCACCACCTCAGGACTGCTCCACAGCAATCGTACAATGACTCACATTCAGCCACCAGGTGCTTCATTGAGCAGACCATCGCAATCCTTAAACTGAGGTTCCGTTGCCTGGATCGCTCAAGAGGAGTGTTGCAGTACTCGCCTGAGCGGGTGTCCCTATTCATGGTTGTCTGCTGCATGCTGCACAACCTGGCAATCATCAGGGTACAACCATTGGAGGACAAGGCAGCAGTACCACCTGAGGAGGAGGAGAGGAAGAGAGGGGAAGAGAGAGGAGGGAGGAGGGAGGAGGGAGGAGGGAGGAGGGAGGAGGACCAAGGTGCAGGTCGGCGGTCAGGCAGGAGGTGGCGTCGCCATCCAGACCCTGCAAGGGAAGTCCTAAACCGTCTCTTTGTTGCTCGTTTCCACTGAGTTCAAGAGCACTTTTGCCTTCATTTGTGCATCTCCATGGGTAAACCAATGAGCCTTTCACACATCATTCCTCACAGTGAAATGAGAGACCTGCACAGATATTCAAACCCAAAATAAAGATTTATTCGACCAGAAATAATGGATCCACAAAACATACATGTTATCAGTTCTCACCCTTGTGCAATTCTTTATAACACCTCCTACACATATCTATTCTGGAACTATGCTGCTGTGTCTCCCCTGTGGCTGCATCATGGCTCAGGGAAGGCTGCTATGTTTCAGGTGTAGAAGCTACAGATGTCCTTCTCTGAAGCCCTCGACCAGCTCTAGCCCTGGAAAGGCCGGCTGCAGACTGTGCCGCATCCTCCTCGGTGCGTTCAGTCGGAATTAACTGGGGCAATTCCAGGGTTGGCAATGGTCTTGAGCGAGCACGTCAGGATCTTGGTCCGAGGAGCCTGTGCCACTCCCCCGAGGCAGCACCTCACCATCACCCCCAATCTGCTGGAGCACAGGTCGGTGGGGTGGCGCGATACCTGAAGGTTTCCCGTGGACCGTGGTGGACCCAGCCGCAATGGCAGCAGTCAGATCTCACGTGACATCCAGCTGAGACTGCCTGAGAGCTGACACAGTCTCGATGCCACCAGAGATGACAGCAGTAAGATGCTCCGTGGCCTGTTGCCCAGAGTGCATGAGAGCATTCTGAGCTTCCAGGGCAGCGGCCATCCTCTCCAAAGCAGCACTCATACTTTCGTTCCCTTGCACCTGTGCTGTAATGGCAGCTGCCACATCGCCCACGACACGTGTCATCACAGCTGGATCCGCACGGTCACTCTGGGAGTCCACCATCATCTGCACACTGGCAATGATGGGCTCCATGGTGCGCGCAGAGCTGTCCACAATGCGGGAGGTGGACACCTCCACGCTCCTGACCATTCGCGACAGGCTCTCGGGCACCATTGCCGTTGCCCCCAACATCTGGGAATGCTTGGCCTCCACCCTTCTTTCATAAGCCTCAACCTTGATGGGCTCGTGCAAGTCCTCTGCAGCAGAACTCGCGTGCAAACTCACCCCCCCCCCCCCAAAGAGATGCACCCAATATTCCCTTTGCTCTTGACCACACTGCAGCCCGCTAGGCCCTGGTCCATAACCCAGTGCAGACCCCTCTGCTAAATCTAACCGACCCAACCGTGTACTCCCAGTTTCAGAGCTGGCGCGTGCGAGTGTAGGAGCTGCCAGCAGTGTCCCCCTCTTCCTCACCCTCATCGGTCATGCCGCCAATGTCTGTACTCGGCTCAAGGGTCTCGGTCTCGCTCTGACTCACACTCGAGGTCTCATCTGCAATCATAAATGGCACAAGGGGTCCCATCAGGGTGAGGTAGGGTATTGCACCATGCAGCAAACAACTTGCACACAATCACAAGACATTGACTGGTAGGTGCTTGGACTTTCAGGGACAGATGGCTTTAAAGGAAGGCCTTCACTTACCGATGCTGCCCCCAGCGGGATCCACATGACCGGTGGCCACAGGGAAGGCAACTTGTGGGCCCACTAGCCGCTACACTCTCTCCTGGATGTCACTGAGCTGCAGGATATCAGCCTCACCCCCACCAGTCCTCTGTTGCTCCAAACAGTTGTGGGAGACCTTGGCCTGCAAAGCACAGAAGGGTTGCTGAGTAGCAATGTCATGTGACCTCGGCAATTAGTGCAAGTGTGGCTCCATTACATGCAGGTGTAACTCTCACCTGAAAGGGACCCTCCATTGAGAGTATGCACACATAATGCCTCAGCAATCAAATATTGCTTCACTGATTATACACTGAGGGTGGGAAATAAGAGAGGGTGAAGGAGAGGCACGCAGATAGAATGTGAGGAGTTGGGGGAGCATGTACTCGCTTTCACCAGTCGAATGATGTCGTTCAGCCTGTTGCGGCATTGGGTGGCGGTGCGGACATGAATGGAGGTCCCCGACACCTCCACAGCTATTGCTCTCCACGCATTGACAAAGACAGCGTAACTGGGCCTTCCTGTGTCCAAATACAGTACCTGCCTCCTTCCATTCCTTCACAAGCAACAGAGACAAACTCAATGCTCAGAGCTTAGCTGCAAAACCTGCCCTTTAAGAAGGCCAGGGAGCAGCTGCCTTGCTCTCAATAAATGGGCATCAGCTGAATTTTACGGCCGAATCAGCCACTCCTCCCCCACACCACTGCAAACAGTACATCCCACCACACCGCTCCTTTTTTTCAGCAAAATTGCTGAATCTCCCTCTATCAGCCGTCACATCCATAATGCACGGTAAAAAGCGCGAGGTGCAGCTCGTTTCAGGCGGTGGGCAATTTTGACCCCAAAGTGTTCAAAATAAAGATTTCAATATTTGACAACACATTAGCAGAAATTCTACTTGAACATTGGCTAAAACACCCAAGTGCCTACCCTTGTGTGCTGTTAGTTGATATGATTGTCAAGGATGAGGGTGAGTGTGAGGGGTGGGTAGTGAGATGGGAATGTGCTAATGTAGATTGAGAGGGATGGGTGGAGGTGCAAGGTCAGTTCGTGTAAGTAAGGATGTGCAGGAGTTGGGTAGGGAATGTAGAGTGTTGGGGATGCGATGATTGGCATTGCAGAATGAGGTTGAGTGTGGATTTGCTGAGATTATTGAACGTTTTGCGCCAGGTCCTTCTGATGACATCCCTGCTTGTGGCCTCCTCTGCAATGTGCAACCAGGCTGCTTTGGAAGGGAAGAGAACCTCCATGTGTGCTGTGACTCCCTCCATAAACATCTGGAAGGAGTCACAGAAGAGCCTGGGTGCATCCATGCACCTTTGTGCAGTGTTTGTCAGTGTTGTTAACCTGTGGAATTCCCTACCGCAGAGAGTTGTTGATGCCAGTTCGTTGGATATATTCAAGAGGGAGTTAGATATGGCCCTTACGGCTAAAGGGATCAAGAGGTATGGAGAGAAAGCAGGAAAGGGGTACTGAGGGAATGATCAGCCATGATCTTATTGAATGGCGGTGCAGGTTCGAAGGGCCGAATGGCCTACTCCTGCACTTATTTTCTATGTTTCTATGGGCCCAAGTTTCGGATGGAGTTGCAGCAACTAGTTTAGTTTGGAGTATCTTAGAAATCGTAATTCTCGGCATTTCGTTTGCTCCAGTTCTACTGAGTTAGTTTAGTTTAGTTTTAGTTCCATTTTTTTTTCAAAAGTATGTGTGTCCAACCGCTTAGGCCTGTTTTGCAAGTTTAGGCTAGGAAAACTTACTCCAAACTAACTTAGACTGGAGTAAGTGTCCACTTTTGTAAGTTCTAAAAAGCCTTACCTAGAGTTAAGTTCAGTGCAGGCACAGCCAGAGACGGGGAGTGGTAAGCATTAAACACAAAGGACTGAAGCATTAAGCACATCACTTAAAATGGCCTAAAACCTCTTGCAATGATATTTTGCTTTATATCTGCTGAGTGAGGACAGTTGTTTCTCTTTTTATAAATAAGCAAGTGTGGGCTCCCGTCTGAGGCAGACACATCAACATCAACGGTGGGTGGGGGGGGAGTTAGAGGAACTTCCTGTCATGTATCTTACACTATTATATATAACTGTATCCTAACATGCTATACATGACTGTAATAAGATATGACCTGTAATCACCAGCATACCTTACCACCAGGGGTGCACTTGCAAGAGACAGGTATATAAGGACAGGTCTCAGGCAAGTGCAGCATTCCAGAGCTGTGAAATAAAAGGTGCAGGTCCAGAGTGAGCTTGACTTCACTACATGCCTCGTGTGAATCTGTACTGAGGGGACAGGACTTCACACTTCCAAAGCACTAAACACCTTCACAACAACATTAAAGAAGCATAAGTACATTTAAAGCACCAAGCACTAAACGATGTACAAAAAGTAAAATAGCAATTAATTAACAAATAAAAAATAGAAGGAACCCTGCACCTAAAGCACCAAGACCAAAGTAATAAGCAACCAATCAATAGCAAATAAAAAATAGAAGTCCTACCTTTATGTGAAGGGAAGGTGTTTCTGTCAGCCTCTCTCTGTCAGTGTCTGTCTCTGTCAGTGTCTGTCTCTGTCAGTGTCTCTGTCAGTGTCGCTCTCTCTGTCTCTGTCAGTGTCTCTCTTGTGTTTCTGACAGTGAGGGTGGGGGGAAATGGGGTGGAGGGGGGAGGGGGTGAGGAGGAGGGAGAGGCTGAACGTGGAGGGGGGGAGGGGGGAAGGGGGCTGAACGTGGAGGGGGGGAGGGGGGAAGGGGGCTGAACGTGGAGGGGGGAGGGGGGAAGGGGGCTGAACGTGGAGGGGGGGAGGGGGGAAGGGGGCTGAACGTGGAGGGGGGAGGGGGGAAGGGGGCTGAACGTGGAGGGGGGGAGGGGGGAAGGGGGCTGAACGTGGAGGGGGGGAGGGGGGAAGGGGGCTGAACGTGGAGGGGGGGAGGGGGGAAGGGGGCTGAACGTGGAGGGGGGGAGTGGGGGAAGGGGGCTGAATGTGGAGGGGGGGAGGGGGGAAGGGGGCTGAATGTGGAGGGGGGGAGGGGGGGAAGGGGGCTGAATGTGGAGGGGGGGAGGGGGGGAAGGGGGCTGAATGTGGAGGGGGGAGGGGGGAAGGGGGCTGAACGTGGAGGGGGGGAGGGGGGGAAGGGGGCTGAATGTGGAGGGGGGGAGGGGGGGAAGGGGGCTGAATGTGGAGGGGGGGAGGGGGGGAAGGGGGCTGAATGTGGAGGGGGGAGGGGGGAAGGGGGCTGAACGTGGAGGGGGGGAGGGGGGATGAGGGCTGAACGTGGAGGGGGGGAGGGGGGGATGAGGGCTGAACGTGGAGGGGGGGAGGGGGGATGAGGGCTGAATGTGGAGGGGGGGAGGGGGGATGAGGGCTGAACGTGGAGGGGGGGAGGGGGGATGAGGGCTGAACGTGGAGGGGGGGAGGGGGGGATGAGGGCTGAACGTGGAGGGGGGAGGGGGGAAGGGGGCTGAACGTGGAGGGGGGGAGGGGGGAAGGGGGCTGAACGTGGAGGGGGGGAGGGGGGAAGGGGGCTGAACGTGGAGGGGGGGAGGGGGGAAGGGGGCTGAACGTGGAGGGGGGGAGTGGGGGAAGGGGGCTGAATGTGGAGGGGGGGAGGGGGGAAGGGGGCTGAATGTGGAGGGGGGGAGGGGGGGAAGGGGGCTGAATGTGGAGGGGGGGAGGGGGGGAAGGGGGCTGAATGTGGAGGGGGGAGGGGGGAAGGGGGCTGAACGTGGAGGGGGGGAGGGGGGGAAGGGGGCTGAATGTGGAGGGGGGGAGGGGGGGAAGGGGGCTGAATGTGGAGGGGGGGAGGGGGGGAAGGGGGCTGAATGTGGAGGGGGGAGGGGGGAAGGGGGCTGAACGTGGAGGGGGGGAGGGGGGATGAGGGCTGAACGTGGAGGGGGGGAGGGGGGGATGAGGGCTGAACGTGGAGGGGGGGAGGGGGGATGAGGGCTGAATGTGGAGGGGGGGAGGGGGGATGAGGGCTGAACGTGGAGGGGGGGAGGGGGGATGAGGGCTGAACGTGGAGGGGGGGAGGGGGGGATGAGGGCTGAACGTGGAGGGGGGGAGGGGGGATGAGGGCTGAATGTGGAGGGGGGGAGGGGGGATGAGGGCTGAACGTGGAGGGGGGGAGGTTAAGTTTCACTGATCCAATACTTTGTTTATAAAAATGTCTCAGTTTTTCAGGTTTGGTGAAAGGTATATCTGTCCTGGTCCTTGATGTTAATTCACTGAGGTCACAGAACCATATGGCAGTAATGCAGTCAAATAACATTACAGTACCACAATTATACACGAATTAGCCGTAACTTTCTCACACCACCAACTATAGGTGCCAAATCAATCGATTATTGTGACCTATGTATTTGAACATAAATGATTAATTACCAGCTCTTTCTTTTCTACCTGCTATTCCATTGCTTTTCCAAATCTACTTGTTTCATTCGTCCACCAACTTGTTTTCCACTGATTAATTATTTTCATGCTCGCCCATCCAATTTCCTACTGCCCAAGAAGCTTATACTCCAGAGACAACAATTTAACAACCCCTGTCTGAGAAGTCGAGAAGCTGTGAATTAATCGCACTGCCAGAGAAGCCCTAATTTAATTGATTCACTTTTATCCCCCATTTCCCCCACGGCACCATTCCCAGTTGCCAGGAAGCCATCATCATTGACATGGCTCCAGCTGTCCCACTACCATTGCCAACAAGAGCAAAAACCCCTCCAGCCGATATATTTGCCGATATATTTGCATCATTTTCTATACCTCCGTACTGCTTCCCCACTGCCCCAGAAACCAGCAGCTGTCTTTATTTAGTTTGAACATCTTCCTCGCAAGCTTTCCTTATTTAGTACCTTTCAGTCCGCAATGCCAGATTGCATTTCTTCCCCACTCGTTTTGCCAATTTATTTTCTTTCTCTCCAATTTCACCACTGAGTTTATGAAGTTTGAGTTTGTCTGAGCTGCAGAGCGCCGGGTTGCGAGGAGCTACTGCACATGTGTGCACACTGTAGTGCTGTGTGCACACAGCTCCCGGCACTGTTTTCAGCGCCGGGACCTGGCTCCGCCCCCCCACCCCTGTTGCTGTGCTGCGCTGAGCCCGAAGACGTCCTGAGGAACTCGGAGAATTACAAGGTAAGTGTTTGGGGCCGTTTTTTTTCTAGAAAGTCGGCGTACCGTGTGGAGGTGCGCCATTTTTACAGGGGGCGGAAACTTGGGCCCTTAGGGGCCAAGTTTCGGCCTGAGTTGCTCCTGTTTTTTTGGAGCAACTGGTTTAGAATGGAGTATCTTAGAAATTTAAATTAGTTTGCTCCAGTTCTAGTCAGTTAGAACAGTTTCACTTTGGAACAGAATTTTTTTTTCAAAAGGGGCCTGTCCGGCCCCTTACGCCTGTTTTGAAAGTTTAGGCAGTGAAAACTTACTCCAAACTAACTTAGAATGGAGTAAGTGAAGATTTTTGTACGTTCAAAAAAATCTTGTCTACACTTTAGAAAATCAGGCGTAGGTTACAAATTAGGCGTAGGGAATGGGGGGAGGGGTTTAAAGGGAAGTTTACAAACATTAAACACTTCAGTTTTACAAATAAAGAGCCATCATCAATAATAAATGATAAATACATCAATAAGTCAACCAATAAATCAATCAAAAAAAATTAATAAAAAATAAAAAAAATTAAAAAAATCAATAAATAAAACATTTTCTACTTACCGACTGCAGCACCGGGAGCCCTCCAACAGCGTGCTGGGATGCCCCCCAGTGTGTCTTTGTCAGTGTCTCTATCTCTCTGTCTGTCTGTGTGTGTCTCTCACTGTCTGTCTGTCAGTGTCTGTGTTTCTGACAGTGAGGAGAGGGGGAGAAGGGGGGTGGGGTGGGGGAGGGGGGTGGGCGGGTGGGGGAGGAGGGGGGTGGGGGAGAGGAGGAGGGGGTGGGGGGGAAAAGGAGGGGGTTGGGGGGGTGGGAGGAGGAGAGGAGGGGTGAGAAGCAGGGGGGAGGAGGAGAGGGGTGGGAGAGGGGGAGAAGGGAGAGAGGATGGAGGGAGGGAAGGAGAGAGGAGGGGGGGAGGGAAGGAGAGAGGAGGGGGGAGGGAAAGAAGGAGGGAAGGAGAGAAGAGGGAGGGAGGGAAGGAGAGAGGAGGGAGGGAGGGAAGGAAGGAGAGAGGAGGGAGGGAGGGAAGGAAGGAGAGAGGAGGGAGGGAGGGAAGGAGAGAGGAGGGAGGGAGGGAAGGAAAGAGGAGGGAGGGAGGGAAGGAGAGAGGAGGGAGGGAGGGAGGGAAGGAGAGAGGAGGGAGGGAGGGAAGGAGAGCGGGGAGGGGGAAGGAGAGGGAAGGAGGCTGAACGACCGAGCCCAAGACTTCGGGCTGGATTTACAGGTAGGTGGCGTCGGGTCGCGGGGGAGGTCGGGGGGGGCGCGGGGAAGAGAGAGTCGCGGAGGTCCGGGGGGTGGCGCGGAGGTCATGTCACCAGGGGGGTGGGGATCGGGACGCCGGGAAGGGGGGGGGGGGCGGAGAGCGGGTGGGAGGAGCCTTATCCACGCAGCCCCAGTGAGGCCATTGGGCCAGGGCTAGGGGCTGCGTGCTTCGGGCACCTCCCACAGTTTTGGGTGCCTGGAGCTAATGCACATGCGCGCCCACTGTAGCGCGCATGTGCAGAGGTCCCGACACTGTTTTCAGCGCAGGGACCTGGCTCCGCCCCCCACAGCTCGTACTGCGCCGCGCCCAGCTCCAGAGGACCTGCAGGGAGCCGGAGAATAGGTGAGTTTTTTTTACGCGCACTTTGTGGCGCGAAAAACGGGCGTCCAAGTCCGGGCTGCACCGTTTTAGGCACGGCCCGAAACTTGGGCCCATAGTTTCTATGTTCGCAGCACCTCAATGCTGCAGAACACTGACAGAACAACTGTCAAAAAATGTTGCCCGTGGTCCTTTTAAGGAAACCAGTTGATGATGCATCATCAGATGATGTCATTAGACCAGCTTCCTGTTAATTGGCTGGGAACCTCACAGGGCAGGCGAAAACAACGGAAGATTGTGTTGAAAGGACGGTTGGAGCGCGTTCCCCACACACCACCAACGCTGGCTGCACCAGTCTCGCCACTGTTGGCGAAATCCTGGCCGTTAAGTGCAGGAATTTCCACATTTGGTGCACAATAGCACTGCATCAAATAATTTGCCCTATTCACAAGTAGCTTTATCACTGGTGAGATATTTAGTCATCCTGGAAATAAAAGCTATATCTCACATCCAGGTATACCTCTCCATGTGTTATCCTCTGTGTATCTCAGTAAAGGACAATTGAGACCTTGGACAATGTGGACCACTTCCTTGGGCTCCTACTGTCAACAAGGACAAACATCGATGATGAAGTCCAACACCGCCTTCTGTGTGCCAGTGCAGCCTTCGGCTACCTGGGAAAAGAGTGTTCAAAGACCAGGATCTTAAACTCAGCACCAAGCTCATGGTCTACAGAGCAGTAGTGATACCTGCCCAGAGACATGCTTCAGAGACATGGACTATGTACAGTAGGCACCTCAAAGCACTGGAGAAGTACCACCAATGCTGCCTCTGCAAAATCCTGAAAATTCACTGGCAGGATAGGTGCACCAACATCAGTGTTCTCGCTCAGGCCAACATTGAGGCATTGACCACACTCGACCAGCTCTAATGGACAGGCCACATTGTCCGTATGCCCGATACTAGACTCCCAAAACAAGCACTCTACTCGGTGCTCCAACATGGCAAGCGAATCCCAGGTGGGCAGAGGAAACGCTTCAAGAACACCCTCAAAAGCCTCCTTGATAAAATGTAACATCCCCACCGACTCTTGGGAATTCCTGGCCCAAGACTGCTGAAAGTGGAGGAGAAGAATCCGAGAATGCGCCAAATACTTTGAGTCTCTTCGTGGGGAGCAAATGGAAGCCAAGTACAAACAGCGGAAGCAGCATATGCCAAATCAAGCCCCCCACCCACCCATCCCTCCAACCACCATCTGTCCCACTTGTGACAGAGACTGTAGATCCTGCATTGGTCTCATCACTCACCTTAGAACTCATTTAGTGTGGGAACAAGTCATCCTCGACTCCGGGGGACTGACTGAGAAGAAGAAAGGCCGTTCAAAGTCTGAGGTCCTGTGAAACAGGGAATTTAGAATAGACCATGATTTCAATACCATGAGGAGATGTGTAATAATTGCTTAACTCCCTCAGTTTTCCCTTCCTCCTACAATGTACTGACATTTAAAACCATTACTTCTTGATTTATCTCATCGTCTCTTTTACTCTCTTCAACTCAGTGGTGGCCTGCAGTATGAACGTTCACATCTACATTTCACAATAAAAAAAATACCCCAATACCCATAAATGGAAAGGATTGCCTTCAATTTCAACTGAATTATTTAGATAGAAATAAAAAAGCATTAGGAGACTTTACTGTTTAAATTGAAGACATCAATCGCACTGAATGTTAAAAGGAAGTACACAACAGCTGTTCCTCATGTCAAAAATAACTTCAGCATCATCCCTCACACACTCTGGTGATTTTTAACACTTCAAAAGGAAATGAAAAAAAAACTCCTTGCTTCTAAGTTAAGTAAATTTTTACAGATACACCTTACTGCGTCTGCATTTTCACAGTTCTCGCAGTTCAGTGTGTCAGAACATAGTCTCCACTAATGGAACCTGAAGCTGAATACAACCATCGCAGAAGGTCTCCATTCCTGCTGAGGGTGAATGGAGCTTTGTGTTGTATGATCAGCAGTGCCTTGGCAGAACAGCATGTGACACATTCAATTGGGACTGGGTCAGGCTGTGTGCTACGTGTACATTGACTAGGTGGGGCAGGGTACTAATAAAGTCCCTGGGCGGAGTAATGTATTACATGTTCAACAATGGTGTGTAACTTTCAATATTGTTCTTTCCTATCTTGAAAGGGTCAAGCAATGTATATTTTTTTCAGGGCACAAGAATCTCCCTGACTTCCCCAATGCTAGGCCAGGATTTCGCCAACAGAGGCAAGTTCGATGTGGGCGGCATTGGTGCAACATGGGAAACGCGTTCCCAAGTGCAGTTTGCCCTCTCCTATGGCTGGGGCTTGTTAAGCCTGTCCTGTGGGTTTCCCGGCCAATTAACTGGAAGTGGGTCTGGTGATGTCATTCAATGACGCATACTATTTACAAGAATAGTACCAGCTTCTGACATTGGAAGGTGAACAGCTGTGAAACGGTAGCTTTTATATCACTTCTGCAGCTGTCAACTAGCCAAAACAATAGAGAGTCACTGAGAACCCGACTCCACTTACCTGGCGTGAAACCCAAGGGACGGCAAACCCGTCAAAAGGTTGTCAAAATTCTAAGTGCCTGCTTTTAAGCCTCTTAACTAGCATTTAAGAACCTTTTAATGATGTTACTTAGCTGCCCCCCGGCTTGCTGTCGGGTCTACTATCCAAACGCAGACCTGACAGCTGAGAAACTCACACAGAGGCAGGTACAGAGCAGGATCATGACCCGCTGTCAATCAGGGGCATTTTGACAGTGGGCCCACCTCCAGACCCACACTCGCAGGACTGTGAAGATTTCGGCCCCAGTATCTGAGCAAAGCCAGTGTCTGAGCAAAGCCACTGGCAGTTCAGGGATGGAGTGTGTGAATGCTAAACCTTTATAAATCACCAATTAGGCCTCAACTGGGGCATTGTTTCTAATTCTGGGCACCACACTTTAAGCAGGTTGTCAAGCCTTTGAAGAGGGTGCAGTGGAGGTTAACAAGAATAGTACGAATGATGAGGGACTTCATTTATGTGTGGAGGTTAGAGAAGCTTGGATTGTTTTTAGAGCAGAGAAGGTGAAGGGGAGGTTTAATAGGGGTGTTCAAAATGTTATGGTGTTTTGATAGAGTAAAGATTCCATGACTCTAATCAAAGAGTGTTCTGCACCAACCGACACCACCAAAAATAGATCAGCTGATCAGTCCTCTCAATTGCTGGTTGGGGAATTTTGCTCTGCACTGGATGGTTGCTGTTGTGTACGGAGAAAGAGTCAGATTGAACACTGTGAGCTCAAAGTAAAGTGTGACTTTAGTCTTACATTGCAGGTCTCCAGAGTGCCTTTCCAACCTGTGAGGCCTCCTTAAATACCTGTGCTCCCAAGGGATTATGGGATTCCTTGGGACTCCAGGGGATGAGCCCTCTGGTGGCTGTACAGAGTAAATAAAAGTCCACATATATAACAACACTGCCCCCCCCCCACAAAGTCAATAGTGTAACGATTTACAATGTGAGTCGATCTGGGGCCCTTCTTGCCCTGGTTGATCGTCTCGGTGTGAAAGCTGGTGTTGTTGGATCATTTGTTGGGCCCTCGCCGGGCTGCTGTGCAGCTGGCCTTGCTGGGCTGCCTGGTGTGTTGGGCCCTGCAGGGCTGCTGTGGATGATGGGTTCTGCTTCGTGGTCAACCGTGGTGCTGGTTGCCACTGGTGTGTATGTTGGGGGATCAAAAAAGGTAGGGTCCATGGTGGGTTGCTCAGAGTAGTCCATGAATCTGAGTTTGATTTGGTCCAAGTGTTTCCGGTGAATGAGTCCATTTGAAAGTTTGACCCGAAACACCCTGCTCCCCTCTTTGGCCACGACAGTGCTGGGAAGCCACTTGGGACTTTGTCCATAATTTAATACAAATACAGGATCATTGATTTCAATCTCGCGTGACACATTTGCGCTATCATGGTATGCACTTTGTTGAAGCCGCCTGCTCTCTACCTGTTCATATAGATCAGGGTGAACTAACGAGAGCCTTGTCTTAAGTGTTCTTTTCATGAGCAGTTCAGCAGGTGGGATCCCAGTGAGTGAGTGTGGTCTCGTGCGGTAGCTAAGCAGGACTCAGGATAGGCGAGTCTGCAGTGAGCCTTCAGTTATCCTCGTCAAGCCTTGCTTTATGGTTTGCACTGCTCTCTCTGCCTGACCATTGGGCACTGGTTCAAACGAGGCAGATGTGACATGTTTGATCCCGTTACGGGTCATGAATTCTTTGAACTCAGTACTGGTAAAACATGGCCCGTTGTCGCTCACCGGGACATCGGGTAAGCTGTGAGTGGCAAACATGGCCCGCAGGCTTTCAGTAGTGGCAGCGGACGTGCTAGCCAACATTATCTCACATTCAATCCACTTGGAGTACGTGTCTACAACCACGAGGAACATTTTACCCAAGAATGGGCCTGCATAGTCGACGTGAACCCTAGACCACGGTTTGGAGGGTCAAGACCATAAACTTAGCGGCGCCTCCCTGGGTACATTGCTTAACTGCGAGCATGTATTACATCTGTGATCGCAGGAATCTAAGTCCACATCGATACCGGGCCACCACACATGGGATCTGGCTATCGCTTTCATCATTGCGATGCCTGGGTGTGTACTGTGGAGGTCATTGATGAAGGTGTCTCTGCCCTTCTTGGGGACCACTACTCGATTGCCTCACAGAAGGCAGTCTGCCTGTATAGACATTTCATCTTTGCGCTACTGGAACGGCTTTATCTCTTCCTGCATTTCCACTGGGACACTGGACCAGCTCCCGTGAAGCACACAGCTTTTGACTAGAGATAATAAGGGATCCTGGCTTGTCCAGGTTTTGATCTGCCGGGCAGTGACGGGTGATTGCTCACTCTCAAATGCTTCCATAACCATGGCTAGATCTGCGGGCTGTGCCATTTCCACCCTCGTGGTGGGCAATGGCAGCCTACTGAGAGCATCGGCGCAGTTTTCTGTTCCTGGCCTGTGGCGGATGGTGTAGCTGTAGGTGGACAATGTGAGCACCAATCTCTGGATGCGGGCCGATATTTATCCCTTTACTTCGGAAAACAGGGATATTAGTGGCTTATGGTCAATTTCCAATTCGAATTTTAGCCCAAACAGGTATTGATGCATTTTCTTTACCCCATAGACACACGCTAACGCTTCTTTCTCAATCATACTGTAGGCTCTCTCAGCCTTAGACAGACTCCTGGATGCATAAGCAACCGGTTGCAGTTTCCCGAAATCATTAGCTTGTTGCAATACACACCCGACGCCGTATGACGACGCATCACATGCTAGTACCAAACGCTTACATGGATCATACAACACAAGCAATTTGTTTGAGCATAACAATTTTCTTGCTTTTACAAAGGCATTTTCTTGGCTTTTGCCCCAAACCCATTCACCCCCTTTTCGTAGTAAGACACGTAATGGTTCTAGCAGGGTGCTGAGACACGGTAAGAAGTTACCAAAGTAGTTCAGGAGTCCCAGAAACAACCGCAGCTCCGTCATATTCTGTAGCCTCGGTGCGTTCTCGATTGCCTCCGTCTTCACGTTGGTGGGCCTGATACCGTCCGCCGCAATCCTCCTTCCCAGGAACTCCACTTCAGGCGCCAGGAAAACGCACTTCGAGCGTTTTAACCTGAGCCCCACGCGGTTGAGTCGACTAAGAACCTCCTCCAGGTTCTGCAGATGCTCGACTGTGTTCCCACCTGTGACCAAGATGTCGTCCTGGAAGACCACGGTGTGCAGGACCAACTTCAGTATATGTTTCTTTGGAATATCGCCGCCACTAATCGGATTCCAAAGGGGCATCTGTTATAAACAAAATGACCTTTGTGCGTGTTGATGTAGGTGAGGGCCTTCGATGATTCCTCCAGTTCCTGCGTCATGTAGGCTGAAGTCAAATCCAGCTTCGTGAATCCTCCCGCCAGCGTTGCAAAGAGGTCGTCGGTCTTTGGTAGTGGGTATTGGTCCTGCAGGGAGAAACGATTGATAGTTACTTTGTAATCACCACAGATTCTGACGGTGCTGTCTCCCTTGAGGACTGGGACGATAGGACTGGTTCACTCGTTGAACTCGATCGGGGAAATTATGCCCTTTCTTTGCAGCCGGTCTATCCTTTCTCTCATCATGTACGGTACTGCTCTCGCCTTGTGATGGATGGGTCATGCCCACGGGAATTAGGTGGATCTACATTTTTGCTCCTTGGAATTTCCCGGTGCCTGGTTCGAACAGCGAAGGAAATTTGTTTAAGACCTGGGCACACGAAGTGTTGTCAGCGGGCAATACCGCTCGGATGTCGTCCCAGTTCCAGCGTATCTTTCCCAGCCAGCTCCTGCTGAGCAGCGTGGGACCCTTGCCCGGTACCACCCAGAGTGGTAGCTTGTGCACCGGTCCATCGTAGGAGACCTTTACGGTAGCACTGCCGATTACAGGAATCAGTTCTTTAGTGTAAGTTCTTAGTTTCGTGCGCATTGGAGTTAAGACTGGCCTTGAGGCCTTGTTGCACCACAACCTTTCGAAAGTCTTTTTGCCCATGATGGACTGGCTCACGCCCGTGTCCAGCTCCATTGACACTGGGAGTCCAGTTAGTTCAACATTCAGCATTATCGGGGGACAATTCGTGGTGAATGTGTGCACCCCATGTACCTCTGCCTCCTCTATCTGAGGCCCTGGTTCATCGTGATCCTCCGTGGATCTGTCCTCCTCTGCAATATGGTGTTTTGCATGTTTATCAGGATTTGCAGCTCACCTGCACATTCGTTGGAGGTGTCCCATTGTTCCACAGCCCTTGCACACGTACCCTTTGAATCGACATGAATGGAAACGATGATCACCCCCGCAGCACCAACAAGGTGTTAATGGCCTTGTATTCATCACCCTTGATGGTGGACTCTGAGGCAGCTGCGGACGTGTAGCTGCAGGTATGTGTGACCTGCCCTGTACGTTACGATTCGAAAACAACATCACTTTGTTCACAGTACTTGTAGCAGCACTTGTGTGCTGAGAGATTTGCTTAGTATTGTCACTGGTGGCAATGAACGCCTGGGCTATCACTATGGCCTTACTCAAGGTTGGGGTCTCTACAATCAAAAGTTTGTGAAGTATGGTTTCGTGGCCAATGACAAGTACGAAAAAGTCTCTGAGCATGTGCTCCAAATGTCCTTCAAATTCGCAATGTCCTGCAAGGCGTCTTAGCTCGGCGACATAACTCGACACTTCCTGGCCTTCAGACCTTTTGTAGGTGTAGAGCCGGTATCTCACCATCAGAACGCTTTCCTTCGGACTCAAATGCTCTCGGACCAGTGTGCACAAATCGTCGTATGATTTCTCCGTGGGTTTCGCTGGAGTGAGCAGATTCTTCATGAGGCCATACGTTGGTGCCCCACAGACGGTGAGGAGGATCACCCTTCGTTTGGCAGCGCTCTCGTCCCCATCTAGCTCATTGGCCACGAAGTATTGGTCGAGTCGCTCCACAAAAGTTTCCCAATCATCTCCCTCCGAGAATTTCTCCAGCATGCCCACTGTTCTCTGCATCTTTGAGTTCACTATCTGTATCTCGTCGCCAGTTGTTGTGTATGGAGAATGAGTCAGACTGAACACTAGGAGCTCAATGTAAAATGTGACCTCAGTCTTTTATTGCAGGTCTTCAGAGTGCCTCTCCAACCTGTGATGTCTCCTTAAATACCTGTGCTCCAGGGGATGAGCCCTCTGGTGGCTGTACTGAGTAAATACAAGTTTACATATACAACAGTTGCCATATTTGCTTATGTAACAGCAGCAACTGCACTTCAAAGTAATTAATGTCCGCGAAGCACTCTCGCATTTTTGAGAGACAGGATAAGACACTTTTGGGTGCATTATCCTCTTTACGGCCCCTGGGAAATAGGGGGCACACCACAGAGTGGTCATTGTTCATGTGTGAATGTAAGAATGAGTGTCATCAGGCTATTCAATAATAGAGATTAGAGAACGATCATATTCAAGCCCAGTCCTGTCTGCACCCTACGGCGACACATAGGCCCTTTCCCCTCACCAATCGCTCAGGAAATCTCTCCTATTTCTCCCTTCCTTAGCCCATGGTGAAAGTCAATTTACAGGACATTCACTGTCTCAGCTAACTCAGCACATCCCAGCAACCAAACTTGGGAACCTCTGCTTTGTATGGCTCAGTTATATGTTGTCTTCACTAAATGAGTCATTGGGTAGCTCACAATCACCATTTTTAATGTAAACTATGTGGTTAGATTCAGGGTGTGTGCACTTGTCACGAGATAAGAAAGACAATTTCTGTTGGCACAGGAAGTCTCACCTTGAGGTGTTATTGCATTCTGAAGCAACTCATTGTAACTGCTCAATTATCATGTGGATCTCTTGTTTTAATTTCGAATTTACCAGCCATGTCAAGTAACATCTTGTGCTGCTGATGCCTCAAACATTTCAGACATGCAGTCACAGATATCATTCACTGTGACACAGTGCAGCTCTGAGATACAGGAGTAAAGCTTAGTCATTAAAACTCCTAAACATTTGTCTGATATAGAATGACAAGTCTAAAGTCACAACAACTTATGATTACTCATCGATCTCCTGCTTATGATGAAGTCCATGGGTTATCTGTTATCTTGACATTGGTGCTTCTCTCAGTTTTTATGCCCATTTTGAGGGTGCTGAGGGAGTGCTGCACTGTCAGAGGTGCCATTTTTCAGATGTGATGATAAACCAAGGCCTTGTCTGCCATTTCAGGTGGGTGTTAAATATCCCACGGCACTATTCAAAGAAGAGCAGGGGTGTTCTCCCCGGTGTTCTGGCCAACATTTATTCCTCTGCCAATATCTCTATCAGATGATCTGGTCATTTATTTCATTGCTGGCTGTGGGATCTTGCTGTGCACAAATTGGCTGCCACATTTCCTACATTATAAGAGTGACTGCATTGCATAAGTACTTAATTGTTTGTAAAGTGGTTTGAGACACCCTGAGATTGTAACAGGAGCTATATAAATGCAAGCCTTTCTTTTTATTTTTCATAGCAAATGTGTGACAAAGAAGATGTGCGTGCTGGATACAAGGCGTTTAATATATAATGTGTAACACCTTTCATGTAACAAAACACCTCAGGGCACTTTACAGGGTATCAGAAGATGCACAGCAGGATGTGGGAGGGAAAGTGGGTAATGTGATTGAAGGCTGAGTCAAAGAGGTGGCTTTTGTGGAGGCTTTGGTGGCGTAGCGAGGAGTAGCAAGACACAGGTGTGGTGACTGAAGGTAATGCCAGAACTAGAGGAGTGGTGGGAGGGGCGATGCAAAGAGATGAGAGTTACAGGGTCAGAGGTTGCACGCTGAGAGGCAGGGTCAGAGGTTGCACGCTGAGAGGCAGGGTCAGAGGTTGCACGCTGAGAGGCAGGGTCAGAGGTTGCACGCTGGGAGGCAGGGTCAGAGGTTGCACGCTGGGAGGCAGGGTCAGAGGTTGCATGCTGGGAGGCAGGGTCAGAGGTTGCACGCTGAGAGGCAGGGTCAGAGGTTGCACGCTGAGAGGCAGGGTCAGAGGTTGCATGCTGGGAGGCAGGGTCAGAGGTTGCACGCTGAGAGGCAGGGTCAGAGGTTGCATGCTGGGAGGCAGGGTCAGAGGTTGCATGCTGGGAGGCAGGGTCAGAGGTTGCACGCTGAGAGGCAGGGTCAGAGGAGATTGCAGAAGTCCGGTAAGGGCAAGGCTATAAAGTGATTGGAAAATGAAATTGAGCATAACACCAGTTTTAGGGGCTAAACTTTCCTTTCGTTTTCGGCTGGTTCTCGGCGATATTATTGGTGGTACAGCTGCTTTTCCGCCCGGCGAAGGTTTCCCACCTTTGTTTTTCGATGGTATCGCCCCAATTATGAAAATGCCCACCGGGACCAAGCCGCCGATGTGCACCACCAAGAAAATCGCCAGGGCATAAGTTTTGGCTCAACGGAAGCCCGTCCAGATTGCCAAGGGAACCGCCCTGTGAAAGCTGCTGAAACAGGGTGATAGAAACATAGAAACATAGAAACATAGAAAATAGGTGCAGGAGTAGGCCATTCGGCCCTTCGAGCCTGCACCGCCATTCAACAAGATCATGGCTGATCATTCGTTCAGTACCCCTTCCTGCTTTCTCTTCATACCCCTTGATCCCCTTAGCCGTAAGGGCCATATCTAACTCCCTCTTAAATATATCCAATGAACTGGCATCAACAACTCTCAGCGGCAGGGAATTCCACAGGTTAACAACTCTCTGAGTGAAGAAGTTTCACCTCATCTCAGTCCTAAATGGCCTACCCCTTATCCTAAGGCTATGTCCCCTGGTTCTGGACTTCCCCAACATCGGGAACATTCTTCCCGCATCTAACCTGTCCAGTCCCGTCAGAATCTTATGCGTTTCTATGAGATCCCCTCTCCTCCTTCTAAACTCCAGTGAATAAAGGCCCAGTTGATCCAGTCTCTCCTCATATGACAGTTCAGCCATCCCTGGAATCAGTCTGGTGAACCTTTGCTGCACTCCCTCAATAGCAAGAACATCCTTCCTCAGATTAGGAGACCAAAACTGAACACAATATTCCAGGTGAGGCCTCACTAAGGCCCTGTACAACTGCAGTAAGACCTCCCTGCTCCTATACTCAAATCCCCTAGCTATGAAGGCCAACATACCATTTGCTTTCTTCACCGCCTGCTGTACCTGCATGCCAACTTTCAATGACTGATGTACCATGACACCCAGGTCTCGTTGCACCTCCCCTTTTCCTAATCTGCCGCCATTCAGATAATATTCTGCCTTCGTGTTTTTGCCCCCAAAATGGATAACCTCACATTTATCCACATTATACTGCATCTGCCATGCATTTGCCCATTCACCTAACCTGTCCAAGTCACCCTGCAGCCTCTTAGCCTCCTCACAGCTCACACTGCCACCCAGTTTAGTGTCATCTGCAAACTTGGAGATATTACACTCAATTCCTTCATCTAAATCATTAATGTATATTGTAAAGAGCTGGGGTCCCAGCACTGAGCCCTGCGGCACCCCACTAGTCACTGCCTGCCATTCTGAAAAGGACACATTTCGGTGAGTACTCTGCAAAGAAAGGTAAATTAAAGGTTCTTTCTTTATTTTTTTTTTAATTGTAAAATGGTGATTAGGTGTAAAAGTGTCTTGGGAATGTTTCTTAACTTTTCATTTTTTTTTATGACATTTTTTTTTAATTTTTCCCCCCTCCCTAGGCCCAACCGCAGCCTCAGGCTACATTTTTTTTTAAATGCCTGTTTTACTTAGTTTCCCCTCAATCACTGAGAAAACTGCTGAGAATAATGGTGCAAGATCCATTTTCTCGCTGGGTGATTAGTTTTAGTTAGTTTTAACTTAAAAGTGGACATTTCTGCCAGCGTTACTTACCAAATGTTAGCGGTTTCTCTGGGTGTGCAATCAGGCATTGCGGGGTTCTCAGGAAAAGCTAGGCCCTGGTGTTTTACCACATTGCACAATTGAGAAATCAAAACTAGAGAACCATTATGAACTGTCATAAACTAAACAATTGAATGTACTACACGTATCACCAATCAGAAGGATAATCTGACAAGATTTTAGTGCACCTGATGTGATGACAAAAGTATCACTAAAACTAGTAACAACATACAAATGTGCTCCTCACCTTTGTGCTAAAGAGAAAAATAAAATGTATTTTCAAACACAGTAGGATAGGTTTTCATCTTCAACATCTTCACAATAATGTATATTTTGTGTAGAAACATAGAAACATAGAAACATAGAAAATAGGTGCAGGAGCAGGCCATTCAGCCCTTCTAGCCTGCACCGCCATTCAATGAGTTCATGGCTGAACATGAAACTTCAGTACCCACTTCCTGCTTTCTCGCCATAACCCTTGATCCCCCGAGTAGTAAGGACTTCATCTAACTCCTTTTTGAATATATTTAGTGAATTGGCCTCAACAACTTTCTGTGGTAGAGAATTCCACAGGTTCACCACTCTCTGGGTGAAGAAGTTTCTCCTCATCTCGGTCCTAAATGGCTTACCCCTTATCCTCAGACTGTGACCCCTGGTTCTGGACTTCCCCAACATTGGGAACATTCTTCCTGCATCTAACCTGTCTAAACCCGTCAGAATTTTAAACGTTTCCATGAGGTCCCCTCTCATTCTTCTGAACTCCAGTGAATATAAGCCCAGTTGATCCAGTCTTTCTTGATATGTCAGTCCCACCATCCCAGGAATCAGTCTGGTGAATCTTCGCTGCACTCCCTCAATAGCAAGAATGTCCTTCCTCAAGTTAGGAGACCAAAACTGTACACAATACTCCAGGTGTGACCTCACCAAGGCCCTGTACAACTGTAGCAACACCTCCCTGCTCCTGTACTCAAATCCCCTCGCTATGAAGGCCAACATGCCATTTGCTTTCTTAACCGCCTGCTGTACCTGCATGCCAACCTTCAATGACTGATGTACCATGACACCCAGGTCTCGTTGCACCTTCTCTTTTCCTAATCTGTCACCATTCAGATAATAGTCTGTCTCTCTGTTTTTACCACCAAAGTGGATCACCTCACATTTATCCACATTATACTTCATCTGCCATGCATTTGCCCACTCACCTAACCTATCCAAGTCACTCTGCAGCCTCATAGCATCCTCCTCGCAGCTCACACTGCCACCCAACTTAGTGTCATCCGCAAATTTGGAGATACTGCATTTAATCCCCTCGTCTAAATCATTAATGTACAATGCAAACAGCTGGGGCCCCAGCACAGAACCTTGCGGTACCCCACTAGTCACTGCCTGCCATTCTGAAAAGTACCCGTTTACTCCTACTCTTTGCTTCCTGTCTGACAACCAGTTCTCAATCCACGTCAGCACACTACCCCCAATCCCATGTGCTTTAACTTTGCACATTAATCTCTTGTGTGGGACCTTGTCGAAAGCCTTCTGAAAGTCCAAATACACCACATCAACTGGTTCTCCCTTGTCCACTTTACTGGAAACATCCTCAAAAAATTCCAGAAGATTTGTCAAGCATGATTTCCCTTTCACAAATCCATGCTGACTTGGACCTATCATGTCACCATTTTCCAAATGCGCTGCTATGACATCCTTAATAATTGATTCCATCATTTTACCCACTACTGAGGTCAGGCTGACCGGTCTATAATTCCCTGTTTTCTCTCTCCCTCCTTTTTTAAAAAGTGGGGTTTAATTGGCTACCCTCCACTCGATAGGAACTGATCCAGAGTCAATGGAATGTTGGAAAATGACTGTCAATGCATCCGCTATTTCCAAGGCCACCTCCTTAAGTACTCTGGGATGCAGTCCATCAGGCCCTGGGGATTTATCGGCCTTCAATCCCATCAATTTCCCCAACACAATTTCCCGACTAATAAAGATTTCCCTCAGTTCCCCCTCCTTACTAGACCCTCTGACCCCTTTTATATCCGGAATGTTGTTTGTGTCCCCCTTAGTGAATACCGAACTAAAGTACTTGTTCAATTGGTCTGCCATTTCTTTGTTCCCCGTTATGACTTCCCCTGATTCTGACTGCAGGGGACCTATGTTTGTCTTTACTAACCTTTTTCTCTTTACATACCTATAGAAACTTTTGCAATCCATCTTAATGTTCCCTGCAAGCTTCTTCTCGTACTCCATTTTCCCTGCCCTAATCAAACCCTTTGTCCTCCTCTGCTGAGTTCTAAATTTCTCCCAGTCCCCGGGTTCACTGCTATTTCTGGCCAATTTGTATGCCACTTCCTTGGCTTTAATACTATCCCTGATTTCCCTTGATAGCCACGGTTGAGCCACCTTCCCTTTTTTATTTTTACGCCAGACACAAGGGCTGTTTATAGCAAACAGTAATCAAATTGTAAACGATCTTGCTACTGGTTCATTGTGTTCCTCCCTTCAGTACCTAAACTCACTCAACCTAACATCTAACTATATTTGGACCTCGACTAATGTCTTGTCTTTACTCTCTTTTTGGTAGATTATTCCAAATGTTAATCCAACTTCCTTTTGGTCAGCTGGATGCTTGCCACGCCACAAACTGGCTACCATCCCATAAATACATACTTGGCATTTAATGGTTTAAAACAAGACAGATCTCTGATCTGCCATAGAAAAGTACAATGGGAACAGGATACTGTCTGATTGGTCTTTTGAGGGTAGGTACAAGTGGTACAGGATTACGTCATTTGATCTATTCGGCTTCTTTCTTTTACAGACCATATCAAATTTGTTGGCTCTCAGCTTCAACCCAATTTATTTAATCTCTTAAAGCAGATCTGTAATAAAAAGAGAAAATGAGGGAAATACTCAGTAGGTCAGGCAGCATCTGTGGAGAGACAGAAACAGAGTAAACGTTTCAGGTCGATGACCTTTCATCAGAACTGGCAAAAGTTAGAGCCAATACAGGTTTTAAGCAAAGACAGAGGCAGGAAAAGTGGGGAAGGGAGGAAAGAACAATAGGGAAGGTCTGTGATAGGGTGGAAGGCAGGAATGATTGGGTGATAAATGGGATGATGGTGCAAGGCAAAAGGGGTTGGTAATGGGATAAGTAAAGAAGCAAAAGATGGGTCTGGAGAAGGTGTAAAGAACAACAGCAGAACCATTAGCAGTGCCTGCTGTGTGAGAAAATAGAAGCAGTGGTTGTGGTCTGAAATTGTTGAACTCAGTGTTGAGTCCGGAAGGTTGTAAAATGCCTAATCGAAAGATGAGGTGCGGCTCCTTGAACTTTCATTGAGCTTCATTGGAACAGTGTAGGAGGCCAAGGACAGAGAGGTCAGAGAGGGAGTAGGCCAGAGAATTAAAATGACAAGCGACCGGAAACTCTGGGTCACATTTGTGGACTGAACGGAGGTGTTCACCCAATCTGTGTTTGATCTCTCAAATGTAGAGGAGACCGTATTATGAGCAGCGAATGCAGTATACTAAATTGAAAAAGTCAAGTAAATCGCTTTTTCACCCAGAAGGAGTGTTTAGGTCTGTGAACAGTGGGAAGGGAGGAGGTGAAAGGACATGTGTTGCATCTCTTGCGCTTGCACGGGAAGGTGCCATGGATGGGGAATGGGTGTTGGAGGTGATCTATCTCTGACTCTCAACTTAGGTTCAACATCACAGGCCACTCCTGGAAGTGGACTTCACGTCCCTTACAAACCAGAGTGCATCTTTACCTAGCCAATATCTTCATAAATGCAACGGGATGCAGGAAATGAATAGAGATTTTTGGACATTGGAATATATCATGTGACATCATGTGATCTCTTCATCTTCAGTATGCAGAAGAATATGCATTCTATCAGGCCCTGACTCAGTGCTATAAACCACAACACAAATGTATTAAATATTACGTGGCAAATGGAGACTTTACGAATCTCACCAAAATATTAAAAACAACAGACACTTTTCCTACATTAACCCTCAACATTAAACTGACTCTTGAAACAATTACTTTACTGGTTGTATGCTACCACAGATTTGCTGACTAGCCCCTTATTTCCACTGGTTTCAAGTAATATTGGCCAAGTAATAGATCTAAATTCTTTTTACGATATTCCAGAACAAATCATATTCAAACTTTATTTCTAATAATCACATTTAGGTGGTCAGACATTCATAGTGTATACAACCCACAGGATGCTTGTAATTGAATAGAATGACTTGACCCATTTGTCAGTTCCAAACCCATGGATTGATCTGTGAGTTAAGCAAGAAATGCTCTTATTGAAGGACAATGGCAGCAATCAATCTATGCACATCAAAGCCTTCTTGAACAATGAATTGCCTCTTTCTTGTCTTTGAGGTGTGTTTATCAGTTAGTCTTGGATGTTTATTATCTATGATCTGCAGAAACAGCCAGCAGTAATCAATTCTAACTCTAATGTGTGCTGCAACCAGTGCAATGCATCCAGTGTTAACGAATCAAAGACAAAAATACTTAATTTTGTTACACTTACATAAGAACATAAGAAGTCAGAGTAGGCCATTTGGCCCCTTGAGCCTGCTCCGCCATTCAATAAGATCATGGACTGAGCTCCACTTCCCTGTCCGCTCTCCATAACCCTTTACGCCCTTATCGCTCAAAAATCTATATATCTCCACCTTAAATATATTCAATGACCCAGCCTCCACAGATGGGGCAGAGAAGTCCACAGATTTACAACCCTCTGAGAGAAGAAATTCCTCCTCATCTCAGTTTTAAATGGGCGGTACCTTATTCTGAGATTATGTCCTCTAGTTTTAGTTTCCCCTATGTGGAAATATCCTCTCTGCATCCACTTGGTCAAGCCTCCTCATTATCTTATATGTTTCAATAAGATCACCTCTCATTCTTCTGAACTCCAATGAGTATAGTCCCAACCTACTCAACCTATCTTCATAAGTCAACCCTCTCATCTCTGGAATCAAACTAGTGAACCTTCACTGAACAGCCTCCAATGCAAGTATATCCTTCCTTAAGTACGGAGACCAAAACTGTATGCAGTACTCCAGGTGTGGCCTCACCAATACCATGTACAGTTGTAGCAAGACTTCTCTGCTTTTATACTCTATGCCCCTTGCAATAAAGGCCAACATTCCATTTGCCTTCCTGATTACTTGCTGTACCTGCATACTCACTTTTTATGTTTCATGCACAAAGACCCCCAGATCCCTCTGTACTAAAGCACTTTGATCATAGCTTGATCAAAGCTTAACTTAAATACTCTTGTTTACTTCTGAATGACCTATTACTCCATCTGGTTCTGATCTCATGTCCTTTTTACATCACTGATCGGTTTTTTTTGATCCTTCAATAGGTGTTGTCTGCAAACTGTTTGCTGTGACACCTTTACCCGACTAGCAGATATTCTAATTATCTTCAGGAATTTTTAATGGTGAAAGATAAAACTGGTTAAGAATAATCCTCATTGGTGTGGATCAATGCGACAATTAAGTACTTATCTCTTTGCTATCCCGTTGAAGTTAAAAATATGCCATTATTTTGCTGGAACACCTGGTGTGAATTCCTGTTGCATCAGCTTGCAAGGCAAACCAAAGTGTGCCAGATTGGATTTCCAATCTGTGCTAAGTTAATACACCAAATGACGAGGCCCTGCTGGGAGCTGTGGGACTATATTGTAACATGATCCTGCACCTTCAGCAGAGGATGGGAGAAATGGGAGGAAATTGTGCGAAAAAGGCCATTTGTGAGAGGATAGTCCTGTACCAATTTATTTACCTAACAGTGACCATTAAGGTGGCTATAGTGTACATATGAGCAAATTGTGTGCTGGACTACTGAACAAAAGAGCTAACTGAAGCAAAGGACAGAGCCTGCACATGTATACCCCATCGTCATGAAGAGCTTTGCAACATGTAGTAACTAAGAAAACACAGATCTTTGATATTATAAACTTTCCAAGAATATGGAACCCTATCAGGAATTAGTGTCTGCTGTCCAGCAGGTATGATCACACCATTTCACCAAATATTTACTGGTGAATACTGTACCACTAAGTACATCAATTTTGTGCATTAGCTACTATAATGTGTTGTGCATTAAGCCACAGCACAGTCAAAGCCACATGTATAAAATGGCTGACAACATCCAATTATGGTAAAATTACAAATATTTCCCAGATTTGCTGTGACATAATCAAGAATGATACGTGCAATCCTTTATATAAAGATCTTTGCCTTACCCACTACATATATGAAGAATGCAACTATAAATATAGAAATTTTATTGCATTATATGTCATATTTAATTACATGTATTGAATCTTCTTTTGCATAAAGTCGCAAAACTGACAGGTGAAACCTTAGAATGTAAGAGTATAACTTAATGATTAACAACTGCTTTTGTCATTTTTAACACTCAGTAAAACTTGTTACTTCCTTCCTGATTAGATGCTAAAGACTGACGTAGAGTTCTAACCTACACCATTTTGTTGCGGTAATGACTTGCCATGTGACTCCCCTTCCTGTGACTCAGATTCCTTCAGTTCAGCAGAAACTCTCTAATTTATATCCTATCTTTATTTTTACTTGTCTGAAAAAAATGTTGCGAAGAAAACCTTCCAATGCATCAGAAAAGGAGCAAAATCGAAAACCAAAGGTAGGGAATTTAATTAGCCGGCAATTAAGGTGACAAAAATAGCAATCAACTGAAGGCGTTTTACAGTTTGAGAATGAGCTACGTGGTGCTGTGAGCCTGCACTTTTGGCAGCGTTTTAGTCTCACCATGCAATAACTCTATACATCGCAGATCTTAATAGTGTTTCAACAACACTGTTGTAAAAAATTCTGATTAGTTGTAAGCACTCGTTCTGAGTTCAGAGTAGTGGGTGTACATTAGCCTGTTACAGAGATCAGTTTCACCTGTTGATTGTATAATAGGTAAAGTATGCATTGATGTAAATTGGCCATTTAGCCATTAGACAAATGGTTAATGAATATTCCCCTGTATGGGACATTTTCTCACTTACGTTAAACCTGTATCAATGTTATTTTAACATTCTTTTTTTAAATGTATATTTTTATGCAGATCAAAGTGATATATATGTTAATGCTGCAGAATAATATTTTTTACTTCGGGCACTCAGTGTCAGAATCAAGAACTGCCCGTACCTATAATCATGCAGCAGGCTCATTTCCCTGAACCTGAAATGCTCTGAGTGCTGCAATAAAGTTCCAGCACAGATTATGTGCTCAGGTTATGGCGTGGGGGTTGAAATCACAACCTTTCTGAGTCAGAGATGAGGGTGCTACCATTGAGCCAAGTGGGTACTTGCAAAGGAAATATTGAGAGAGAAAAATCTTCCAAAAATTCAAATCTTTGAAAAGAATTTAATATTCAAAGTGCAAAGCACTCAATTCTGAATTCAAATTCATATTTTAAAAACAGGATAACACTTGTTACTGAGTTATACAGTTAGTAAAGAGGTGTCACATCAAATGAAAACCACCAGCTCCAGGCTTTTAGTAATAAGCTTTCAAATCATCCTTAAACTTCAAATTGATAACTCCCTTTAATGTAATTTTCTAATTCATGAGAGGCGTTTTGTCAAATTTCTCCTCTTATCTCCTGGGGGCATGGACTCTGGCTGGAGTATGTTTCCATGGAGATCAGCAACCCCACGAGTACCTTCTCTAAGTAGCCACTATTCATCTGTGATCTTAGACATTGAGGCCCAGATCTTAACTCCCCCTGCCCAGTGGTAACTAGGCAGGAGGGCAGCTAAAATGAGGAGAATGATGCCCCCCCACTCCCGTCTGTTCTGCTGCCTTACCGACAGGTCCAAGTATTTGTCTACTCTTTTGAGCAGGTGAATAAGACTCCCAGAGGAAGGTATTGGGATTCTGGTTAAATACACAGAACCGGGCCTGATGGCATCATCGGGACCCGATCTGCTATTTTAGTCAGAGGCTTCAGTGGGGGTGCAGTGATGGCTCCCCCGTCAGATCAAACCTGTCATGATGAGGATCATGGGTCAGAAGAGACTCAGACAGTAAGTTTTTAATTTTCTTGTGGACTAGGAACAGCTCCTCTGGTGCCCACCCTTTGGTCTCCCTTACCCAGGGCTTTCACAGACCCTGTGAAACAAATGTTGTAGAGTGGAAGACTGAGCAATAAAAGGGTGAATGTATGGGGAATCTCCCTTTCAGCTACTGCAACATCAGTGGAAGGTCCACAGAAACCCTGGTGAAACATCGGAAACACCATTTACGTAATTTCCCCAGGATTCCTGCAGACCTCCATGAAAATTATTGTGGGCAATCGAGAAAACCCCCTTAAGTTTTAATTTCACACTTTGAGAATGCAAGGAGGAGGGAAAACAAGTAAAAGAGGGGAAGTAAGAGGAACACTGATCAAAATAATATTGATAAAAAATAAAGTTGCACCAGCTTATGATTGAGAAAAAGGTTGAAGGCTAAATGTGAGAGAGCGAGATAGAAAGCGACAGCTGGCCTGTGGAGACAGGAACTAAGTTCAGGTGCCCAAAGGCCATCCACTGAGACCAAGAGAAGGCTGCCAGCAGCAGGGTCAGTATAGGAAGGGGGTTGTTGCGAAGGTTTCACAACTGTCGGTAGGGTGACAGGGGAGAGGGGCGACTGCAGAGGCTCGGATATTCCTTGTGAGGCCTGGAGAAGATCTCCTGCTCCTCCTGGGCCAAATGAGGAAAGATTTTTTTTAACTTTCCTTTACAATAGCTTTACCTTGTAAAAATGCCATCAGACTCCCGTGTACGCCATTGGTTCCAGTTTTCAATTATTAATAAAGCTCCCAGCAAAGTTCAGCAGAAGCCTCACCTGTACCCAATGAGAATTCAGTGAGAATGGAACTGGAAATGGTGCCGGTCCATTTTAATTGTGCCCCCGTTACTTTTCTGCTGATTGGGGGAGAGTTAAAATTCCCCTTCAAGTTATTTTGTGTTCTTTCCAGGATTGTGAGATTTTATAATTTTATTATGTGTATTTAAAAACAATAGGAAGTGCCCATGAATCTACTGCTCGGTACCTCTTGGTACGAGTGTGCCCTGTTTACAGACATGAGACTGGTTTGCTCTAGCCAGTTAGCCATATTCTAATTCACAGTTACCTATTCCTGATTTACTCTCAGCCAACTCAGCCTTGGAGTGGAACTTTAATGCCATTAAATTACTGGAACACTATCAAATTAACTTCTCCAAAAAACCTTCTCAACATTTGGAGATTATTTTCCTTTCTTCATAAAAGCCACAAGTTATTTTTGTAAAATGACAACATGAGCTCATTTTACAAATGTACAATCATGTGGGGAGTCTCAGGAACAGAGATAGAAAAATGGGGCATGTGGCCATAATTTCCCAATATGTGCTCCCCACAGGTGAAGTTTGTTGTTGGGAGTGCAATTTCATTTGTGTTCTATTTAATTTGTAACATACACATTAGTTACACATTTTACAATGACAGTAACACAATTACCGGGAACTGGATTACTGTGGGTCCTCATAATTGTCGTAACGAGGAGATTTTAACCCAATCAGTCTTGGATTCAAATCTACATCCAACAATAGAAAGAATTGTATTCTACTTCGACATTACTTTGGACTAGATTAGGAATCTCATCATCTCACTTTGTACTTTAGGATGCTTTCATCCTCTTTGTGTGAGCTGGATAGTGACCCAGTTCAACATTCACATTTTTACATTGTTTTTTCCCCCAGAGAATATTCTGTTGCTGTACAATGCCATTCATCAGCAATATAGGGAACCAGATGAGACTATTCCCCATTTAATAGCCTTGACTTCCAATTTTGCTGACATTTTTTATCCTTTGAATATTCATAAAGTCTCATGTTAAACCTTGATCAAGTAGACTATTCATCCCATTTTAGATCATCCATCCAGGTAACCTACAGTTCTTCCATCATAGCAAATAACCGTTTCTTAAATGATTCCAAGGATTGTATCGCCATTAGACTGGAAGTTTATTCCCTGTGTTAATCATCCTTTGTATTAAGAAGAACCTCCTGCCATTAATTCTAAATTTGCCATTTCTAGTTTGAACCTGTGCTCCATTGTCTTGCAGTTAAGGTTAATTTGAAGTAGCTTTTCAGGTTTGCCTTTTCTATACCATTTACTGCCTCATATAATTCTTTGAGTTCCCCTCACAGTTGCTTTCTTTCTATGCCAAAGAGCCCAAGTTTTGCCTTTTTTGTAATTCAATTCTCCAAACACCAGAGATTGACCTCAAGGCTCTGATCTGTATCACCTCTTGGGCATGCATCTTGGCTCGGTGACTAAAAGTGTGCAATGCATTCATTGCATCATTTGACCAGAAAACTGTTCACTTTCAGTATGACATCCTCCTACTTTTATTCAGCTGATTAATTATTCTATTTGCTTTGTTAATTGCAGCTTCACTTTTATTATTCTTATATTAGGGGTAGGGTTGTGAAAGAGTGTACAACATGTCCTTTCCACCTCTTGGACCTGGATTCAAGTTTAATGGTTACTTGGGACCCTCAATCCAGCTAATATATGTCAAAGTAAATGAATGATTTCAATTTTAGCACCAAATGGCACTAAAGCCATGAAAGTTATTGCAATGGATCATGTAGAAACCAAAAAATAATTGTGAACTAAGATGTTGTATTAAAGTTTTAGTTGATGTATATTGTAGGACAGTGCAGAAACAATTCTATACTATACTTTACATAAGAACATAAGAACTGGAGCAGGAGTAGGCCATTTGGCCCCTCAAGCCTGCTCCACCATTCAATAAGATCATGGCTGATCTGATCATGGACTCAGCTCCACTTCCCTGCCCGCTCCCCATAACCCTTTATTCCCTTAGTGCTCAAAAATCTGTCTATCTCCACCTTAAATATATTCAATGACCCAGCCTTCACAGCTCTCTGGAGCAGAGAATTCCACAGATTTACAACCCTCTCAGAGAAGAAATTCCTCCTCATCTTAGTTTTAAATGGGTGACCCCTTATTCTGAAACTATGACCCCTAGTTCTAGATTCCCCTATGAGTGGAAATATCCTCTCAGCACCTACCTTGTCAAGGCCGCTCATTATTCATATGTTTCAATAAGGTCACCTCCCATTCTTCTGAATGCCAATGAGTATCGGCCCAACCTACTCAACCTTTCTTCATAAGTCAACTCCTCATCTCTGAAATCAACCTAGTGAACCTTCTCTGAACTGCCTCCAAAGCAAGTATATCCTTCCTTAAATATGGACACCAAAACTGTACGCAGTATTCTAGGTGTGGCCTCACCAATATCCTGTACAGTTGTAGTAGGAATTCTCTGCTTTTATACTCCATCCTGCTTGCAATAAAGGCCAACATTCCTGATTACTTGGTGTACCTGCATACTAACTTGTTGTGTTTCATACACAAGGACCCCCAGGTCCCTCTGTACTGCATGTTATAATTTTTCTCCATTTAAATAATAATTTGCTCTTTTATTTTTTCTGCTTAAGTGGATAACCTCACACATTCCCACATTATACTCCATCTGCCAAATTTTTGCCCACTCACTTAGCCTGTCTATATCCCATTACAGATTTTTTGTGTCCTCCTCACAGTTTGCTTTCCCACCCATCTTTGTATCATCAGCAAACTTGGCTACATTACACTCGGTCCCTTCATCCAAGTCATTAATATAGATTATAAATAGTTGCGGCCCCAGCACCGATCCCTGTGGCACCCCACTAGTTACTGTTTGCCAACCGGAAAATTACCCATTTATCCCGACTCTCTGTTTTCTGTTAGCCAATCCTCTATCCATGCTAATATATTATCCCCAACCACGTGAACTTTTATCTTGTGCAGTAACCTTTTATGTGGCACCATATCGAATGCCTTCTGGAAATCCAAATACACCACATCCACCGGTTCCCCCTATCCACCCTGCTTGTTACATCCTCAAAGAACTCCAGCAAATTTGTCAAACCTGATTTCCCTCTCGTAAAACCATGCTGACTCTGCTTGACTGAATTATGCTTTTCCAAATGTCCTGCTATTGCTTCCTTAATAATGGACTGCAGCATTTTCCCAATAACAGATGTTAGGCTAACCGGTCTATAGTTGTATCCTTTCTGTCTGCCTCCTTTTTTAAATAGGGGCGTTACATTTGTGGTTTTCCAATCCACTGGAACCTCCCCAGAATCCAGGGAATTTTGGTAGATCACAACCAATGCATCCACTATCTCTGCAGCCACTTCTTTTAAGACCCTAGGATGGAAGCCATTAGGACCACATTTAGTCCCATTATTTTACTGAGTACTTCTTCTTTAGTGATACTGATTGTTTTAAGTTCCTGCCTCCCTATAGCCCCTTGATTATCCATTATTGGGATTTTTTAGTGTCTTCTACCGTGAAGTCTGATGCAAAATATTTGTTCAAATTCTCTGCCATTTCCCTGCTCCTCATTATTATTTGTGGTATACCTGAGGTGGGAATGTTTGATTCTGTCACTTTATTGCATATTAATGAAAGAAAAATGTTCAGTTCTTCAACATCAGTATTCTGTATCACAATGAACACAAACATAAGCACATGCAATCATGTATACCATATATCCACACATAAGTGTGAAGAAGTGTACTTCTGCACTTCATCCATACTCTGCCGTACAACATTCAACATTGCGATTAATTTCAGAAAGGTAAAGTATGTAAAGGAATTTCCATCCTTAAAGATAATGGCAGCATCATTCTAGCATAGTGATATCTGTGGTTTTAAATGCTTACAGATAGGTGGGGATATGGGATCTGATTTGAACGTGTTACTAAAAGAAGGAAAAGGAACATCAGTAAGGGAAAAGAACAACGCACCACCTCTGGTAAATGATAGCATCGTGTTGGGAGGCGGAGCAGGAAATCGCTGAGGCCTACAAGAGGCCCAGCCGGTGCAGCTGCAGTGGGGAGAGAGGGCAAAAAAGAAGTAGCAAGAAATCGAAAGGTGACGTCACAGTCATGGCGGTAAGTGATTGGCTGGTGATTGATGAGTAGTTTTTCTTTTTCTTTTCTATATCAGTAATGTCATATATTCTACTGTCATTGTAACCCATGTATAAATTGACCTAAGTTGTACACCATGAGAACACTGACCACTAGGTGGTGAACTTGTGGGAGACACTCCTAACCTGGACTTTCAGGTATAAAAGGAGAAGCTCCACACATCTTCTCCACTTCAGTGCTGGCTAATAAAGGTTACCGGTCACAGAGTGGCCTTCTCTCAAGTATGGGCCTCATGTGCATTTGTACTGTATAGTAAGGACATATTATTGGCGACGAGAAACTGGGATTTAAACCACGCAAGAATGGCCACTAGCAGCACAGAAGAGAGGTACTGTGTTGGTGATGATTGGAACGATTTTATTGAGAGACTACAGCAAAGTTTCATCACTAAGGAATGGCTGGGACAGGATTCGGCCGACAAACGCAGGGCTCATCTCCTGACGGTTTGTGGTTCCAGGACGTACTCTCTGATGAAGGACCTTCTAGCGCCAGAGAAGCCGGCGGACAAGACTTTTGAAGAACTCAGTAAGTTGATCGGGGAACATTTAAACCGGCGAGCAGCATGCACATGGTGAGAGACCGGTTTTACACACATCGGCAGCGAGAAGGGCAAAGCGTTCCAGACTTCGTGGCAGATCTCCGGCGACTGGTGAGCCTATGTAAGTTCCCAGATGCTGCAGAGCGGAGATGCTGCGAGACTTTTTTATTGAGGGCATCGGGCACGCTGGGGTTTTCAGGAAACTGATTGAGACCAAAGACTTGACCCTGGAAACGGCGGCTTTGATGGCCCAGACATTTATCTCAGGGAGGAAGAGACCAGAATGATGTTTGACAAAAATCTTGGTTTAAATGCAGCAATTGGACAGGGAGTCAACATTGTTAACACGGCACACAGTTCTCCAGGCAGACAGGGGCAATCGGACATGCCCGAGCATGAAGTCGAACCCAAAGGGGGAATTCAACAGAGACAATGGCTAGCTGAACGGCAATTCATGCCATCGCAAGGGACAATGCGGCCAGTAATGGGGCCATCAACACCTGTCAACCTGGCATTTAAGGGCAGTTACAGAGACAGTCAGAGATGATCAACTGGTAATGGACCTTTTGTTTCCAACAACGGCTCATGCTGGAGATGTGGAGACAAACACCCAGCCAGAGCTTGCAGGTATCAGCAATATACCTGCAGAAATTGCAACGTCAGCGGTCACTTGGCGCATATGTGCAGGAAGCCTGCAGCCAGGTTGATGTATGAGGAGGACGGGCCCGATGTAAGCCCTACGAGGCCAAATGGACACTGGGGGAAATCGCTGGAAGCTGAAGTTCAGCGAGTTCATGTGGAGCACATATACAGTTCGTACACCAGGATGCCACCGATAATGATGAAAGTGCTCCTCAATGGCATCCCAGTATCAATGGAGCTGGACAAGGGGGCCAGCCAGTCCCTGATGAGTATCAAACATTTTGAAAGGTTGTGGGCGTCCAAGGCCAGGAGGCCAAAATTATTGCCGATTGACGCACAGCTACGGACATATACAAAGGAGATCATTCCTGTGCTAGGCAGCGCCATGGTAGTTGTGACCCACAAAGATTCGGAGAACAGGTTGCCACTCTGGATTGTCCCGGGGGATGGTCCCGCACTGCTGGGGAGGAGTTGGCTTGCTGTCATGAACTGGAAATGGGGCGATGTCAATGCAATTTCTTCTGTGGAGCAAATATCATGCTCACAGGTCCTGGACAAATTTGACTCACTTTTTCAACCCGGCATTGGCACTTTCATGGGGGCCAAGGTAATGATTCACAAAAACCCGGACACCAGGCCAGTACACCACAAGGCCAGAGCGCTGCCGTACGTGATGCGGGAAAAGATAGAAGGCGAATTGGACCGCCTGCTGAGGGAAGGCATCATCTCGCCAGTCGAATTCAGTGACTGGGCGAGCCCAATCGTGTCAGTGCTCGAGGCGGATGGGTCGGTCAGGATATGTGATGATTACAAGGCCACCATCAATCGGGTGTCACTCCAAGACCAGTACCCGCTACCGAGAGCGGAGAACCTCTTTGCGACGCTATCCGGTGGCAAACTTTTTTCAAAATTGGGCCTGACCTCAGCTTACATGACCCAGGAGCTGGCGAGTGAGTCGAAGAAGCTGACCACCATCATGAAACACAAGATGTCCGTTCGGGATTCGCTCGGCCGCCGCGATCTTTCAATGAAACATGGAAAGTGTCCGCAAGTCGATTCCAAGGACAGTGGTTTTTCAGGACGACATCCTCATCACGGGTTGTGATACTGAAGAACATCTCCACAACCTGGACGAGGTGCTACGCAGACTGGACCGGGTAGGCCTGCGACTGAAAAAGGCGAAGTGCGTCTTCCTAGCTCCAGAGGTAGAATTCCTGGGGATGAGGGTAGCAGCAGACAGGATCAGACCTACTGCGTCCAAAATGGAAGCGATCCAGAGAGCACCCAGACCCCGTAACATGACGGAGCTGCGTTCGTTCCTGGGGCTCCTGAACTATTTTGGAAACTTTCTTCCCAAATTGAGCACGCTGTTAGAGCCGCTACACGTGCTCCTACGCAAAGGTCGCGAATGGGTCTGGGGGGACAGCCAGGAAAAGGCTTTTGACAGAGCATGCAATTTGTTATGCTCCAACAATCTGTTAACGCTATATGACCCATGTAAGAAACGTCGTCCTATGGGGTCGGGTGTGTGTTGCAGCATGTTAATGCCAAGGGTCAGTTACAGCGGGTAGCTTATGCCTCCAGAAGTCTATCCCAGGCAGAAACGGGCTACAGGATGGTAGAAAAGACAGCTCTCGCATGTGTATATGCAGTAAAAAAAATGCACCAGTACCTGTTTGGCAGGAAATTTGAGCTGGAGACAGATCACAAACCCCTAACGTCCCTTTTGGCTGACAACAAGGCCATAAATGCAAATGCGTCAGCCCGCATACAGAGGTGGACGCTCACATTAGCCGCCTATGACTATACAATTCGGCACAGACCGGGCACTGAAAACTGCGCCGATGCACTCAGCAGGCTCCCACTAGCCACCACTGAGGGGGCAACCGAGCATGCTGCTGAGATGGTCATGACTGTTGAAGCTTTCGAAAGCGAAGGCTCACCCGTGACAGTCTGGACAAATAGAGACCCATTATGTCTTTAGTCAAGATATGTGTCCTGAATGGGGACTGGGGCAGCCACATATGGGACATGCCCTGAGGAATTTAAACCATTTCACAGGCGCAAGGATGAATTCTCGATTCAGGCCGATTGCCTACTGTGGGGAAACCGAGTAGTCATGCCCCAGATGGGCAGAGAGGTATTTATCAGAGAACTCCACAATGAGCACCCGGGCATTGTCATGATGAGGCAATTGCCAGGTCACATGTTTGGTGGCCAGGGATAGATGCAGACCTGGAACTTTGTGCTCGTAGGTGCAACACGTGTGCCCAGCTGGGCAATGCGCCCAGGGAAGCCCCCCTTAGCCCCCTGGTCCTGGCCTGCCAAGCCATGGTCACGCATCTATGTGGACTACGCAGGTTCTTTCATGGGAAAATTTTTTTTCGTTGTAGTAGATGCCTACTCCAAATGGATCGAATGTGACATTCTCAATTCAAGCACATCCTCTGCCATGGTAGAATGTCTACGGGCAATGTTCGCCGCCCATGGTCTACCAGATGTCTTGGTCAGCGACAATGGCCCGTGCTTTACAAGCATTGAATTCCAGGACTTCATGGCAGGAAATGCTATCAACGATGTCAGAACGGTACCGTTCAAGCCGGCCTCAAACGGCCAGGTGGAATGAGCAGTGCAGATAATCAAACAGGGGATGCTCGGAATCCAAGGGGGTTCCCTACAAAGCCGCTTATCACGCCTTCTGTTGGCCAATAGATTCCGACCACACTCGTTCACAGGGGTTCCACCCACAGAGCTGCTAATGAAAAGGAAGCTCAAAACCAGGTTATCCCTTATACACCCCACCATGAAAGAAATTGTTGAGAGCAGGCGCCAGTCACAATGTGACTACCATGACGGGAATGCGAGGGCGTGATGTATTGATGTCAATGACCCTGTCTTTGTCCTCAACTATGCTACAGGGCCCAAATGGCTTGCAGGCACTGTGATTGCCAAAGAGGGAAATAGGATTCTGGTAGTTAAACTTACCAATGGACAAATCTGCCGCAACCACGTGGATCAAACAAAAAGGAGGTTCAGCAACCCCACAGAAGAAGCAGAGGAAGAACACGACGTAGAGTTTACTCCACCACAGGTGACCGAACACCGGAACCAAGTGGAGGAGAGACCAGTCACTGTGGGCTGTCCGGACAGGTCTGAAGCACTGCAAACAGCAGACACTCAGGCCAGCGCACAACAACCGGAGCCCCAACTCAGGCGCTCTACAAGGAAGCGTAAACCACCAGAGAGACTTAACCTGTGATCCCAATAAGACTTTGGGGGGGGAGGTGATGTCATATATTCTACTGTCATTGTAATCCATATGTAAACTGACCTAAGTTGTACACCGTGAGAACACTGACCACTAGGTGGTGAACTTGTGGGAGACACTCTTAACCTGGACTTTCAGGTGTAAAAGGGGAAGCTCCACCCATCTTCTCCACTTCAGTGCTAGCTAATAAAAGTTACTGGTCACAGAGTGACCTTTTCTCCAGTATGGGCCTCGTGTGCATTTGTACTGTATAGTATGGACATATTAAGTCAGTAACCTTTAGCATTGTTGTTGCCAATTTAAGTTTATCTAATGGTTAAGTCATGGCAGGACAACTCGAACACGTGATATACTCCTCCTGTACTATGTGGGAAGTCAGGGACGCTTCCGGTGTCCCTGACAACTACGTGTGCGGGAAGTGTATCCGGCTGCAGCTCCTGACGGACCGCATTGCGGCACTGGAGCTGCGGCTGGATTCATTCTGGAACATCCACGATGTTGAGAATGACTTGAATAGCACGTTTAGTGAGTTGGTCTTACCGCAGGTAAAGGATCCACAGCCAGATAGGGAATGGATGACCAACAGGAAGAGCAGTGCAAGGAAGGTAGTGAAGGGGTCCCCTGCAGTCATCCACCTGCAAAACAGATACACCGCTTTGGGTACTGTTGAGGGGGGTAACTCATCAGGAGAGGGCAGCAGCAGCCAAGTTCATGGCACCATGGGTGGCTCTGCTGCACAGGAGGGCAGGAAAAAGAGTGGAAGAGCTATAGTGATAGGAGATTCAATTGTAAGGGGAATAGATAGACGTTTCTGCGGACGCAACTGAGACTCCAGGATGGTATGTTGCCTCCCTGGTGCAAGGGTCAAGGATGTCTCGGAGCGGGTGCAGGGCATTCTGAAAAGGGAGGGTGAACAGCCAGTTGTCGTGGTGCATATAGGTACCAACGATATAGGTAAAAAACGGGATGAGGTCCTACAAGACGAGTTTAGGGAGCTAGGAGCTAAATTAAAAAGTAGGACCTCAAAAGTAGTAATCTCAGGATTGCTACCAATGCCATGTGCTAGTCAGAATAGGAATCGCAGGATAGCTCAGATGAATACGTGGCTTGAGGAGTGGTGCAGCAGGGAGGGATTCAAATTCCTGGGGCATTGGAACCGGTTCTGGGGAAGGTGGGACCAGTACAAACCGGACAGTCTGCACCTGGGCAGGACCGGAACCAATGTCCTAGGGGGAGTGTTTGCTAGTGCTGTTGGGGAGGAGTTAAACTAATATGGCAGTGGGATGGGAACCTATGCAGGGAGACAGAGGGAAATAGAATGGGGGCAGAAGCAAAAGATAGAAAGAAGAAAAGTGAAAGTGGAGGGCAGAGAAACCTAAGGCAAAAAGCTAAAAGGGCCACATTACTAAAGGGACAAAGTGTGTTCGAAAGACAAGCCTGAAGGCTCTGTGCCTCAATGCGAGGAGTATTCGGAATAAGGTGGATGAATTAACTGCGCAGATAGCAGTTACCGGGTATGATGTAATTGGTATCACGGAGACATGGCTCCAGGGTGACCAAGGCTGGGAACTCAACATCCAGGGGTATTCAACATTTAGGAAGGATAGGCAGAGAGGAAAAGGAGGCGGGGTGGCGTTGCTTGTTAAACAGGAAATTAATGCAATAGTAAGGAGGGACATTAGCTTGGATGATGTGGAATCTGTATGGGTGGAACTGCGGAATACCAAAGGGCAGAAAACGCTAGTGGGAGTTGTGTACAGACCACCAAACAGCAGTAGTGAGGTTGGGGACAGCATCAAACAAGAAATAAGGGATGCATGCAATAAAGGTACAGCAGTTATCATGGGTGACTTTAATCTACAGATTGATTGGGCTAACCAAACTGGTAGCAATGCGGTGGAGGAGGATTTCCTGGAGTGTCTTAGGGATGGTTTTCTAGACCAATATGTCAAAGAACCAAGCAGGGAGCTGGCCATCCTAGACTGGGTGATGTGTAATGAGAAAGGACTGATTAGCAATCTTGTTGTGCGAGACCCCTTGGGGACGAGTGACCATAATATGGTAGAATTCTTTATTAGGATGGAGAGTGACACAGTTAATTCAGAAACTAGGGTCCTGAACTTAAGTAAAGGTAACTTCGATGGTTTGAGGCGTAAATTGGCTAGAGTAGACTGGCAAATGATACTTAAAGGGTTGACGGTGGATAGGCAATTGCAAATATTTAAAGATCACATGGATGAACTTCAGCAATTGTACATCCCTGTCTGGAGTAAAAATAAAACGGGGAAGGTGGCTCAACCGTGGCTAAGGGAAATTAAGGATAGTGTTAAAGCCAAGGAAGAGGCATATAAATTGGCCAGAAAAAGCAGCAAACCTGAAGACTGGGAGAAATTTAGAATTCAGCAGAGGAGGACAAAGGGTTTAATTAAGAGGGGGAAATAGAGTACAAGAAGAAGCTTGCCGGGAACATAAAAATTGACTGCAAAAGCTTCTATAGATATGTGAAAAGAAAAAGATTGGTGAAGACAAACATAGGCCCCTTGCAGTCGGATTCAGGTGAATTTATAATGGGGAACAAAGAAATGGCAGACCAATTGAACAAATACTTTGGTTCTGTCTTCACGAAGGAAGACACAAATAACCTTCCGAAAGTACTAGGGAACCGAGGGTCTAGTGAGAAGGAGGAACTGAAGGATATCCTTATTAGGCGGGAAATTGTGTTAGGGAAATTGATGGGATTGAAGGCCGATAAATCCCCGGGGCCTGATAGTCTGCATCCCAGATTACTTAAGGAAGTGGCCCTAGAAATAGTGGATGCATTGGTGATCATTTTCCAACAGTCTATAGACTCGGGATCAGTTCCTATGGACTGGAGGGTAGCTAATGTAACACCTCTTTTTAAAAAAGGAGGGAGAGAGAAAATAGGTAATTATAGACCGGTTAGTGTGACATCAGTAGTGGGGAAAATGTTGGAATCAATTATTAAAGATGAAATAGCAGCGCATTTGGAAAGCAGTGACAGGATCGGTCCAAATCAGCATGGATTTATGAAAGGGAAATCATGCTTGACAAATATTCTGGAATTTTTTGAGGATATAACCAATAGAGTGGTCAAGGGAGAACCAGTGGATGTGGTGTATTTGGACTTTCAAAAGGCTTTTGACAAGGTCCCACACAAGAGATTGGTGTGCAAAATCAAAGCACATGGTATTGGGGGTAATGTACTGACGTCAGTAGAGAACTGGTTGGCAGACAGGAAGCAGAGAGTCGGGATAAACGGGTCCTTTTCAGAATGGCAGGCAGTGACTAGTGGGGTGCCGCAGGGGTCAGTGCTGGGACCCCAGCTCTTTACAATATACATTAATGATTTGGATGAAGGAATTGAGTGTAATATCTCCAAGTTTGCAGATGATACTAAACTGGGTGGCGGTGTGAGCTGTGAGGGGGATGCTAAGAGGCTGCAGTGTGACTTAGACAGATTAGGTGCGTGGGTAAATGCATGGCAGATGCAGTATAATGTGGATAAATGTGAGGTTATCCACTTTGGGGGCAAAAACACGAAGACAGAATATTATCTGAATGGCGGCAGATTAGGAAAAGGGAAGTTGCAACGAGATCTGTGTCTCATGGTTCATCAGTCATTGAAAGTTGGCATACAGGTACAGCAGGCGGTAAAGAAGGCAAATGGTATATTGGCCTTCATAGCCAGGGGATTTGAGTATAGGAGCAGGGAGGTCTTACTGCAGTTGTACAGGGCCTTGGTGAGGCCTCATCTGGAATATTGTGTTCAGTTTTGGTCTCCTAGTCTGAGGAAGGACATTCTTGCTATTGAGGGAGTGCAGCGAAGGTTCACCAGACTGATTCCCGGGATGGCCGGACTGACATATGAGGAGAGACTGGATCAACTGGGCCTTTATATATTGGAGTTTAGAAAGATGAGAGGAGATCTCATAGAAACATACAAGATTCTGATGGGATGGGACAGGTTAGATGCGGGTAGATTGTTCCCGATGTTGGGCAAGTCCAGAACCAGGGGACACGGTCTTAGGCCATTTAGGACTGAGATGAGGAGAAACTTCTTCACACAGAGAGTTGTTAACCTGTGGAATTCCCTGCCGCTGAGAGTTGTTGATGCCAGTTCATTGGATATATTCAAGAGGGAGTTAGATATGGCCCTTACGGTTAAAGGGATCAAGGGGTATGGAGAGAAAGCAGGAAAGGGGTACCGAGGGAATGATCAGCCATGATCGTATCGAATGGTGGTGCAGGCTCGAAGGGCCGAATGGCCTATTCCTGCACCTATTTTCTATGTTTCTATGTTTCACTGTCAGCATTTTGCCCTCCTTCAGTGGAAAAAAAACTAGTGACATTATACTAACTGGAAATTTCACAGTTTATTCAAAAATATTTCATTGGTACAGTTCCGCAGATATGGGTTTGTGGATGCACAAGTATGCAAGTTAATACAACTGCTGCAAGGTACATGTCATATTGACTACAATAAATGCCACTAAAACTCAACTCAAGTCAGAAAAATATAGAGCAGCAGAATATAAAGTTTATTTTAGAAGAAACTTAGGCCTAGAAATTCGGCTGGTTTGCGCCACAGGTTAGCATGATGTAATGTCGAGAAAGTGGTGGCTGCTGCTCTTCTGTCAGCTGGTGGCAGGTCCCATGGCGACCTGCTGGGGCCTGGTAGCGCTGGCATTAATACAGAGCGCCCTGCAAAGAAAAATGGCCCGGTGGTGATGTCAGACAGTCTGAAACCAGTGATCTGAGGTCACGAAGCTTCTTTGGGGACTCGAGCCAGGTGGTGAGGGAAACATTGCTGGTAGAGATGGCCTCGATGATGTGGTTCTTTCTGGAGGACTTCCAGGCCCCTGTGAGTAGAGGACCTCCCTTGCAGTGTTGATCCCTTGCACAAAGCTGGAATGCTGCATGCGAGACCCTCGGTGCCCCTTCCCTGGCTTGATAAGCCATTTGTGAAAGTGCTGAAGCACTTTTCTCATTTTTTGATGTGCGGAAGGAAACTCAGCTTCAAGTGCTGAAAAAGGCAGTAAGTGCTGAAAACTGCATTTTTTTCACCATTTTACTTTTTGTTCATTCTGAAAGCATTGCCCCTTTCATTCATAGCCCTTTTAATTGCTCACAATTCCTTATGAACACCACAGCCTCGCTGTCAGAGGCTGTTGCAAGCTGGGACACGACTTCAGGGCAGGAACTTCGACTTCCAGGCCTACAGTAATGCCACCAGGAGGGCTTTACACAGTACGTTAGCACTGCGATAAACATCTTTAGCCCCCAGTGTGAATTTTTCTCGGGTATCGCTGCGTCCGTTTTCAGCGGTCAGTAACCAGAGTTGCCAGTAACACCAGCAGCTCTGGTGCCGGCCACAAATTTCTAGGCCTTCATTTTTATAAATGATTTCCAATCAATTATCAGCTTTACCTGTGGAAGATGATAGCAGCCCATCAATAGGTGTTGTTACCCTATGCTCTTGAAATATTTGATTCACCCCATTCTTTTAGGAATCCAAAGGTAATTTGGCTCAAAACAGTCTGGCAGAGGCCTCAGTTCATGCAAAAACCAGTAGGAAACCCCAACAAATCATTAATTAATTTGTTGAGTACCAGCACAACTGATTTATATTTGATTTGTGGTCAGAGAAAGAAACAGAAAGCGAGAGAGAGCGAGAAACAGAGACAGAGACCCAAGGATTGAGATTAGTTGGCACAGTAAGATGGAACACTGCCTTTTCACTTGTGAACGATAAGTCTAGACTTTCCGCACCACTCTCACCAACTGTTTGGCAAATCTTGACTGGGAGAGACCACAAAGCAACACAGGGACAATCTTCGCTAGTTCCCCACCCTTTTCTGGGGATGGGTTCAGTGGGGCAGTGTATGTCCACTATGGGCAGGCCTTTGCTAATTTGATGCAGAGGGGAGAAACACAATTGGCCATGTTTCCCATATTTTTCCAGTTTGAACACAGGGTGCAGGATTAGCAGGAGGTCTCAAGGTTTCAGGAGAAGTTGGGATCTGCAGGAGTGCTTTCAGAATGCGTCTGTGCACAGGCTCCAACAGCAAAAAGAGACATTTTCAGACAATTTATTTTTTCCCGTATGCCCCTTCCTTCCACCTCGGAGATCTGCAGAATAAATCTCCTCCCCCAGCCTTGTGCGATATCCCGATTGGAAGTCAAAGAACAAGCTTCCCAATTAAATTATGCCAGGGCTGGAAATATGGCACAAGTTAGTCAGGCACCTCTGGGGCATGTGGAAATCCTAGCCTGTCATGAAATGCTCCCAGTTGGAAAACCAAGTCTATAGCGTTTAGAATCCAACCAAAACTGATGCAGTGAAAGGCCTTTGTTGCTAATAGTTTAAGATTCCTAAGTGAATTAAGTTTAAACTGTCTCAACACAGTTTGTGTGTGATACAAGTTCATAGTACAGTTTATAATTTGGCACTGGTTAGCTAATAGTTGATTTCAGTAATGGAAGGGTTACACAGGAGCACATTTGAGATTGGGGATCAAAGCACATCTGTTGGCTATTTGTAGCAAAATTGTAAATGGGCCATTTATTATCAATTGCAATTTTGCTGCAACTAGCCAACAGAGAAATTCTTCCCCTATTATTAGATACTATAGAGGGAGCTTCACTGTGCATTTAGCTTATATTACACATAACCTGAGGATCCTCAATACACAGTTCCACCTCAACACTGTGGTCATTCACTTTGATGACTGCACAAATTAGATTTATTTTGCATTTTGGAGATAACTAAACAGCTGTTTCCTGTCTAACTGTAGAATATTGGGTTCCTATACTTGGGACTTGTATTTCAACCCCAACCTCAAATTAAAATAGAATAGTTTAATTTGTTCCCAATCAAATTGGTAAATTAGGTAATAGCAGGGGTTGAGGAGCACAGTAGGAGTGAAAGAAAATTCATGCCTTTATAAAGTGCATCTCAAGTTAGCTGTAAATAGAGGTAATATTACATGCATCTATTTACATCTTATGTCAAAACGTCTCAAAGCACGTCACCTATGGTGACTTACTTCTGACATTCACTGAATGTTGGTATGTAGGCAAACAGCCAATACAAAGATGAATCAAAGATGCCTATAGTTATCTTTGTGGAATAAGGAAGACTTTGGTTCGTCTCCATTACTTTACCTTATCCTTCAAGGTGTGTTTTTCTTTGACCCAATTCCTGAGATAGTGGTGCACAATGCATACGTACCGCAATATCATGTGTTAGTTCTTTATGTATCAACAGGAAAAAGATTAGATCTTAGAATCTCACGGATTTAATGTTGGGCAGATAACTAACTGAATTACACTACATCAGTCCAATTGTAGCTAATGCTTTGAGACACACATCTACCTCACGTAAATGCATGCTGTGACTGGGTAATACTTATCGTACTGAAGCAGTTGATACTCAAGCAGTGAGTTATGTTGGTGATGAATACACTGATAACCATTTTTGATAACTCTAGACAAGTACAGCAACATGCTAATGATGCATGGCTCTTGTACCAGTAGTACAAAGGAACAAGAGTAGGCCACTCAGCCTCTCGAGCCTGTTCTGCCATTCAATCAGATTAGTGATCTGTACTTCGACTCCATTTAGCTGACTTTGATCCATATCCCTTGATACCCTTGCCTAACAAAAATCTATCAAATGCAGACTTGAAAATTTTAATTGATCCAGCATCCACAACCTTTTTGGGAAAGAATTTCAGATTTCCACTATCCTTTGTGTGAATAAGTGCCTCCTGATTTCAGTCCTAGTTCTGGATTCCCCCACCAAAATAAATAGTTTCTCGGTATCTACCCTATTGACTGCTTTTGTCATTTTAAACAACTCAATTACACCACCCCTCAACTATCTAAACTCAAGAGAATAAAAGCCATGTTTGAGCAACCAGTTCTCATAGATAGGCCTTTAGGCCCTAGTATAATTCTGGAGAATCTGCGCTATACCCTCTTTATATCCTTCCTGAGGTGCAGTACCCAGAACTGAACGCAATACTCCTCATGGGGACTGACCAAGGCTCGGTATAACTGAAGCATAACTTCTTCCCTTTGTATCCTAGATCTTTGAGGTAAAGGCCTATATTCCATTTGTTTTTTTGATTACTTTTAGGGGGAGAAATTGGGGTTGTTTGTGGCACTCATTAGCACCCCCATGGGTACTAACAGGGCACAAGCGACTTTTCTCCAGGGCGTGGCATCGCTAATGACTCCCGCTAAATTCTACGGTAGTAACTGGTAATGCCCTGCTCCGCTGTGCCGGCAATGACTGTCATCACCACGCACAGAGACCCATTTCTGCCCCGGAGCAAAAATTTGATATTGGCCCCTGAAGCTGTGCTGGGCGATGGCTGACCACTCATGGGGCACTAGTTAAAGGGGAGGTGGCATGTGCGTGAAAAGAAATCATCCGACTTACTTTTCGTGGCCCGTTGCCTCTTTGAACGTGGGGTCCGTGCCGTGATCTGGGAGTCCAGCACTCTGCTGATGGCATGGTACCCCGCTCCCCAGCGTCTGCAGCTTGGGCATCTCCTTTACTGAAGGGGAGGGCCCCTCCTTTGTGGCAGCACTATACGGCCCATTGCGCTGTGCCCCACTCCCTCTGCTTCCGTCCCCTTAGCGCCCTAGTGCTCCACTTCCTCTCGGGGCAATAACCCCAATTTCGCGAGCACCGCAGGAACTCCCGTCTCGGGGATGCTCCCGCCCCCAAACGGGGCGCTACACAATTTCCCAGCCTTAGTATCTGCCCACTAGCTTTTAATTTGTGTACATGGACACTCAAATCTCTCTCCATCCCATTAAGAAAATATTCCGATTTCTTTTTCTTGGTCCTCACTCACACTTCCCCATATTGAATTCCATTTGCCAAAGCTTTGCCCACTCATCTAATCTGTCTATGTCCCTTCGTAACTTCCTGCTCCTATCTGTACAACTTACTGTGCCTCCTAATTTAGTATCATGGTGTGTTGCTGTTGTGCAATATGAGCACTATTTTTACACTAAAAACATTGAATTGCTTGAGTGGACATATTTTCCATTTCAAATAAACCAAGCTGTATTCATTGCAACATTCTGAAATTATGATCATTTCTCCCACATACTACACATTTTCTTACACAAGTGAGAATAAATCAAGAAAAGTATGAAAAAAATGAAGCATTTTAACTTAGAGATATATCATACACAACATACATCACAAGGTTCCTTTAGTTTTGCTAACTCCCATGCTTCTCCTTTCAGCTAGGATCTGCATGGGTCATGGACTTCTCTGTTGCCACCATATGATCAGCCAATAGGAAATTGATCCCGACTCTCTTTGACACTGTCCTGCCCTAACTTTTCTCATCTTTCTCCCTTCTCAATTTGGCACATTGGTTTCTGCTACAAACATTTTTGTTTCTCTCAGTCTTTATTTTTGACTCTTGTTATTTGCACCTTTTGTTTAGTCTCCCTCCTCTTTAGACCATCCAAATATAAGGTCTGTAGTTCTAGCTCTAATATGGTAGCAAAGATTCTGACAATGGGTTAAATTCTCTGATCTCACATTCCCAGCATGGAATCATGCTTGGAGGGAGCACCGGTCAGAAATAGGGTTACAATACTGTAGCAGCCATTCTCTGATTCATGTTCCCTTTAAGCGTAACATCCGAGTGGGAGCATGCGATCAGTGAATTTACCTATGTAGTGCTACCATTATTTAAATATCATATTTACAATTATAAAATTATTGTAGTGTTGAATATTTTCTCACACATTTTGAACGATCTGAGTGACCATTTCAGAATTTACTGTGAGCTGCTTTGAAGTGAGCAGGGATGCAAATTGCCAACTCTTACAGATTAATAGTGTGGCACTGACCAGTTTGTAGAGGTGGGGACCCAATTTTCTCATTAAAGATGGGACTGCCCATAGATATTGAAGTACTGACTTTGGTACGATACAGTCACTCTCGCTCAAGGAAATGATTGTGATAGATGGTGTGGGAAATGGAAGTATTACCACCATTATAGAAACATCAATAGTGGAGTTTATATTGCTGAATCAGTCAAAAGAAGTTCTTCACTTTATTTCACCAACTGCATGCTCCATCTGGAAATCCTTGACATTCTCTTAAAACTAATATTATTTACTTTACAAAGTGAAAAATAAGAAATGTCCAAAACAGTAAAAGCTACAATGATTTACGTGTCATAACAACAGACAAGGCCTTCCAAGGTAAGTTTAAAACTTCCCTTTGTGCGGCCAGGAGGAGTGGGAACGCTCCTTCAGGCCCCACAAGCAGAGTCATAACCTCCTGTGCCTTTGAATTTCCCCCCTACATTCCCGCAAGACCCTCCCCAAAACCCCCTCCCTGTAACGTAACCGCTTGCCAGTAAGCCTTTCCTTGGTGCCAATTGGCGGGCTCCAGCTGCCCGAAACGCCACTCCTGCCTGCAGACCAGCTACTACTTTCCACCCATTTTGGGTGGGCAATGGAATAGAAAATCAGGCGGATGTAAAACAGGGCCGCCGATTCATTATCACCCATTTTGAGCGACCGCTAAACATAGAAACATAGAAACATAGAAAATAGGTGCAGGAGTAGGCCATTCGGCCCTTCGAGCCTGCACCGCCATTCAATAAGATCATGGCTGATCATTCCCTCAGTACCCCTTTCCTGCTTTCTCTCCATACCCCTTGATCTCTTTAGTCGCAAGAGCCATATCTAACTCCCTCTTGAATATATCCAATGAACTGGCATCAACTCTCTGCGGCAGGGAATTCCACAGGTTAACAACTCTCTGAGTGAAGAAGTTTCTCCTCATCTCAGTCCGAAATGGCCTACCCCTTATCCTAAGACTATGCATCACATTGCAGGTCAATAAGCTCGAGTTGGAAGCCGTGTGAAATGTTGTCAACATCAAATGTGAATGGCGAGAATACAGGTCATTTTCTTCCATTCTAAAATCCTGGAATCGGCTAGAAAATTCAGCATGCAAGTCCCAATATGTTTTGTTGGTGTCAATTGGGGGATAAATATTGACTAGGTCACCAGGTTATAGATGATAAGAACATAAGAACATAAGAAATAGGAGCAGGAGTCGGCCATTTGGCCCCTCGAGCCTGCTCTGCCATTCAATAAGATCATGGCTGATCTGATCATGGACTCAGCTCTACTTCCCTGCCCGCTCCCCATAACCCCTTATCCCCTTATCGTTTAAGAAACTGTCTATTTCTGTCTTAAATTTATTCAATGTCCCAGCTTCCAGAACTCTCTGAGGCAGCGATTCCACAGATTTACAAACCTCTGAGAGAAGAAATTTCTCCTCATCTCTGTTTTAAATGGGCGGCCCCTTATTCTAAGATTATGCCCTCTAGTTCTAGTCTCCCCCATCAATGGAAACATCCTATCAGCATCGATCTTGTCAAGCCCCCTCATAATCTTATACGTTTCAATACGATCACCTCTCATACTTCTGAATTCCAATGAGTAGGGGCCCAACCTACTCAACCTTTCCTCATAAGTAAATCCCCTCATCCCCGGAATCAACCCAGTGAACCTTCTCTGAACTTCCTCCAAAGCAAGTATATCCTTTCATAAATATGGAAACCAAAATGGAACGCAGTATTCCAGGTGTGGCCTCACCAATACCTTATATAGCTGGAGCAAGACTTCCCTGCTGTTATACTCTATCCCCTTTGTAATAAAGGCCCAGATACCATTGGTCTTCCTGATCAGTTGCTATGCCTGCATACTATCTGTTATATATGTGGACTTGTATTTACTCTGTACAGCCACCAGAGGGCTCAACTCCTGGAGTCCCAAGGGATCCCATAATCCCTTGGGAGCACAGGTATTTAAGGAGGCTTCACAGGTTGGAGAGGCACTCTGGAGACCTGCAATAAAAGACTAAGGTCACACTTTACTTTGAGCTCAGTCTGACTCTTTCTCCATTCACAACACTATCCTTTTGTGTTTCATGCACAAGTACCCCCAGGTCCTGCTGTACTGCGGCACTTTGCAATCTTTCTCCATTTAAATAACAACTTGCTCTTTGATTTTTTTTCTGCCAAAGTGCATGACCTCACATTTTCCGCTATTATACTCCATCTGCCAAATTTTTGCCCACTCACATAGCCTGTCTATGTCCTTTTGCATATTTTTTGTGTCCTCCTCACACATTGCTTTTCCTCCCGTCTTTGTAACATCAGCAAATTTGGCGACATTACACTCAGTCCCTTCTTCCAAGTCGTTAATATAGATTGTAAATAGTTGGGGTCCCAGCACTGATCCCTGCGGCACACCACTCATTACTGGTTGCCAACCAGAGAATGAACCATTTATCCCGACTCTCTGTTAGTTAGCCAATCCTTTATCCATGCTAATATATTACCCCCAACCCCGTGAACTTTTATCTTGTGCAGTGACCTTTTATGTGGCACCTTGTCAAATGCCTTCTGGAAATCCAAATACACCACATCCACTGGCTCCCCCCTATCCATCCTGTTCGTTACATCCTCAAAGAACTCCAGCAAATTTGTCAAACATGACTTCCCCTTCATAAATCTATGCTGATTCTGCCTGACCGAATTTTGCTTTTCCAAATGTCCTGCTACTGCTTCTTTAATAATGGACACATGTATAGACATGTGTTTGCAGGTTTATGCCTAAGTTGTTGTTGATGTTTGGTCAATATGAGCTGTCATTTTGAGGTCTGTTCTTCCTGTTAATGCACACAGAAATAAACATCCACTAAAACTGCCTAAAGGTCCACCTGTATACTGTCTAGACTAACTTCCAAATGGCAGACTTGTTTGTTGCTTACTTTGCATATTGGTGTATCCCCATCCCAGAATTGGCCTCGGCACACTTGATGAAAGATTGGTAGCTTTCCTGCACCTGATCGCTATCCAGAAACGTATGCTGAAACTGTGTGCGTATAGATGTCGGGTAAGGGCAGGATTGGGCTCATGGTTTCTCTTAATGATTAAATAGCTTGCCAGCATTCACAATCAAGGCTCATAAGTGAATAAAGATTGTTCGGACATGGTACTGGTCGGAGACTGATGCTCACAGAACCACAGTGAGAAGTCTGCATTTTCAGGAATGATGGGGAGAAAATTTGAAAAAAACACTAAAGTGGGCTAGAAATTTGGCGATTTTGTGACGGGTTTTTGGTGCTATTTCGCACTTTTTGGCGAAAACCCGGTTGGCGGGAAATTCCGTGACCTTTGTGCGATGACACTTTCCACGTACCACTGGGACAGCAGTGCCGTCGTGCAGTAGTCGAAATAGCGTTTCACCAGAAATTTGGCTCCCTCCACACCCCGTATTCTGCGCTCAGAATACCGACAGGGAAAAACCTGTCGTAGCACCCCTGCCAACAGCGGTAAGTATAAAGACCTGCAAAAAGGCAAGTTCAAGTTTTTAATTTTTAATTCTTTTTCAGTGATTGGATAGATAAATGTAAATGTTTTGTGAATTTTTTTTTTGTTGCTTTTTCCAATTTATATTTTGATGTTTTTGCACCCTCCCAAGGCCTCTCGGTATCACAGCGGTATCGGCCTCAGACTAAAGTTGCTGAAATTCGCGGTTTACGCCGTGAATCCTTGTGCAACGCTGATTTTTACCGCTGCGCAAATTAAAGGTTGAATTTCCGGCCTACTAGCGGTAGCGAAGTGAAAACAGTAATTTTGACGAAAAAATACAATTTTCGCTGAAAACCGAATTTCTAGCCCAGAGAGAATTATTTTCCGCACTGAGCTTTTTTACATCTTGCAGTAACAGTATGCTTTCTCTCAAATTCACAGCCAAGCCCAATCCTGTCCTCACCTACTGAGTTATGTTGTTTCATATCTGAGAGTAGGACTTCCTCCATGTGCTTTCCTACAGCACCAGAGTTGAGTTTGGAAGCTCGAGTTAACCTATTCTGTGCCATAGCAGTCTTTTCTTTTCATGCTTTAAAATTAGTGTGGGTGATCTAAAGAGAGTTAGACTTGGTAACTATTTGCTAAAAATGAAATGGTTGTTTTGAGGCTCTTACACAAAGCAGTGTGCAGTACTATTATGAGTAAGCAGCCCCCTACCCACATGTCCAATCATGATTACAGGCAAAAATACCTCTGCTCCAACTGTCAGTATTCAATAATGTGTTTCCACAAACTTCTGGGCCAACAAGCACTTGCTTATAGAATTTCAAGCCATCAACACTCACATAAATAAATCAAGAACCTGTTAGAGTGTAATCACCCATCAAAAAACCAGCATCTATATTCATTACATTTTATTCAAATACATATCATTGCAAGTAAAACAAGCTGTGAAGCAGTTTCTGTGAAAATTGAAAATAGGCCGTCTGGCAGGAAGTGGTTAACCACTTCATCAGACTATTGTGCTGCTCTCTCAGCTTCCCTTACAAAACTAAGGTATGTTATTGTGACTTACTCTTGTAGCGACAGAAACCTGCACATAGATTTAAACAAAATGTTTTCAAGGGTTCATACTGGAATGCATTCTTACATGACCAGAGATTAATGTCAAGATTGCACTAAAGTCCTTTAAATCTTAATTCAAGAGAGCTATGTTTTGTGCACATAATTATCTGAGTGGGATTAAAAAACATAAAAAGTAGAAAAGACAGAATGAATATATATCACACTTCTTAAACGGCATCGTGTTCAAAATGGAGAACTCAGATCAATGCTTGGGCACGAACAGAGTTTTCTTTCGAAACAGTAAATCAGTTGATTCATCAGCTTCATTAGGATATCCTGGTTAAATAACATAATTGACAGCTCTGATGCCTGCAATTGCCCATACAGGCATTTTCCAATCTCAGCTATGCAAATGGCGGGGGGAAGGGGGGGGAGATGGAAACAGCGAGGGAAGTAAAACTGGAGATCAAGTCCACAATGAGAGAAGGTACACTGAATGGCAAGTCAAACCACCACACTTGCATGTCTAGCAAGTGGAATAATACTGGCTTTGGCAGAAACGTGAAAAGAGATGTCCTGCCTACCCTCTTAGTTGTAAAATATTGTATTGCACAGAGCAATATCTACATAATTTTTGACTGTTTTTCGAACTATTAATCTGTTCACTTGGACATATGTGACACCTTAATGGGGAACTTAACATTTTGATCACCAATTAAAAATACATGAAGCCACATATGGCATTCTTCATCTTCTGAGTAGACTGGGTCTTTACTCGTTGGAGTTCAGAAGGATGAGGGGTGATCTTATAGAAACATTTAAAATAATGAAAGGGATAGACAAGATAAAGGCAGAGAGGTTGTTTCCACTGGTCGGGGAGACTAGAACTAGGGGGCACAGCCTCAAAATATGGAGGAGCCAATTTAAAAACGAGTTGAGAAGGAATTTCTTCTCCCAGAGGGTTGTGAATCTGTGGAATTCTCTGCCCAGGGAAGCAGTTGAGGCTAGCTCATTGAATGTATTCAAGTCACAGATAGATAGATTTTTAACCAATAAGGGAATTAAGGGTTACGGGGAGCGGGCGGGTAAGTGGAGCTGAGTCCACGGCCAGATCAGCCATGATCTTATTGAATGGCAGAGCAGGCTCGAGGGGCTAGATGGCCTACTCCTGTTCCTAATTCTTATGTTCTTATGTTCTTATGTTCCTTGTAGAAACTAATAACATAATTAACTCTTTCTTGCTTTTCCTGACCCGAAGGGGTTTAAAAACCTGAATAAAGGATTCCAAAAATATCCATGTGTTGCAAGTATTGTTTTACATCGATAATATATTTATTTCTACTGTAAAGTACTCTCCACATGTATATCATTTTGAAAAAAGAAGCAAAGATCTAACTTGTGAAAAAGTTAAGGAAAGATGTTCTTCACTGCAGAGATTCCCCTGTGGATATGCACTTCCACCGGTTACTCTACAGAGGCACAATTATAAGTGGCTTCTTGGAACAACTCGGAAATCTGTATTGGTTTGCATGCTGGTCCAAAGATATCCATTCTGGAAAATACTGGCTGAGTACATAGAATGACTAACTGGCACTAACTTTCCTCAGCTCAGGCACCAGATCAACATCCAGTTCCAGATTACTCCATAGAACCATTCTAAACCTTCTGCCTGCCTTATCACAGCTGCTCCCTGGTCTGAGGAGAAACACTGAATACTGTGCCACCACAGGAGGGATATTGGAGAGTAACAATGAAGCTGTCGTGTCCAAAGTAGAAGATCATTACTTTAGATGAGAAAGGGATGCATTTCTGAAAAGGTGAATGACTTTTCAGGAATAGCAGGAGTCAGAATGACAGCAGCCCTGTTGTGTATCTGTAAAGCATGCACTCCCATATTCCGCCACCAGAGAGTGCATCCCCTGAAGTCCCAAAGGATCCCAGCATCCCTTGGGAGCACTGTATATAAGCTGCCCCTAAGGCCTGTTCCTCACTCTGGTGTGTCTTAATAAAGACTGAGGTCACTGTTACTTTAATCTCCCTGTGTGCAGTCTCATCTATGTTAGGAACACAATAACTGGCGACGAGTATATGAATCCAACGCAAAGATGCAGCAAACTGTGGGCATCCTGGAGAAGTTCTCGGAGGGTGAGGACTGGGAAGCCTATGTCGAAGAGCTAGACCAGTACTTTGTAGTCAATGAGCTGGTTAGAGAAGGAAGCATTGCAAAAAGGAGAGCGGTCCTCCTCACGGTCTGCGGGGCACCGACCTACAGCCTCATGAAGAATCTTCTGGCTCCGGTGAAACCCACAGATAAGTCATATGAGGAGCTGTGTACACTGGTTCGAGAGCATCTTAACCCAAGGGAGAACGTGCTGATGGCGAGGTGTCGGTTCTACATGTGCCAGCGATCTGAAGGTCAGGAAGTGGCGAGCTACGTCGCCGAGCTAAGGCGACTTGCAGGACAATGTGAGTTTGATGGCTACCTGGAACAAATGCTCAGAGACTTTTTTGTACTGGGCATTGGCCATGAGACCATCCTATGAAAAGTTTTGACTGTAGAGACACTGACCCTCAGTAAGGCCATTGTGATAGCACAGTGTTTATGACCACCAGTGATAACACCAAACAAATCTCTCAGCACACAAGTGCTAGCAATGTTCATAAATTAACTGGAACTGTGTTTGCGAGCAGAAATGTACAGGGCAGAAACCACGAGTCTGCAACTGCCAGCAGGCCTCAGGTGACCCAGATGACTCAGAGTCCTTAACAAAGGATGAATGCAAAGCAATTCACACCTTGTTGACATTGTGGAGGCTTCCATTCAGCCTATTCATACCGCTTCAAAGGGTATGTTTGCAAGAGCTGTGGAACAATGGGGCACCTCCCATGAGCTTACAGACGAGCTGCAAGCTCTGCAAAACCTGCTAACCACCACGTGGCAGAGGAAGATCGATCCATGGTGGATCAAAGCAATTTCGAGCCTTAGAGAGAGGAGGCAGATGCTGAAGTACATGGGCTGCATACGTTTTCGACAAAATGTCTACCTATAATGCTAAATGTAAAATTGAACGGCTTACCCATAGCCGTGGAACTGGACACTGGCGCTAGCCAATCAATCATGAGCAAAATGATGTTTGAGAGACTGTGGTGCAACAAGGCAGTCAGACCAACCCTGAGCCACATCCACACGAAACTGAGAACATACACCAAAGAGCTTATCACTGTCCTGGGCAGCGCCATGGTCAAGGTCACCTACGAGGGCACGGTGCATGAACTGCCACTCTGGATTGTCCCGGGCGATGGCCCCACACTGCTTGGAAGGAGCTGGCTGGGAAAAATCCACTGGAACTGGGATGACATCCGAGTGCTATCACATGTCGATGAGGCCTCATGTACCCAGGTTCTTAACAAATTTCCTTCCCTTTTTGAGCCAGGCATTGGAAACTTTTCCAGGGCGAAGGTGCGGATCCACTTGGTCCCAGAGGTACGACCCATTCATCACAAGGCGCGAGCGATACCTCGCATGATGAGGAAATCGAGTGGAAATTGAGCTGGACAGGCTGCAACGCAAGGGCATCATCTCCCCAGAGGAATTCAGCGAGTGGGCCAGCCCGATTGTTCCAGTACTCAAAAGTGATGGCACAGTCAGGATTTGCGGCGATTATAAAGTAACTATTAATCATTTCTCGCTACAGGACCAATACCCGCTACCTAAGGCAGATGACCTATTTGCGACGCTGGCAGGAGGCAAGACTTTCACCAAGCTCGACCTGACTTCGGCCTACATGACGCAGGAGCTGGAGGAGTCTTCGAAGGGCCTCACCTGCATCCACACGCACAAGGGACTGTTCATCTACAACAGATGCCTGTTTGGAATTCGGTCAGCTGCAGCGATCTTCCAGAGAAACATGGAGAGACTACTCAAGTCTGTACCACGCACGGTGGTTTTTCAGGACGACATATTGGTCACGGGTCGGGACACCATCGAGCACCTACAAAACCTGGAGGAGGTCCTCCAGCGACTGGATCACGTAGGGCTGCAGCTGAAGAGGTCGAAATGCGTCTTCATGGCCATAGAAGTGGAGTTTTTGGGGAGAAAGATCACAGCGGACGACATTCGGCCCACAGACGCCAAGACAGAGGTTATCAGAAACGTGCCCAAGCCACAGAATGTCACGGAGCTGCGGTCGTTCCTGGGACTCCTCAACTATTTTAGTAACATCCTACCGGGGTTAAGCACCCTTTTAGGGGTGTTATTGCGTAAAGGTGAGAACTGGGTATGGGGAAAAAAACAAGTAATAGCTTTTGAGAAAGCCAGAAACATTTTATGCTCCAACAAGCTGCTCGTATTGTATAACCCGTGTAAAAGACTTGTGCTAGCATGTGATGCATCGTCGTACGGAGTCGGGTGTGTATTACAAAAAGCTAACGTTGCGGGTAAGTTGCAACCTATTGCCTATGTCTCCAGGAGAGGGCCTACAGCATGATTGAGAAAGAGGCATTAGCGTGTGTGTTAGGGGGAAAAAAAATGTATTAGTACCTGTTTGGCGTCAAATTTGAGCTGGAAACCGATCACAAGCCCCTCATGTTCCTATTCGCTGAAAACAAGGGGTTAAATACTAATGCCTCAGCCCGCATACAAAGGTGGGCACTCGCGCTATCAGCGTATAACTATACCATCCGCCACAGGCCAGGCACCGAGAACTGTGCGGATGCTCTCAGTCGGATACCATTGCCCACCCGGGGGGTGGAAATGGCGCAGCCTGCAAACTTGTTAATCGTGGCGCAGCCCGCAGACTTGTTGATGGTCATGGAAGCGTTTGAAAATGATAAATCACCTATCACGGCCCGCCAGATTAGGACTTGGACCAGCCAAGATCCTCTGCTGTCCCTAGTAACAAACTGTGTACTGCATGGGAGCTGGGCCAGCATCCCCGTTGAAATGCAAGAGCTAATCAAGCCGTTCCAGCGGCGAAAGGACGAGCTGTCCATTCAGGCAGACTGCCTGTTGTGGGGTAACCGCGTAGTGCTATCCAAAAAGGGCAGGGAGATGTTCATCTCGGATCTCCACAGCACACACCCGGGTATAGTAATGATGAAAGCGATAGCCAGATCCCACGTGTGGTGGCCCGGTATCAACTCTGACTTAGAGTCCTGTGTACGGCAATGCAGCGTGTGTGCTCAGTTGAGCAACGCGCCCAGAGAGGCACCACTAAGTTTGTGGTCCTGGCCCTCCAGACCATGGTCGAGGATCCATGTCGACTATGCGGGCCCGTTTCTCGGTAAAATGTTCCTGGTGGTGGTGGATGCTTTTTCAAAATGGATTGAATGTGAAATAATGTCAGGAAGCACCGCCACCGCCACCATTGAAAGCCTGAGGGCCATGTTTGCCACCCACGGCCTGCCTGACATACTGGTCAGTGACAACGGACCATGTTTCACCAGTGCCGAATTTAAAGAATTCATGACCCGCAATGGGATCAAACATGTCACCTCGGCCCCGTTTAAACCAGCCTCCAATGGGCAGGCAGAGCGGGCAGTACAAACAATCAAACAGAGCCTTAAACGAGTCACAGAAGGCTTACTCCAAACCCGCCTGTCCCGAGTACTGCTCAGCTACCACACGAGACCTCACTCACTCACAGGGGTGCCCCCGGCTGAGCTACTCATGAAAAGGACACTTAAAACCAGACTCTCGCTGGTTCACCCCAACCTGCATGATCAGGTAGAGAGCAGGCGGCAGTAACAAAATGTAAACGATGGTCGCGCCACTGTGTCACGCGAAATTGATCTGAATGACCCTGTGTATGTGCTAAACTATGGACATGGTCCCAAGTGGATCGCAGGCACAGTGATAGCTAAAGAAGGGAGTAGGGTGTTTGTAGTCAAACTAGACAATGGACAAATTTGCAGAAAGCACCTGGACCAAACGAGGCTGCGGTTCACAGACTGCCCTGAACAACCCACAGCAGACACCACCTTTTTCGAGCCCACAACACACACCCAAAGGATCAACGACATGATCCCGGACCAGGAAATCGAACCCATCACGCCCAACGGCCCAGCAAGGCCAGGCTCACCCAGCAGCCCTGCAGGGCCAACAACACGCCAGCCTAGCGAGGGCACAGCCAACACACCAGAACAGACATTTGTACCGAGGCGGTCCACCAGGGAAAGAAAGGCTCCCGACTGCCTCACCTTGTAAATAGTTTTCACTTTGAAACATAGAAACATAGAAAATAGATGCAGGAGTAGGCCATTCAGCCCTTCGAGCCTGCACCACCATTCAATAAGATCATGGCTGATCATTCCCTCAGTACCCCTTTCCTGCTTTCTCTCCAAACCCCTTGATCCTCTTTGCTGTAAGGGCCATATCTAACTCCCTCTTGAATATATCCAATGAACTGGCATCAACAACTCTCTGCGGCAGGGAATTCCATCGGTTAACAACACTCTGAGTGAAGAAGTGTCTCTTCATCTCAGTCCTAAATGGCCTACCCCTTATGCTAAGTCTATGTCCTCTGGTTCTGGACTTCCCCAACATCGGGAACATTCTTCCCGCATCTAACCTGTCCAGTCCCGTCAGAATCTTATACGTTTCTATGAGATCCTTCTAAACTCCAGTGAATAAAGGCCCAGTTAATCCAGTCTCTCCTCATATGACAGCCCAGCCATCCCGGGAATCAGTCTGGTGAACCTTCGCTGCACTCTCTCAATAGCAAAAACGTCCTTCCTCAGATTAGGAGACCAAAACTGTTTACAATATTCCAGGTGAGGCCTCACTAAGGCCCTGTACAACTGCAGTAAGACCTCCCTGCTCCTATACTCAAATCCCATAGCTATGAAGGCCAACGTACCATTTGCCTTCTTCACCGCCTGCTGTACCTGCATGCCAACTTTCAATGACTGATGAATCATGCCACCCAAGTCTCGTTGCACCTCCCCTTTTCCTAATCTGCCGCCATTCAGATAATATTCTGCCTTCGTGTTTTTGCCCCCAAAATGGATGACCTCACATTTATCCACATTATACTGCATCTGCCATGCATTTGCCCACTCACCTAACCTGTCCAAGTCACCCTGCAGCCTTAGTGTCCTCCTCACAGCTCACCCAGTTTAGTGTCATCCGCAAACACGGAGATATTACACTCAATTCTTTCATCTAAATCGTTAATGTATATTGTAAACAGCTGGGGTCCCAGCACTGAGCCCTGCGGCACTCCACTAGTCACTGCCTGCCATTCTGAAAAGGACCCGTTTATCCCGATTCTCTGCTTCCTGTCTGCCAACCAGTTCTCTCTCCACGTCAGTACATTACCCCCAATACTATGTGCTTTGATTTTGCACATCAATCTCTTGTGCGGGACCTTGTCAAAAGCCTTTTGAAAGTCCAAATACACCACATCCACTGGTTCTCCCTTGTCCACTCTGCTAGTTACATCCTCAAAAAATTCCAGAAGATTCGTCAAGCTTGATTTCCCTTTCATAAATCCATGCTGACTTGCTCCGATCCTGTCACTGCCTTCCAAATGCGCTGCTATTTCATCCTTAATGATTCCAATATTTTCCCCACTACTGATGTCAGGCTAACAGGTCTATAATTACCTGTTTTCTCTCTCCCTCCTTTTTTAAAAAGTGGTGTTACATGAGCTACCCTCCAGTCCATAGGAACTGATCCCGAGTCGATAGACTGTTGGAAAATGATCACCAATGCATCCACTATTTCTAGGGCCACTTCCTTAAGTACTCTGGGATGCAGACCATCAGGCCCCAGGGATTTATCAGCCTTCAATATCCCTAACACAATTTCCTGCCTAATAAGGATATCCTTCAGATCCTCCTTCTCACTAGACCTACTGTCTCCTAGTACAATCAGAAGGTTATTTGTGTCTTCCTTTGTGAAGACAGGACCAAAGTATTTGTTCAATTGGTCTGCCATTTCTTTGTTCCCCATTATAAATTCACCTGAATCCGACTGCAAGGGACCTACGTTTGTCTTCACTAATCTTTTTCTCTTCACATATTTATAGAAGCTTTTGCAGTCAGTTTTTATGTTCCCTGCAAGCTTCCTCTCGTACTCTATTTTCCCCCCTCTGAATTAAACCCCCATGTTCCGCCACCAGGGAGCGCATCCCCTGTAGTCCCAAGGGATCCCAGCATCCCTTGGGAGCACTGTATATAAGCCGGCCCCTAAGGCCTGTTCCTCACTCTGGAGTGTCTTAATAAAGACTGAGGTCAATGTTACTTTAACCTCCCTGTGTGCAGTCTCATCTGTGTTCGGAACACAATAAGCCCTAAACTCTGCTAATGGCAACCTGCAAAAAACTATCAGTGTGTACATGTAATTCGAGGGAGGTTCGTATCATAGTGGGCTGGACTTGAATATTGCAGATCTAGGGCAGAATCAGCATTTGTAACTGAAATTGTCAATTACTATGATTTCTAGAATTTGTGAATCTTATGTGCTATCAGACACTTGCGATTTAATTGTGATTTTATTTTCATGTGTTAATAAAATTATTTGGCTTATCAAGAATATAAAGACTTTCACAGGTGTTGTTTTATAAGGTAGATGGTGGACCTTTGGTGTGACTGTGTAATGGGATGATCGGCAGTGGCATGTGGTAGATCTGTTTGATCTGCCTCCGTGGTGGACTGTTTAATGGGTAGATTGTCAGTTAGAAACACCATTTTAAAGATGTGCGATTAGTTGACAAGATATGTCACTGTTTTTTATTTAAACAAATTAGGAACTTTAAAAATGTAAATATATCAATATTTCTTGAATAAATGTTCAACTGCAAGTTTTAAGAATGTAACACTCGGATACTGGGCTGTTCAGTGGGTTAGTGCAACGCCATTTCTTCCCTAAGGCTTGGGTTCAAATCTAGCCAAGACCGACAGGATGAAAGATTCCGAAATGAGGTTCTGCACTAATGAATAATAAATTGGCAAACCCACCGAGAAGGTGTCTGTTGTGAGAATTGAGAAATTGAATAAGTTCATAATGGTACAGTAGGATATCAGAGTTGAGGGACAGAGTAGAGGGAGTTTTACGTTGCATTTTGCCATGCCGTATCTGACCCGGAAGCAATTGATGATAATGTTGCATGCACAATAATGTTACATTCCCTGGTACTGATATCTGTATTTTTTCAAAGAGAAAAACAACCTCAAAAATGTATTTGTGGCACAGATTAATATGGCTATAGAGGAGAACACAATGAGATGTTAACAAAGGAAAATCCTGCTGTGTGAACAATGTATAACTTTGAGTTATTTTATTTGCTGATATGGATATCATCTCCAGAAAGTTCCTTGATCACTCAGAATTAGGAAGACTGCAAACCAACAAACACAATTAGCATGTTCTCAACCCTAAATGTATGATAATGTTTATGTATTTACCAACACAAGCTTGTAAAATAGTTTGTTTTAAAATATATTTATAATATTAACAAAATTGGTGCAGATTTGACTGCCCAACTTCCTTCCTTGGCCTATTGCTAGCTCACCACCAGCTTCTCAAGGGCAATAAATGCTGGCCCACATCCTGTGAACAGAAAAAAAAAAGGTTCTTATTTTCTACAGTGACGATTTGATTTTGTATAGTTTAAGGACCCAATGTTCACTGTGCACTGCAGAAGGGTTAAAAGGATAGATTATCAAACTGTCTTCAGAACAGATGGTTTTGGTTCCGTGCTGTTCAGACTATGGATGAAGCATATGGAATGCAGTTGTCAGAGGGACAGATTGTGCAGTTCACTTCTCACTCTCCTCTGTTAAAGCCATCCACTACTCCATCATCATCATCATCATCATAGGCAGTCCCTCGAAATCGAGGAAAACTTGCTTCCACTCTAAAAGTGAGTTCTTAGGTGACTGAACAGTCCAATTCGGGAATTACAGTCTCTGTCACAGGTGGGACAGACAGTGGTTGAAGGAAAGGGTGGGTGGGGAGTCTGGTTTACCGCCCGCTCCTTCCGCTGCCTGCGCTTGTTTTCTACATGCTCTCGGCGATGAGACTCGAGGTGCTCAGCGCCCTCCCGGATGCACTTCCTCCACTTAGGGCGGTCTTTGGCCAGCGACTCCCAGGTGTTGGTAGGGATGTTGCATTTTATCAAGGAGGCTTTGAGGGTGTCCTTGAAACGTTTCCTCTGCCCACCTTGGGTTCGCTTGCCATGTAGGAGTTCTGAGTAGAGCACTTGCTTTGGGATTCTTGTGTCACACATGCGAACAATGTGGCCCGCCCAACAGAGTTAGTAGAGTGTGGTCAGCGCTTCAATGCTGGAGATGTTGGACTGATCGAGGACACTAACGTTGGTGCGTCTGTCCTCCCAGGGGATTTGCAGGATCTTGCGAAGACATCATTGGTGGTATTTCTCCAGTGACTTGAGGTGTCTATTGTATATGGTCCACGTCTCTGAGCCATACAGGAGGGTGGGTATCACTACAGCCCTATAGACCTTGAGCTTGGTGCAAAGGTCCTCCACCAACCTGACCCCGCCACACAGCACTGTCCCCCAGTCATCCACTGCTCCACAATCATCCTGGCAAGCAAAAATAATCAACAGCTTCTTTCCTCTACTATTAACCATTTCTTTGAACCCCACTCCCCTGCCCCTCATCTTCACTTCCAACTGCGAGGAGTTCATTAGGGAGATAATATTTTCAGCTTCCTTATCGTCCCCTTGCTCACCAAGCTTAACCTCCCCTCAAACTCCCTCTGCCTGAAACTGTGACTCTCTCTAGTTTCTCTTCCATCTCCCTTTATGCCCACACTGAGCTCATCTCATTCAAAAAACCCAACTCCTTTCTCAGCCCCAACATCACAAAACTGATCAACCAATTTTCCTTATTGGTCCATTGCTGGCTGACAGGTACTGTTAACTCCGACCTCCCTTTCAAAACCAAAATCATCACTTCCCTTCTCAGAAAACCCACCTTTAACCCCTCTGCCTTTGCAAACTACTGCCCCATCTCCAAACTCCCTTTCTTCCCAAACCCATGCCCGTATTTCCCACAACACCCAATTTGTATATCTCCACCATACACTAATGAGTTTCTCAGGAAATTTCAACATATCTTGCCAGTTATGCCATTTTAGGAAATTCTGGGTACTGGGTCAATTTTCACGTTTATGCTGCGATTATCAGCTTTACTTCATCACCTCTTTCATAGAAACATAGAAAATAGGTGCAGGAGTAGGCCATTCGGCCCTTCTAGCCTGCACCGCCATTCAATGAGTTCATGGCTGAACATGCAACTTCAGTACCCCATTCCTGCTTTCTCGCCATACCCCTTGATCCCCCTAGTAGTAAGGACTTCATCTAACTCCTTTTTGAATATATTTAGTGAATTGGCCTCAACAACTTTCTGTGGTAGAGAATTCCACAGGTTCACCACTCTCTGGGTGAAGAAGTTTCTCCTCATCTCGGTCCTAAATGGCTTATCCCTTATCCTTAGACTGTGACCCCTGGTTCTGGACTTCCCCAACATTGGGAACATTCTTCCTGCATCTAACCTGTCTAAACCCATCAGAATTTTAAACGTTTCTATGAGATCCCCTCTCATTCTTCTGAACTCCAGTGAATACAAGCCCAGTTGATTTAGTCTTTCTTGATAGGTCAGTCCCGCCATCCCGGGAATCAGTCTGGTGAACCTTCGCTGCACTCCCTCAATAACAAGAATGTCCTTCCTCAGGTTAGGAGACCAAAACTGTACACAATACTCAGGTGTGGCCTCACCAAAGCCCTGTACAACTGTAGCAACACCTCCCTGCCCCTGTACTCAAATCCCCTCGCTATGAAGGCCAACATGCCATTTGCTTTCTTAACCGCCTGCTGTACCTGCATGCCAACCTTCAATGACTGATGTACCATGACACCCAGGTCTCGTTGCACCTCCCCTTTTCCTAATCTGTCACCATTCAGATAATAGTCTGTCTCTCTGTTTTTACCACCAAAGTGGACAACCTCACATTTATCCACATTATACTTCATCTGCCATGCATTTGCCCACTCACCTAATCTATCCAAGTCGCTCTGCAGCCTCATAGCATCCTCCTCCTCCTTGCAGCTTACACTGCCACCTAACTTAGTGTCATCCGCAAATTTGGAGATACTACATTTAATCCCCTCATCTAAATCGTTAATATACAGTGTAAACAGCTGGGGCCCCAGCACAGAACCTTGCGGTACCCCACTAGTCACCGCCTGCCATTCTGAAAAGTACCCATTTACTCCTACTCTTTGCTTCCTGTCTGACAACCAGTTCTCAATCCATGTCAGTACACTACCCCCAATCCCATGTGCTTTAACTTTGCACATTAATCTCTTGTGTGGAACCTTGTCGAAAGCCTTCTGAAAGTCCAAATATACCACATCAACTGGTTCTCCCTTGTCCACTCTACTGGAAACATTCTCAAAAAATTCCAGAAGATTTGTCAAGCATGATTTCCCTTTCACAAATCCATGCTGACTTGGACCTGTCATGTCACCTCTTTCCAAAAGCGCTGCTATGACATCCTTAATAATTGATTCCATCATTTTACCCACTACCGATGTCAGGCTGACCGGTCTATAATTCCCTGTTTTCTCTCTCCCTCCTTTTTTAAAAAGTGGGGTTACATTGGCTACCCTCCACTCGATAGGAACTGATCCAGAGTCAATGGAATGTTGGAAAATGACTGTCAATGCATCTGCTATTTCCAAGGCCACCTCCTTAAGTACTCTGGGATGCAGTCCATCAGGCCCTGGAGATTTATCGGCCTTCAATCCCATCAATTTCCCCAACACAATTTCCTGACTAATAAGGATTTCCCTCAGTTCCTCCTCCTTACTAGACCCTCTGACCCTTTTTATATCCGGAATGTTGTTAGTGTCCTCCTTAGTGAATACCGAACCAAAGTACTTGTTCAATTGGTCCACCATTTCTTTGTTCCCCGTTATGACTTCCCCTGATTCTGACTGCAGGGGACCTACGTTTGTCTTTACTAACCTTTTTCTCTTTACATATCTATAGAAACTTTTGCAATCCGTCTTAATGTTCCCTGCAAGCTTCTTCTCGTACTCCATTTTCCCTGCCCTAATCAAACCCTTTGTCCTCCTCTGCTGAGTTCTAAATTTCTCCCAGTCTCCAGGTTCGCTGCTATTTCTGGCCAATTTGTATGCCACTTCCTTGGCTTTAATACTATCCCTGATTTCCCTTGATAGCCATGGTTAAGCCACCTTCCCTTTTTTATTTTTACGCCAGATAGGGATGTACAATTGTTGTAATTCATCCATGCGCTCTCTAAATGTCTGCCATTGCCCATCCACAGTCAACCCCTCAAGTATCATTCGCCAATCTATCCTAGCCAATTCACGCCTCATACCTTCAAAGTTACCCTTCTTTAAGTTCTGGACCATGATCTCTGAATTAACTGTTTCATTCTCCATCCTAATGCAGAATTCCACCATATTATGGTCACTCTTCCCCAAGGGGCCTCGCACAACGAGATTGCTAATTAATCCTTTCTCATTACACAACACCCAGTCCAAGATGGCTGGTGTTTTTTCGATCTAATCACTCTCTCTCTGTGTTGTCAGACTGCTTGTCCAACATCCAGTCTTGGTTTAGCCGCAAATACCTCCAGCTAAATATTGAAAAGACCGAAGCCATCGTCCTCAGTCCCACACAAACTCTGTACCCCCGCCCTCAATTCCATCCTCCATCCTGGTCACTGGTTCAAACTGAACCAGACTTCACAATAGTGGTGTCATGTTCGGCCCTGAACTAAGTATTTGCCTACATATCCCCTACATATCCTCTCTATCACACCTACTTGCACCTCCATAACATCGCCCACCTCCACCCCTATCACAGCCCATCTCTGGGTGAAACTGTTATCGAAGCCTTTCCTCACCAGATAAGACTATTCCAATGCTCTCCGGACTGGCTTCCCATTCTCCATCCTCTATAAACTTCAGGTCATCCAAAACTCTGCTTCCCATATCCTATCTCAAAACAAGTCCCGCTCACCCATTATCCTGGTCCTTGCTGCACAATATTTGCTTCCAGTCCTCCTAATCCTCCAATTTAATATTAGCATGCTCATGTATAAATCTCTTTGTGGACTTGTCCCTCCCCATCTCTATAACCTCCTCCATCTCTACAACCGCATCTCCCCCCGCCTCCCCCGCCCCGAAACTCTCCGTCCCTCCAATTTGCAATCATTTGGAAAATTAAATGCACAAATAGTGTCCACAGTGCACATGCTTGTTCATCCCTTCCTCCCTTTGCCCCACGATCGGATGCTCTGGAATTCACTCCGTAAACCTCTCTGTATCTTCACCTCCTTCTCTTTCTTTAAGAACCTCCTCAACACCAACCTCACGGCCTACTCCCCCACCCGAACCTTTGACCAAGCATTTGTTTGTCCCTCCTAAAATCTCCTTCTTTGGCTCAGTGTCATTTTTTTTCTAAAGGCCCATGTGAAGCATCGAGGGCCGTTTTTCTATATTAAAGGTGCCATTCAAATTACAAGTTGTTGTTATCTACATACTCAACCAGGAGCATGCATGATACAAAAGAGGAAATGGCGAATTCAAGGGCAGGATGTAGATGGTGTGGCTGCCTGCTGTTGGCACCTCCACTTATCGGTATATTGCTTTGCAGCTGCACTTAAACGTAATGTCACAAAGTGTTTGCAGAACAACTATTTACACAAGTCAAAAGCAGTCCCATAAACATTAATATAATTTTCATGAAATCAAACACCTTTAGAATCTTTTCTAGATTCACTAATTATTGTTGAATTTGATATTTCTTAAAAGTTTTGTTTTGTACAGGAACTTAAAACAATAAAAACTAAGCCTCAAATTGTTCAAAATGTTTATTTTTCTAAAACCATTTCATTTGCCATTTCTCTTTCTCACCCAGGGCTCAAAAAATGGTTTCTCACACACAATAAAAACACAAAAAACCTTATTTCACTATAAAAATAAATTATTGTAACATTACCATTTATGCCTTTGAGTATGTTCATTTATATATTTATTCCGAGGCCTCACGCAAAATCCTGTAGTCGAAGCTGATGATCTTTCCAAAGCTATCAATCGGTCAGCTGAAGAGAGTTGTCAAGTAGGCCTGTGCCTGTAATTCACAGGGTGTCGCAGGCCAAGCATGTGCACTGTGGACACTATTTATGCAGTTAATTTTCCAAATGATTGCAAATTGGAGGTAAATTTTAGAAGCTTTTTAAAAAAAGTTCTGAAAGAAAATTATCAAACGATAAAATAAAAATTGAAATTATTGGAAATGCATTCAGTTCAGTTCCCTCTGTAAAGAGAAAATGCAGCTTATGTAGTTTTGGGTGTGTACCTATACCAGAACTATTATCAACTGCGTATTTTCTACTTCAGACAGAGATCCTGGCTCAGAGAAAGAGAGGGAGACAGATAGACAGAGATAGAAGGGTGATTGCAGCACTTGTATCTGTTTTTGAATCGCAGTATAATAAACTAAATCATTATTTGCATAAAGATTTATTTATATAGCTCTCGTGGCTGAGGGAAACATTAAGGCTTCATAATTCTTGGAGCTTGGAGAGGGCAAAAAGCCTGAATTCTGCTTGAGAAGGGCTACATTTTGGGGCAGAACATAGTAACGCCAACTTTTACCCCAGCTTTTTAAATTCTGGCAGAGAGAGTCATGATTGGACCTTCCACTTTGCCCCTACATCAAGGGGGTGTGGAAAGAGCTTAGCTGAGAAATTCTTCCCTTTTCACTCTTGAAAGGTTTCAGACCAGAACAGACCAATCTCAGATTCTCACCATCTAAGCTAGCATGAATCCCTCTGAAAATCTCCAACCCTTTACTAAATGAAGGTAATCAATCCCTGAGGGAGATCTACTACATCTGAAAGCCAAAGGGCACACACCCTCATACTGTTAATTCTTTCTCAGTGCTACAATATCTCAGGATCCCCACCACACTGCTGCCAAAACTCCAGTTCTACCACCACCCAGGACTTACATTCGTGCTGCGAAATCGCAGGAAACCCAGTACAAAGTTGCTAAACCCCAAAATCTCCTTCACAGGACCTCCAATATAGTGCTGCCCCTCTCCAGTGCTGCTAAATACCAGGTACCAACCTCTAATTTGGTATACCTTGCCTACCATCTTATTGTGTATCTTGTGTATCTAAAAAAGTAAGACATAAAAATAAAAGGGTGTATCCTCCAACTCAGTACGAGCAACACCACTGGAGATCCATTGGTTTCAAAAAGTTTCATGTCCAGTATACATCTGTCCCACTCCAAACATTGCACTTCCAGCTTCCACACCTACTTACATGCAAATTAATCAGGAAAAAAGGGAAAGAGACAGTCAGATATTTAATGGTGGATTCTTTTGATCTGGAGCAACAAATTTACAATCAGATACAATTAACCTCCAAGTGACATCAGGAATTTGCATGGAGCTACATTACCAGGACTCGCCAACTTAGAGCAGATTTTAGCAATGGCCCAGAATAAACACAGTTCCATCTTAGTAACTAACAACTGTGCTCCAAACCACCGACTAATAAGGATCGCCACGAAGATCCATTGATGCATGCAAACAATATCCAGATGATCCAAGGATTCTTTTGCCATCGGTAACTAGCCATTCACCTATTCTTGATACTCATTGACATAAGAACATAAGAATTAGGAGCAGGAGTAGGCCATTTGGCCCCTCGAGCCTGCTCCGCCATTCAATAAGATCATGGCTGATCTGATCTTAGCCTCAACTCCATTTTCCTGCCAGTTCCCTAAAACCCTTGATTCCCCTAACGTCAAAAATCTATCAATCTCCACCTAATTATATTCACTGACTCAGCCTCCACAGCTCTCTGGGGTAGAGAATTCCAAAGATTCACGATCCTCTGAGAGAAGAAATTCCTCATCTCAGTTTTAAATGTGCGATCCCTTATTATATAATTAAAATAACACACTGCAAGTGAAGCATTTTACATATCGTACCATTTTAATTTTAATTTTAAAAGAAACAGCACATGGATTCTGTACACAAAGCTTTTAGCAAATGGAATTCTATTGCACTATTTCCCCATTATTTTTCAACATATGACAATTTACTTGCAAAATTATTATAAATGGCCAATTCCAAAACAAATGTAGAAAGACAACAATCAAAACTTTTGTGTACCTGGGTCATCACAAATTTCAACATTAGTTACATCCACCCTTTTTGATCATCTTTCAGTCAGTTTAAATATATCAGGAGTATAACAACTGGTTGTATAGCAACATTAGGAAGTGCAGTTAACGTTCAAGTTAAATGTTTGGTGGCAAATGTTCTTATCTTCTTAAAATAAAACACTGCACTTTACTTCATAGAAGTTTTGGTTAATAAATATCACAATCCTAAGGAGAATGTTGAGAGACCTGGTTGGAATTTGCATAAACTCCCAACACCATATATCAAAATGTTAAATGCGATGTGGAATCATTTTTTTTTTATAATGAAATGGATATCTGGATTTTGTTTGCCAATATAAAACACAATATTGCTAATATTCATTTTGTAGAAATCATATTCACAGATATCTTTCGGTGCATTTTTATTTGTAAGATGGAGTAAATTTGCATAACCCCCTAAAAAAAGAAGCAGGCATCACAGTGAGGAAATGCGACAGCAAAGCACAAGGTGTTTCCTTTTCTATACAGAGCCTGGCATTGGTTAAGATAGGGAAATCACATGATCTTAACCACAGACCTGTGGCCAAGTCCTGATGCAAGACTGACAGCCCTGATCTGATTAAGGAACAGTAAGGAGTGATAGTAATACGGGCAAACCAGGCAGGCAGGAAAAAGGTAAAGTACAGGGATCTCCAGGGCACAATCTGTTTGAAGGTGCTGAATGTTCTTAATTTAACCAACAGACTACTCAAAATTGCAACATACTGTACCTCGAACCCCAATCATACCATGAGTTCCTCTGGCAAAGTTACACAGTACAAGTTTCCTGGGTGAAAGGGCATCCATCAGTAATTGCACCTTTGTGGGGCCATGAATCTGGACTGTGCCTGATGTCCACCAGGATTTAGCTGGAGAAGCATCCCAGCATAAATCCCGTTGAGTTTCAGAGCCCTGTAAACTTTGCAATCTAGTAGACATTGACCATTTCACACAGTCTCCGAACAGCACTCCTCTTTTCTATCCCAGATCATTAAATGGCCTGGAGGACCCCCGGCACAGATCCACCTCTGACAAGGCCTCACACTGGCAAAAGGAAGAAGTAATTTGAGTGCAGTTCCCCATCATGGAGATGCAAATACAATAGGAATGGCATTCAACTTCACTTTTCTTCACGTCGGCCTGTTAGGTCACTGGCCTCAAGTCCTTCTGATTGCTGCTGGTCCCAGGGCCCACGGATAATCTTGGGTTGGTGATCTAAGAAGGATTTTTCCAGCAGTCTTCTTCAGTCTTTAGGTTGGTTCAGGACCCCTGCAGACCTTCAAGTCCATGGTGGTCTCAGCACTAGCCCAACACCTGGTTTCTTTGGGCTTCCTCTGATTGGGCATCCAACAGGCCAATGTGAAAGAAGGTGAGAAAGAGGCATGGAACACTCCATCCCACCCTACTTATATCTCTGTGAATGGCCTATGCCTACTGCAGAGACAGGCCCAGTTCCATGCCACCAGTGAAATTATGGGACAACTCAAATGGGGCGGAGACTCCATGTAATGCCACTGGGCAAAAGTCAGGAAATTCAGCCTCTTGATCTGTTAATGTGTCAAATCACAGCCGTTTTCATGGAATTCGGTTAGGGCGCAGTGGTAAAATGATAGGCTGAAAATTTAAGCAGGGCCCAATTTCTCCTACATTCACACACAAAAAAAACTAACTAACTACTAGTCCATTCCTCTTGTCTCAAATTGGCAGAGGAATGGTGCTTGTGGAGAATTTGATTGGAATTTTAATGTGGAGGGGTTCATGGGTTTGGGTGCAGGTGGGGGGAATAAAACCAGCAGAAAGCGTCAGAAAGCCAGCTCCAACTCGCCAACTTCTGGGTTTAAGTCAAGCGTGTTAGGCTGCTTGTGCACAACCCCCTGAGGAGAGGTGGGTTGCCTATTAACATATGTTAATCGCTCAATTAGAGTGATATTTAAAATCACTTTCAAATTTAACAGCACATCCATGGGTTTCCTGAATGTCGCCAGTGAAAACCAGTGAATAATACTGCAATAAATACTGCAATAAATACTCATTATTCACAGCTTCTTTCTTACCTACTAGTGGGAAAGGGTTTGTTCACAGTACTTTTACTGAGGGGCTACTTTCTACAGTTTGGAGGTTTCCTCAATCTCATCAGGATAAGTGACGCTATGGCTGCCTTAGATTAAACCTCGGATAATGAGCAATATGACCACCAGCAGCACCAGCCTCCTGTTCAGAGACCTATAGTTCAGCAGCAGAGAGGACAGCAGCTCATAGGAGACACTACCCACAAAACAGGGTCTTACAGACAGAGGCTGAGTATCCTTGCTATGTCTGAACAGCAGTGTCTCAGGAGGCTCAGGTTGTTGCGTCAGGTGGTGGCAGATATCAGCAGCCTGCTCCCAGCTGGATCTGGTGGCCATGCATTATCAGCGACAGTCAAAATTACCACTGCCCTCAATTTATTTGCCTCTGGATTCTTCCAGGGCTCTGCCGGAGACATAGCCAGGATCTCCCAGTCGACAGCCCACAAATCCACAAGACCGGTGACTGATGGCTTGTTTGCCAGGGCCAGCAATGATGTCAACTTCGTCTACGATGATGCCAGTCAGAATGAGCGGGCGCTCAAGTTTGCATCTCTGGCTGGCTTACCACAAGTGCAGGGCATCATAGACTGTACACACGTGGCAATCCAGATCACCCAGGAGTATTTGTCAACCACAAGTATTTGTCAATGTGCAGCTGGTGTGGAACCACAAAAAGATATTTCTGCAGGTGTGCGCCAGGTTCCCGAGGAACTGCCATGATGCTTTTGCCCTGCTGCAATCCAAGCTTCCTGATGTCTTTGGACCTGCAAGTATACTTAAGAGGTGGCTGCTAGGAGACAAGGGACTTCAAACGCGACTGATGATACCATTCATAAACCAAACAATGAAGCCCAACAGCACTACAATGAATGCCATGTGACCACCAGATGTGTAACAGACCAAGCCATCGGCATATTGAAAATGCATTTCAGGTGCCTAGACATATCTGGAGGCATCTTCAGTACACACCAGACAGGGTCTCCAGAATGGTCTAGGTGTGCTGTACTCTGCACAACATTGCACAGCAGTGATGTTTGGACCTGCAGGAGGAACAAGGCGCTCAGATCTTCCTCTGATGATATGGAGGAAGAGGAGGAAGAAGAGGAGGTGGGTGATGAAGGCAGTGCACCCCCAGTTGCTCACATTGTTGTCCTGGATGTCAGGGATGCCCTTATACAAACATAGAAAATAGGTGCAGGAGTAGGCCATTCGGCCCTTCGAGCCTGCAGCGCCATTCAATAAGATCATGGCTGATCATTCACCTCAGTACTCCTTTCCTGCTTTCTCTCCATACCCCTTGATCCCTTTAGCCCTAAGGGCCAAATCTAACTCCTTCCTAAATATATCTCATGAACTGGCCTCAACAACTTTCTGCGGTAGAGAATTCCACAGGTTAACAACTCTCTGAGTGAAGAAGTTTCTCCTCATCTCGGTCCTAAATGCGTTACCCCTTATCCTTAGATTGTGACTCTGGTTCTGGACTTCCCCAGTATCGGGAACATTCTTCCTGCATCTAACCTGTCCAATCCCGTCAGAATTTTATGTTGCTATGAGATCCCCTCTCATTCGTCTAAACTCCAGTGAATACAGTCCCAGTCGATCTAGTCTCTCCTCATATGTCAGTCCTGCCATCCCGGGAATCAGTCTGGTGAACCTTTGCTGCACTCCCTCAATAGCAAGAATGTCTTTCCTCAGATTAGGAGACCAAAACTGAACACAATATTCCAAGTGAGGCCTCACCAAGGCCCTGTACAACTGTAGTAAGACCTCCCTGCCCCTATACTCAAATCACCTAGCTATGAAGGCCAACATGCCATTTGTCTTCTTCACTACCTGCTGTACCTGCATGCCAACTTTCAATGACTGATGATGTACCATGACACCCAGGTCTCGTTGCACCTCCCCTTTTCCTAATCTGCCGCCATTCAGATAATATTCTGCCTTCGTGTTTTTGCCACCAAAGTGGATAACCTCACATTTATCCACATTATACTGCATCTGCCATGCATTAGCCCACTCACCTAACCTGTCCAAGTCACCCTGCAGCCTCTTAGCATCCTCCTCACAGCTCACACTGCCACCCAGCTTAGTGTCATCTGCAAACTTGGAGATATTACACTCAATTCCTTCATGTAAATCATTAATGTATATTGTAAATAGCTGGGGTCCCAGCACTGAGCCCTGCGGCACTCCACTAGTCACTGCCTGCCATTCTGAAAAGGATCCGTTTATCCCGACTCTCTGCTTCCTGTCTGCCAACCAGTTCTCTATCCACGTCAATACATTACCCCCAATACCATGTGCTTTAATTTTGCACACCAATCTCTTGTGTGGTTACTTTGTCAAAGGCCTTTTGAAAGTCCAAATACATCACATCCACTGGTTCTCCCTTGTCCACTCTAATAGTTACATCCTCAAAAAATTCCAGAAGATTTGTTAAGCATGATTTCACTTTCATAAATCGATGCTGACTTGGACCGATCCTGTCACTGCTTTCCAAATGCGCTGCTATTTCATCCTTAATAATTGATTCCAACATTTTCCCCACTACCGATGTCAAGCTAACCAGTCTATAATTCCCCGTTTTCTCTCTCCCTCCTTTTTAAAAAAGTGGTGTTACATTAGCTACCTTCTAGTCCATAGGAACTGATCCCGAGTCGATAGACTGTTAGAAAATGATCATCACTTCCTTAAGTACTCTGGGATGCAGACTATCAGGCCCTGGGGATTTATCGGCCTTCAATTCCATCAATTTCCCTAACACAATTTCCTGACTAATAAGGATTTCCTTCAGTTCCTCCTTCTCACTAGACCCTCAGTCCCCTAGTATTTCTGGAAGGTTATTTGTGTCGTCCTTCGTGAAGACAGAACTAAAGTATTTGTTCAATTGGTCTGCCATTTCTTTGTTCCCCTGATTCTGACTGCAAGGGACCTACGTTTGTCTTCACTAATCTTTTAATTCAAGGTTCACGTAGTTAGCACCAGTGGACCCATGTCACTAGCACATGCAATGGCCACTCTTCCCACTGATACAAAGGAGTCCTACAAACAAACAACCACCCCTATTGGTCCCCATGAATTCATGTCTTCCCAGGCACCATCAAAGAAGTTAAAAGCTGATTTGCCACCCAGCACCCAAGATGGGAAAAGTGGTGCAAAATAATATTTATGTGACCAAACTAAACAGAAATTTAGCAACACAACATTTTCTCATATACCCATGTGCATACCCTTGTGCAACTCTTCCTTTTCCTACTACTCCTATGTGGTGCAACTCCTGTGGCTTGAGCAGAGGCAGAGACAGGCTGATTAGAGCCCACATCTGACTGCTGAGATGCTTTTGACTGACGCCCTTTGGGTTTTACGCTTGGCTTAGCTTCCTCTTGTAGATCTAAAGAAAGAGAAGAGAAAGAGAAGTTACAATTGTGTCCGAGTAAGAAACAGTCAGATATTGCTTTTAGTTGAAGTAGTAACATGGTAAAGTGTTTCAACATATCCTTTGTTGCTGATGAGTGAATGAAAGATAGGGTATGAAGAAACAGCAGGAGAACACCGAACTGGGGATAATCCTATTACATCTCCATCTCCACCATTTTCCTAGTATTTGTAGGGCTTCTCCATCTGGGGCCAGAAAATGAATGTTAGGGTCTCCTACATGAGCTGTCTCTCTTTTATGTGTTCCCCTGCAACTGGAGTATAATCAGTGAAAAACTCCAATTATCATCATGGCAAACAGTGAAAACCCCAGTACGGCCCATAATGAATGGAATTACACATACATGCATCATGCAGCTACATTAGATAGGAGGGTTATTTTGGGCTGAATACATGTCAGAATGTGCATGAAGAAAGACTTCCAGAGAAGGTTGGGAGTATAAAGTTCCATTCATGGTAAGCATCGAGAGTTTTTTTTAAAGACAGTGTGAGGTCAGCCAAATACCATACGTTGCATTAATGGATCAATGGAACATAATGATCGGTTCTGCTGCCTTAGCTAATTATTGTTTCCAGGTTGTGCCATATAGTGTTGCCCTGTGCTGTTCATTTTGGGGTCCTGTGATACTCCTTGCTGAAGAGGGACTGATTTCCTTTTTCTCCGGTAGAAATTCAATGGCTCCAGTGTTAAGTAAATAATTCTCTGGACTGCTGAACTCTTTCCAGACATTCTTTCAACAAAGAAGTCTACTGCCTTCAAAACCAACAAACAGTAATGCCTACCCATTTCAGCTGTTACAGGTCTTTCGGATGAGACATTAAACCGAGGTCCTGTCTGCTCTCTCAAGTGGACGTAAAAGATCCCATGCCACTATTTTGAAGAAGAGCAGGGGAGTTATCCCCGGTGTCCTGGCCAATATTTATCCCTCAATCAACACAACAAAAGACAGATTATCTGGTCATTATCACACTGCTGTTTGTGGGAGCTTGCCTGAGTGCAAATTGGCTGCCGCATTTCCTACATTGCAACAGTGACTACATTTCAAAAGTACTTCATTGGCTGTAAAGCGCTTTGAGATGTCTGCTGGTCATGAAAGGTGCTATAGAATCCAAGTCTTTCTTTCTTTAAATCCTGCAGCAGCAGAAGATTTTCTTCTCACCAATAGGAGAGTTCCCAATCACAGATGTTTTCAACACTAGGTGCTCGCCTCAACAAAATTAAGAAGAAAACATATTGGGATTTGCCAGCTTCACTTCTACTGCTAAATTCTGTTTAACAATAGCGTAGAAGTTGGAGGATGTCATGCTTAAACTGTACAGTGCTGTAATCAATCCATACCTTAAGTACTGTGCCTATTCTAGTACCACGGCACCGAGAGACATTACAGGGAAGGACCATAACGTTAAGTATCAATATAATAAATGGAATAGAAAAGGTAATGCTGGAACACTACTCCAAATTAAACAATGACAGTAACACAAGAGTTACAGGCAAATTTAAGACCAATATCAAGAAGTGCTTCACGGAGCAGGTGAGGAACCAATTGTCATCCATGTGGGAATGAATAATATAGGTAGAAGTGAACCAAGGTCCTACATGCTAAATTTATGGCATTAGTATTGAAGCTCAAGAGAAGGAACTCAAATGTAGTATTTTCTAAAATACTGCCCTTGACACGTGCGAGTGAAGAGAGACAAAGGATAATTAGACAGACCAACACATGGTTATGGCTTTGCTAGGCAATCAGGGTTTCAGATCCTCAAACAATGAGACTCCTTTTGGAATAATGGAAGCCTTTACAGACCGGATGGGCTCCATCTTAAACAAAAGTGGGGTCAAGGTGTTGGCGGTCAGGATAGATAGAATGATGGGGCAATGTTTAAATTAAATGCAGGGATGGTTGCAGTAGGTGCAAGAGACCACAAACCTTAAGGCGTATCAGTGAAAACACAAATTGAAGTTTAATCATTCTAATTCCAATGGTGGAGAGTACCCACCCCCAATCTTGTCCCTTTTTACACAACCAGCAGTGTGCAGACAGCGCACGCTAGCACTGGGAAAGCCAAGGATCATCCTAAATTAGGCCATGGGCCTCATTTGAATACCTTGGGTGATGTGCCAGCACTTGTCACACCTCAAGAGGCAACTCACTCGTTTCTAAGGGATCAAGTTTAGGCCGCCTATCTCGCTGGCAGTGGCCCTCCGGGACGTCCTGAGATTTGGGGTGGGTGGATGGAGAAGAATGATAACGGGAGAGGGGGCAATCATAGGCTGGCAGCGGCCCTTGGGGGTGCTGTGGAGCTGGGAAGAACACTCCTGCAAGGGGCCTAATTCCTATTTAAAGCAGTCACCACAGGCACCTGAAAAATCACCTGACCCAGTATGGGGCCGGCCGTATTTCATATGTCTTTAGACATAGCCCTGTGAAATTGGGACTTTTTGCCTCTATTTTCCATCTTGAAAACGGCAGCAATAAGGAACAATTTTTACCCCACAATCTCTACACTTGCACTATTCTGCTTAGTTTTAGACTTGAGAAAAAGTGCCAACTCCATCTGCCTCGGTGACTCAAACCCTCAGCCACAACAGTGTGTTGAGAGTGTTCCTGTTGGCCTGTTGCTTTTACTGCTGTCATATGGACTCTCCTAATTTTGCTACGAAGATCTAATTGGAGGTCTGACTCAAACTGAACCTCAAGACCACTGCATTTTTCTGTAACAATGATGAGTTGTTCTTTTCAGTCAGCTTTCATTTTTGTAATTACTTGTTAACATGCTTTAAACTGGAGAATAGGGATGTAGCAAATGGAATCCTTCTTTGTTTTACTCATCATATTTTCTCATTTTAAGGTCATGGACTCCACTTCTCTTTTATCCAAAATATTGCATATATTTAATGCTCAACATATGACTGCCATACCACTGATTATCAAAAATGTCCACCTGATGTGACCATGTGGCTTGTTAATATCATTCTGTTTCCTGTCCAGGCCACTTTGGAAACCCCTCCACAGCATGAGTTGCAAATAGTCTTAGAATCACACATCTGGTAACACAATATGACTTTGGTTACCATCTTGTCAGTGTATTGGGTACTTCATATCTAAAATTAAATTCGGTTTCATGTTCATAGGGGCCAAAATTGCCCTCAGTGAGAAATTGGGGAGGGCACTTTGAATTCGCTGGAACTTTAGCGCCTGGTGAGAGTCGGAGGGAAGAGGTGGTAAATTCAGCTGTTAGTTCAAGAAACCACTTCCCACTGTTGGAGGTGGTATCTGGACAGTGTCCATCACTACCGCATCGCGCTAATGCGTCGCAACCTCCCTCCTCATCACTTAAAGGGGACGGATGCTGCGAGTCCTCCATGGAGCACACTGGGCCACCAGAGAGGGGTTCGGCCAGGCCAGCAGCCCGGCCTGTTGGCTGCCCGATCAAACCAACGGTCATCATTCTCGGGCCGACTCAGGTGTCGGCCAACATTTAAAACAAAATGGCGGCCACGTCAGTACACCCTCCCTTTCAAGGGCAGCACACCACCTCACAAAGCTGTCGGGGGCACCAATGGCGGCCGCGCTGAAAAGGGGTCACCGCCGGGCTGTAAGGCGTTACCGCGTGGCCGACAGAGGGCTGGAGCGGCGGGCGGGGCGGCAACACGGGGTGCGGCAGAAACCCGTCCCGGGGGCAATTGCACGTTGGTCGTACCTGCCATCTGTCTTAGAGCTGGTAATCGGCCTTAAAAAAGGGGCAATTATGGCCCCAAAGTCTTTTCATTATTTAACAAGTAGTTAAAGTGGGCCAGAAATTTCCACTACCCTGAATAGCTTCTGGCTCCTGAGAAAAAGCAAGGTCTACTTTCCAAGCTTCTGTAACAGTTCCTGCCATTCCATTCCGATCTGACACTCAGGCCCTGCATTTCTCTCTCTCACGTTTTGTCAATGTGTGAGTTTCAGCTCACGTTGCTCTTTCTTTTACCCCAGTCTCACTTGCCGTTGCACTGCATAATGTGTACTTAACCGCACAAACTCAGAAAGTCCCAGGGCTAATTGGCAATCTGAGCCGAGTTGGCTACTCTCAACTAGGGAACAATTGGGGATCTCCAGTTGCCTTCAGTGCCTCCAGGCTAAGTTGGAAGGAAGTATCAGCTGGGGTTCCTGGTCATGATCTCTATCTGGTTACTCCTACTGGAAAGTACCAAGTGTGGACATTGAGTGTAAACAGGATCAGCCTCAAATGCCACGATTCCTTTTATTAAACAGCAACTGACATTGATTGTTGAGGCCCACACATGAAGAATGACCACTTGAACAAGGTACCACAGGGAAGCTGATACCTGTGGAAATGTACCTCAGCAAGAGTCACTGCTTTCAACAGGGTAGAATATTAGTAACAGAAAAGAAAACCAAACAAGCTGGAATCATTTGTAAATAATTAAAAACAAACTTTGAATTTATGATAAGATGCAAGATGGTACTCAGGGGAAATCCCTGTGTTTCCAAACCTTTAATTATTACACACACCGCAATGCACAAACATTCTAGTCTTACATAGATGTTTAGGGCAAAACTCAAAGAGAAACTTATTGTAGAATTATTTTTACATAATGGCACTGTGTTTGGCCAAACCACAAAGAAATGCATCATAGCAACAATGTGCATCAGACCAGATTGTTGGACTGTGTTGGGTATCGCTACACCTCCATATAAGTGTCATCATTAGTGAAGGGAAAACTCAACTTAATTAATGTGCAGATAATACTCAGCATTTCCATTTTATAAATATGTCCATGTACACAGTTATAATATAATAACAACTACCTTGCATTTCTAAATATTTGTTTTTAATATATTTTTTCTTTGCTCATCAAGCGGCGGGTAGGGAATATGAGTGATAAGAAAATAAATCGCTTTTCCAATGGGTTGAAGTTTAGAAAAATGGGCAGGTTGGAGTGGAGAATGGGAATAAACCTGCCATTAGAAGTGTAGTCGGAACTATTTTAGTGTCAAACTCAATGGAAAGGAAAATCTAGGCCTTAAATTCATCAAATATTTAAATGTTTATCCATATTTGTAGTAGCCTTGACTGTAGATTATATGTTGATTATATATGTTTATTCATTAAGGCAAAAATGTCACTGTTTCTCTAAAGTTTATAATTTTTCTTACCAGCTCTCTCTACAAAGATCAAGCAGCTTTAAGCACTTTGAACGCTCAAAGCCTCCATCATCACCATTGGTTAATGATCAAGAACTCAATCTTCATGAAAATGTAAGTCTGATGAATAATTCTGTTGCTAGATTGTAACTGAAAAAGTGATCTGATTTTGACAAACTAGAAGGGAGGTTCTTCTTGAGCACCTATATGCACCAGTCTTTCTTTTTTCTCATTTTTTAATCTTGGTTTTCGTCCTTTATTTTCCATGGGGCTCACTCTACCACAACGCCTTGAGGCAGGATGTACAAATCATTAGTCCTACTCAAACAATGGGTGGCGGGGGGTACAATTGGGGAGGGAGTCAATTAGTTGAGTTGTGTGTTTGAAATGTAAGCAAGTGGAATAACTCAAACAGCTATGACAAGTCATGAGTTTAAGGGAGATGGTTGACTATCCAAGGGGATATTTAATTCCCAGGTGGAAAGCCAGGGAGCCATGTGGGCCACATGCATGGGAGCTGAAGAAGGAGACCTGGTTTATTTTAATGGCCTGTTTTCAATAATATTCTGGTGGCCAGCTGCTAACCTGAAACAGATGTCCAGAGACAGCTTGCCGACTTGTGGCGTGTGAAGATCAAGTGGCCCAGAGGCCACCAGCCTGGTAGTTAGGTAAAGTGAGTTTCGTGGGTAGGAAGAGGGAGGGAGCACCTGTGGTACACAGAGGAACACTCCTACTTTCCTGACCCCACAAAGATAAGTTTTAAACTTAGCTGATAGGGTCTCTGCTGGGTATCTGCCAAGGCTAACTGAGAAGAACTCCATAGACAGTTAAAATTGCATTGGGGTCCAAATGACATCATAGGGAGTTAAAATTCCTCCTCTGGAAAATGTAATTGAATGGAAGGTGAAATACGGAAACAATATAGCCATGTACAATGAATGGACTGACATTGGAAAAAATTATTTGGTGTGATTATTTGTTGTTCATTGAGCACATCCAGTAAAGAGTGAATTGTGATCAAGGCTAATCAACCACTGGTATGCTTCTGAACTGCGTTTGATTATAATTCAAACAAATTAATTTACTCCAGTGTAACCAACTAGATGGAGTCTAGACTCTAGGAATTCCGATTAATCCTTCAAAAAGAGCAGAGATTACCTGTGGGATCAACATAGAACTTGAAAACAGACACATTAAAGTTGAGTTATTACTGTGTGGGATTTAAGCAACTCCTCAGTGGAGCATAAAAGAAAATGGGGCCAAAATTGCATAACAGCCGCAAGACGGGAGTTCCTGCGGCAGGCGCGTAAATCCCTCCCTGCGATCTATATTCAGCTTTACTGCCCCCGAGAACAAGTGGAGTGCAAAATATCATGCTTCACTTGCTCTGTGGGGCGCAAGTGGGTTGAAAGGACTCCGCGAAGGGTGCAGTGCTACGTGGTGGGACGCATAGCACTGCTGCGTAGACAGGTCCCTCCACTTCATTAAAGGGGGGATCCAAGCTGCCGACTCTGTGGGCGGGAAACGGGGCCATCCCTGGACCACCAGGGAGCGGGGTGCCGTGACAGCGGCCCAACACACAAGCAGAGTGCCGGGCTGCAAGATCGTGGCACAGACTCTGTGATCGAGGAGGAAATCGGCCATGTATTTTTCCATTCTCCACCTCCCCTTTAATTTTCACCACACAAGTGGCCTACAGCCCAGTACGTGCCCCCGTGAAGCTGTCGCTGGCCTTGCCTGCCACGGCTTCAGGGGGCGCAACTGAATTTTTGCTCCAAAGCAAAAACGAGTCACTGTGCACGGTGATGACATGGTCATCGCCGACACAGCGGAGTGGGGCGCTACCGGTTACCGCCGCCGCTAAACTCCAGGAGGATCACACGTCCCTTACACATCTGGCTCAATTTTCTTTTCTTTCACTTCACTGGAAGAATAATCAACTTGCTTCACTTACCAACGTGTGATCCTCCCAGCCAAAACAGAATCTGCATACGCTCGTCGTGGTCTGATGACCCATTTTAACTTCGGCCTGCGTGGGCAAGCCATCTGAAACCTGCTGGCAGTTAAAATCTGCACCCCCCTCTCCCAACACCTACACATAATAGGGACTCATCGAAGTTCGCAGTGCTTCCCCTTTCTAATGTTTGAATTTAATATCAGTTGAGTAGCAACATGCTGGTTGAATGTAGCGTTTTGATCATTAATATTTCAGTAACTAGGAAAATATTACAAGTGAGGTTCATAGCTCAATAGCCCATAATTTAGTTTCTGTGATGTTGCAGGCATGAATTATCATAATATTATTAGTACTGTTACTAGTGAAAATATTTGTGGATGTAAATTGTATTGTGCAATATTAGACATGAATGAGTTAAAACATTCACATGAAATACCTTTGTCTACTCTTTAAAAAAAGGCAATAACCTATTAAAAACCTGTTAGAATTGCAGACAAAAGAATTTCATACAACTACAGAAATACATTTCTTAATCATTTCAACCTGTTGACCAGATATTGCTTTTATTTTCAGGCCGGGATGATTGACGCTAAGGCAGCTAGCACAGAAGAGCCCAACAAATCTGGCAGCAAATTAGGAAAGAAATGGCGAGCAGTTATTTCACGTACTATGAATAGGAAGACTGGTCGAATGATGGTGAAAGCTTTGGCAGAAGAGAAGGTAAGAGCCACTTCAGGGTTCCACATTGTCAGCATAGCTCCAGCTTTTGGGTGGTGATTCTTTTACACTGAGAATTTCCATGAAAATTAAAGAAATTGCCAAAAGTTCTGGGTAGGAAAGGTACTGTATGCATGCATACTGGCTTGGCTTGTTTTTGTTTAAAAGAGCATTATCCATATCTCAAAGTGCCAAATAGCTCATGTCCAATAAGAGATTAGTGCCTTAAAATTAGGCTTTTCATATAAAATTCCTATGTCTGCTGCTTTAGCAGAGATGTAAACCAATTTATTTTAAACAGCTGAGGTAAGATAGTTAAGGTGGCAGACAACAGAATTTCAACCAAGTGTTAATATCCATACGCACTAATTTTCAAAGAGACAAATTTTAAGGCGAACATTTATAGTTAGAAGCATGTGCACTGATCTCATTGGAGATGCATGATATCATATCTGCCCTCAACAAACTTTATAATTTTAGGGAACATTGAATATGTTGCAGGGTTTGTACAGAATCCAATATACCACAGCACCCAATTTGGTGGACTCTCAATGAAGCTTTTAATTGGACTACTCTTAACTATTCTGGAAACTGAGCCTTCCCAATAACTGGTCACAGTGAAGACAACAGGGGAAATTTACAAGCCACCCACCGGTGGAAACAAGGTGGAAGTGCCTCGAAAAGAGTATGGGGAATGACTTCCTATCCTGTTCCCGTTGACTGTGTGGCAAGCATTACAGTGCCAATGGCAAAGCACTATGTGAGCAGAGCAGCCGCCTGAATCAGCTGATAGGCCCTTTTAATATGCAAATCGGAGTCCTATGACATACGATGGAGGTACTTGATACATGGCCCATGATTCAGCTTCCGTAAACTGATATAGATCTATTATCAGGTACCGCAGCGTGACACTCCAATGAAGCTTTCCACTTAAAGATGAGAGTTGATAAAATTCAACACAGAGGCACATTGCAGAACTTTTTCTATAGTTTTCATCCCCCAAGAGGAGCAACCTTGCCATCAAACCAAGTATACAGTTGTGCCAGTCATCACTAGAATTTCTCTGCAATAGTAATACAAGGTGAAGTTTGATAGTAGAAAGAGGGGGCACAGGTTCAAACCACTTAAAGGAAACCTTAAGACTGTGAGGAAGTTCTGCATACAAAGGGCTAGATTTTCCCCAACAAGTTTTGTCGGCGCACTGACCTCAAGCGCGTCGACTTTGCACGCTGGAAAAGCGGCGGCAAAAACCCGCCCTATCCTGGCCCCTGAGCCTAGTCCCCGGAGTCCTGGCATGGCGTCGATGTTAAGGTGGGGGACGGAGCCAAATGCCCATGCTGAAAACACTACCGGCACCTTCGCGCATGCGCAGTGGAGCCGGACCCGACGTGCGCGCATGCACAATAGACAGACAGAAAGAAAACTTGGCTCCAGCAGCTGCAACTTCCCTCCCCTATCCCAGGCCGAATGGCCTCACACACAGGCTGGCCCGCTGCCTTTCCCGGGCAGGCCTTCTCGAGCGCCCCCCCCCTCTCCTGCCCCCGATTAAACGCGTAGATCCAGCAGCTGCAACTTCTCCGGAGCGTCTTTCCCTCCCCTATCCCAGGCCGAATGGCCTCACACACAGGCCGGCTGGTTGCCTTTAAAGATAAGGTAGGATTTACTTCTTTTTTAATTGTATTTTATTGTTTTGAGCTTTTCCTTAATGTTTGCTGCTTGTATGTTGAGGTCCTCTCCAGTTCCTTTCCCTCCCCCATCCCTGCCCTTATGTCTGTTGAATGTGCGCTGCTTTTTTATAACTGCCCACAAGGTTTTTTAGAGCTGGCCACATACGCTGACCTAAGTGGATTTGGGGTACGTTTTTGTTGGCCAAAGTGACATAAATAGCCAAAACTGACGTAAGTGTCTGGGAACGCCCCCTTTTGGGAAAAAAAATTGACCTAAAAAAAAATTGTACCTAACTGACTTACTCTGGAGCAAATTTTGGGGGAAAATGGCATTTTCTAACTTACACCAGAAAAAACAACTTACTCCCAAATAAATTGATGCAAGCCATGGCGAAAAATGGGTCCAAAAGGTGCTCAACACTTGGAATGGACTTCAGGATAGTGTGGTGGAAGCAAAAACTTTAGTCAATTTAGAGACAGTTCCTGCACCTATTTTTCTATGTTTCTATACTGGATATATTCAAGAGGGAGTTAGATATGGCTCTTACGGTTAAGGGGACCAAGGGGTATGGAGAGAAAGCAGGAAAGGGGTACTGAAGGAATGATCAGTCATGATCTTATTGAATGGTGGTGCAGGCTCGAAGGGCCGAATGGCCTATTCCTGCACCTATTTTCTATGTTTCTAAGTTACATGCAATGATGGGGGGAGGGGCTGTATATTTGATAATAAGATACTACAGATCAGGAGGACCATTCAAAGGGGCCAAGTTTTGGCCTGAGTTGCTCCTATTTTTTAGGGGCAACTGGTTTAGAATGGAGCATCTTAGAAATTGCAATTCTCGGCATTTAGTTTGCTCCAGTTCTAGTCAGTTAGAACAGTTTCATTTTGGAACAGATTTTGTTTTCAAAAGGGGGCGTGTCCAGCCACTTACGCCTGTTTTGAAAGTTTAGGCAGTGAAAACTTACTCCAAACTAACTTAGAATGGAGTAAGTGTAAATTTTTGTAGGCTCAGAAAAACCTTGCCTACACTTAGAAAATCAGGTATAGGGAACGAGGGGGGGGGGTGGGGGGGGAAGAAGGGAAGTAATTAAATTCTACAAGCATTCAACAGTCTCACTATTACAAATAAAGAGCCATCCTGAATAAAAAATTATAATCAAAACAAATACAAAATATTGAATATTTCTACCTGTGTGATGCAGCAGCAGCCTTCGAGCTGCGAAGGGGACTGAGGCCATTCGGCCAGGGACAGGGAGAGGCAGCCAGATAGCCAGTTTGAAACTTAAATTTGAAATTGCAGAATGGGTGCTGCATTGTCAACACCACGGATTATGCAATGGTTCGCCAGCGATTCACTGCATAGGAGATTTGAGCTCACCGCACCAGGAATGTCATAGCCCGTAGGTTGATGGGCAGGAGACCTTACCCACGTCGACAATATCGAGCCAGGTGCTCGTACTGGACATAAGCGAGGCTGATTGTGTCAAAAGGCTGCGTTTCCGCGGAGAAGTTGTTGTTGAGATCTGTGATCTGCTGAGAGCAGATTTACAGCCAGAAGCAGAACGCCAACTGCCCTGTCTGTTGCAGTGAAGGTAACACTGCACTTGCCTTCTATGCCTCGGGATCATTTCAGGCTGCAACTGGAGACGTGTGTGCCATCTCTCAACGTGCAATACATGGCTGCGTTTACCAGGTCACGGCTGCACTGTATGCGCGAAGGAATGACTTCATCAATTTCCCAATGACCGCACAAGCGATCCATGAGGGGGCTCTGGGCTTCTTCAGGATTGCCGGCTTCCCAAAGGTACAGGGCTGCGTTGATTGTACCCACATAGCCTTGTGAGCACCTGTGGAGGATTCTGAGCAGTACCGAAATAGGAAAGGTTTCCACTCTATCAATGTGCAGTTCATGTGTGATGACAAGCAGCGAATCATGTCAGTCGATGCGAGATACCCTGGCAGCACCCATGATGTGTTCATCCTACGTGACAGCGTTCTATCTGACATGTTTGAGCAGCAGCCAGAAGAGCAGAGCTGGCTACTGGGAGACAAAGGGTACGGCCTGACCACCTGGCTCATGAAGCCCCTATGCGTGACACGGACAGAAACTGACCGTCAATACAACATGGCGCACATTACGACGGACACGCAGCATCATTGAGAGGTCCATTGGCACATTGAAACAGCGATTCCGATGCCTGGACTATTCCGGAGGACACTTGCAATACTCTCCTCAGATTGGCGGTCAGTTCACTGTTGTGTGCTGCATGCTCCATAACTTAGCCATCATGAGGCAGCAGGAGCTGGTAGTGGAACCAGAAGACCCACGTGAGGGTCCAGTGCATGATGATATTACGGAACAGCAGGATGTGGATGATGACGACGATCAGGAAAGCATGCAAGTGCCTGATGCCGGAGCACAAGGTCGGAGGTCGGAGGAGGGCCGTCCATCGTGCTCCTTTAACGATTGCTCGAGCCTTGCATCAGCAGCTCATCCGTGAACGCTTCAATTACTGATGCCCGAGGGCTCTGCGACCACTGTTGCGCATGGACATATTTATTTTTTACAGTTGTTCCCACGTTGTGTTGTGTTAATGGAACATGAAACAGTTTTAATGAAAAAATATTTTATTGAAAAATTAACGTCACTCTAATAAAATATTTGTTGTATCAAACTTTACTTTGTAATATGACTCTTGAAGATCACTTAAAAACTTTAAGATCACTTATAAACTTGTAAAGTTACAAAACAATTTCAATGTGAAAAATCTTACATTCTTATCACTTAAACTTCAAGATCACTTTTTAGATGCAAAATTAAATAAGTTACAGAATGTGAGAGCATTTACACTATAAGATCACTTAAAAACCCTGAGATCACTTATAAGTTGTAAAGTTACAAAACTTACAAAACAATTTCAATTTGAAAAACGCTACTACAGTTACACCAAGAACAAGAACAAAAGCAGCAAAGAAAGGCTGCAACTATCTCTCATCCATATCTCAGTGAATGTTCACTTCACTTCTTCATGGGGGTGTCATTTGATTGGCCGGGCTGTGTGCCCTTATTGCAGCAGCTACCTCCCTGACGGCCTGTGCTGTCGATTGCACTCCCTCGGACATTCCCTCCCTAAGTTCCCGTGTCATTACTGCTATTTCTCCCGTCAGGACCGTCACCTCTTCACCCACTGCACTGATGACACCGATGAGTGATCGGGTAAGCTCATTGGTCTCCATACCCAATGCCACAACCTGAGTCGCATCTGTTGCACGCTGCATCTCAGGAGAGCGTGTCTCCAATCTCCTTCTCCTCTGCCTGGGTCTGCCTCGTGGCACCACTACACTGGGAGGCGCGGGCACGGACTGTGGGACGCTCGGTGTTCCAGACGGCAGTACTAGAGAGAGAAGCTCGGGCTGGGACTGTGGGACGCTCTGTGTTCCAGACGGCAGCACTACACTGGGAGGCGTGGGCACGGACTGTGGGACGCTCTGTGTTCCAGACGGCAGCACTCGAGTGCGAGCCGTGGGCTGGGATGGTGGGTGAATGGCTGTAAACTGCTGCATTATACCAACAGCGCCACTGGGACCCACAACATCAGAATCAAAACCATGGAAGGTGGAACCAGAACCTATGCTGGGGTTGAAACTCTGATGCCCCTTGATGGGGGCTCATAAACATTAATTTGGAAGCTCTCCCCTGTAGACATTTCAGTCATCACCGTCATCATCCAGTCTGGATCGTCCACATCTGGTTGGACTGGTTCTTGTTCTGGATCTTGAGGATCCTCAGGGTTGGCAGCAGCAGCATCATCATTATGATGTTCTGCAAAATACATCAGAACAGTCAAATGTTTAACAGCAAGGGAGGGGGCAGGATGGGTGGCATGAGTACTCTCACACATAGCAGGCCAGGCAGCAGGTTGATTTGAAGGACCACGATACATTTTCAGGACTTACCCTCTTCCTCGCGTGTGTGCCCAGCTTGTGCTGTACTGATTGCTTTACTCCATGTCCGACTCATCATAACAGCCACCCTTTGTTCCAAGGGTGTCAGTGGATGTAGATTGGGCACGCCTCCTCCTGTCCGAGTTGCCTCCCTTTTGTTGTGGGCCAATTTCTTCTGCAGAGTAAAATATAACTTTTTACAGAGTGTGTCAGTCTGCAAGGTGGGACATACAGATAGCCACGTTACAATTACGATTACATTAAAAAATGAAAATATTATTTACACTAACTACTTGACCAAGGTCGTGCCATTTCTTTTTACACTGACTTCCAGATCTCCTGGTACGCACCACTGCGCAGTAATCTTCTGCAACTTGGTTCCAGCGTTTCTTCATTTCTTTTGGTGGCACTTTTATGCTCGTTGCTGGTATCCAGCTCCTGCCATCTCTGCTCAATGACGTTGACTAGTATCTCCACTTCCTCATGCAAGAAATTCTTTGTTCTTGGTGGATGTTGTTCCATTGCTGTATTGAATTGACACTCTGATTTTTCAAAACACACGGTCCTTATTTTGCATGCACCAATGCAGCACCTGTTCTGGAAGTTTAGCAGTGAAAACCAGCACTCACTGATTTCAGCAGGTGACTTTTTCAACAGTGCTGTGAAAAGCACTCCTTCAGACACCAAAAATATCTCCAAAATTCAATCCCAAGCCTTTCCAGAGGTCCACGAGACAAATCAGCACTTTTCTTTAAGTTCCTATAAAAATGGAAGAGTGCCAATGTTTATGGGCTACTGCGCATGCACGCGCGCTCCAACGCGCACGCGCAGGGCTGCCGGCACGACGTTCTCTCATTTGATTTAGCCACGGCCCCCTGAACTTGCAGAATTGGCGCGACTCTGTGGCTCCGCCCCCCGCTGCTGTCTGCGCGCCGCACCGAGCTCCGAGGGACCTGCAGGGAGCCCGAGAATTACGACGTACATTTTTGTCGCGCTTTTAGGCACGGAAAACGGGCGTCCATGTTGGGGCTGCGCCATTCTAGGCGCGGCCCGAAACCTGACCCCAAAAGGTGGTGAAATATAAGATGTGGTTCATATATTGACCTGCTGCCATCTTTGCTCCCTCAGACTGATAGTGGAGAAGAGAGCCCCATGTCCCCAATGACCCCTGATGACCTTATGTACTTGAGACTAGGGGACAGGGCTTCATACTCACCCAGTGAATCAGAAGAGATCCTCAACAGTCCACTCAGCAGACAAGCTTCAAGCAGTAAGTAACAACAGTAAATAGCACAAAGCACAAACCGAGAACCATGGAAATGTGCAAAAAAGCCTTTTGAATGTTCTCTCTACATCATTTCTGATTGCTATTTTAAAAAGGATATGAATATGGGCGTAATTCTGAAAATTCTCTGAACTGGCTTTGGTAATACTCAGCCAACAATTATTGTTGCAGTTTGTATTCTAGAAATGTTTTATCTTTGGGCTGGATTTTGTGGGGGCAGCAGGTGCGACTGGTGGCAGGTCGGGTGATAAAGTATTTTTTTTCCCCATGGGTCAGGAGCCCGCTGTGAACCCACCGCCATGTGCCTTCCCCATTGTCGGGTCAACCAGTGCCGAGCAGACCCGACACACAGCATGGGTTCACAGCGGGGGGCCCAATTCAGGTCATTAGTAGTTTGTTTAGAATAACTTAAGAATAAATTTCAGCTCACTTCTGCATTTGACAGCTTGCCCACAGGGTCCACGCTGGTCATGAGCCATGTCTGTCAAACTGAGGCAGGAGTTCAGTGGCCATTGAATCAGCTGTTGAGTTGACTGCTTCAAATGTACAGTAAAAGCTCCCACCTTACAGCGATATCTTCCCTCAGCCACAAACTCTTCCTCACCACATTTCCACAGCAGATTCACCATACTGTAATCTTGACACAAGTCTCCTTCCAGTCTGACCTCATTACCTCCCTCACCATTGACAGATTGCTTCCATCATCTCTACTTCACCTGCCATTTATTCCATCAGCCCTTCATACTCTCTCCCCTTGGTCCTCAGAATCCCACCACGAGCAGCCCCAACACCAGCAGCACCAGGCACACCAACAACACCAACCTTCTCTGCAATCACCTGATGCTGCACAGGACACAGGGCATCAGCACCTGACCACATTGCTGCCCGGGAGGCCAGGGATGGCCTCACCATGGCCACATTTACTTCACTTCATGCTGTACACCTGGCTGCCACATGATGCCCCAGGTTGGCACCACCCCACACCAGCTCCATAAAGCATCCCTACAATGCCCATGCCATGCCTTTCACACTCATCACCATTGCGGGGTGGGGGGGGGGCATTATGTCTCACCATTCACTGCAACTCACTAAGCCACTTCCAAAGGTCCACACAAATCTGTCCAAGAATGCAAATGTTTGAAAATAAAGATTTCAATGTTTGACAACACATTAACAGAAACTTTACATGAACATTGCATAAAACACCCAAGTGCCTACCCTTGTGGGCTGTTAATTGGTATGACTGCACTAGGATGTGGGTGAGTGTGAAGGTTGGCTAGTAAGATGGAGATGTGATAATGTAGATAGAGAGGGATAGGTGGAGGTGCAAGGTAGGTTGGTGTGAGTAAAGAAATGCAGGAATAGGGTAGGGAAGGCAGAGTGATGGGGATGTGATGAGATTCACAGCAGGATGAGGTTGAGTGTGGCTTTGTACTAACGTTTTGTGATCTATTGAGATCATTGAAATGTTTGCAGCAATGCAGCCAGGTCTTCCTGACCACATCCCTGCTTGTGCCCTCCTCTGCAATGTGCAACCAGGCTGTGTTAATGTTCTGGGGAGGTCTCTTCCACCCATGAGAAGGGAAGAGGACCCCCCCGCATCCTGTGGGTGCCTCCATAAGCATATGCAGGGAGTCATGGGAGAGCCTTGATGCAGCCATGCATCTCTGTGCAGTGCTTTCCATTGTTGCCAGCACCTCAATGCTGTAGAACACTGACAGCACAAATATCAAAAGAAAGTTGGCCATGGTCCCTTTAAGGAAATTGGCTGATGACTTCTCATCAAATGACATCAGCAAACCCGCTTCCTCTAAGCCCAGGTAACACACTGGACAGGCTTAACAAACCTAATCAATGGAAAGTCATTTCAGACAGCAGGATGGAGACAGCAGCGGGGTCAGGACCCGGCACCGAAATCGCCCGCCGCAGAGCGGCCGAGGTTAGTAAAATTGCAGCCTTTATTTTTCCCCAATGGTAAAAATGTAAAATGGGAGCTAACAAATGTTTATACTTTTAAGATTGAGGTGAAGGATCAAATTATGTTTGCAATGCCCCATCTTTATTCATCCTTAGTGTTTGCATTACTGCTTTAAAATTAATTGGAGATTGTAACAGGCCTATGATCTCTTTTCTATTCAGCATATCTATAATATATGAAGCAGGTGTGAGATAACCTTCCTTCCGAGAGTCAATCCCATTTATGCAAGGCAAATGGTCTCATTGGAATATATTCATCATATTACCCCAAAATGTATACAAGGGAGAGGCATCCTTGTCTACTACATGGAAGTTACTCTATGGACATTTACAAAGGGCAATCTAGGAAATGATGAATTGATGGAGCAGAAATTTTGAATTAATAACAAGTTCTGCATTGATTTTTTTTCATAATTGTGCTCAACAAGGTGAGTTACAAGTTTAGGATCTTGCCTTAGATATTCTCGCAGAAACAGCAGTGCTAAACATACTTAGAAGAGGTCTGAGCATCTTAATTTCAAGGTGTGCCAGTAGTGTCCAATATCTAACTATATGACAGCACAACTCAGGGATGTGACTGAACTGGATGTGTGTGATCTGAATTGGATACTCATATTTTCCCACATTTATCACACATATACTTCTGCAATTTTTCAAGGGTAGATACTTGGTAAGACAAAGCCAAATATGAATCACCAAGTTGCTTTACTTTACAGTAAGTGAACAGAGCAACAGTTATGATCAGACTCATTTAGTACAACCTGTCTGTGCATAATAACATAAAATAATGAAAGTGCTACTTTTTCCCACATCAATAGATTATCTTATTTACTTAAACAAAGAAAACATTTCTAACTAGTAAATTTGAGTAAATACACTTTGTTTTTTAAACTCAACATTTAAATGTAACTCTTTTCCAAATCCTATTCATGAAAAATGGTTAAAAACAAACTAAAATATGACAGTGAGTCATGACATTATTGGACATTTTTTTCACTATGCACCCATTGATAATATCAAATAATTCTAATGACAAAAGGACAGAAGAAAAGAATGCATAGAATGAAGAAAGATCAATCAGCCCATCAAGCCCACTGGTTCTCAAAAATGTGTATAATCTACCCTGTTCCAACTATCTCGTCTGCTGACGGAAAGCCTGGTATAAATGTTCCCTGATTTCCAAAGACAATAAAGTAAAAAAAAATCACAATATTCATCTATCCTCACATTTCTATTATTCAAGCCTCGGCTGATTCAATCCATAATAATCCCACCTCCCACCCCAACACCATACCAAGCGTGGTGTTCTGTGGAATGGTTTATCACGAGTATGATGCTATATAGTTCACATTATCCTAAGAATATGTTTTGAGTTAACTTCCTTATCCTCAAAAGTCCAATAGCATCATAGTTTAACACTTTGATTTCTTACACCATCCAGCCCTTTGGTCTTAGGGTAAAATTGCACATGAAGGATTGAATTATGGAGAGGTTTGTGCTGCAGGCATACATCAAACAATGCAAGATTCCTCAAAACATTTCATTTAATATGCATAACAGGCATTAAGTAATACATTGAATGGATGCATAATATAGCAGGTTTCTTTTCACATTGATTTGCACTGTGTTGACACTTGCACTGTGCTGACACACTATTAAAATGTATGTTTCTTAACCAGGTGGAGACCCATGCACCCCAGATTCTGAATTTAGCAGCCGGGATAGTATGCAATTGGACAACGTTCCTCCTCCATACCTTGGACCATTCTGTGGCCGTGCCAGGGTCCACACAGATTTCACCCCAAGTCCATATGATGTTGAATCTTTAAAACTCCAGGTAAGACTGTGAGTGATATGTTGTTCCCTGTAGTTGGTGTTTAGTAGCATATTGCTCACTGAAATCATAGATGATGGGAAGGCTTTATGCATGCACAGTTCAATAGTCCTGCTGGTATGCACTCAGTGCCTAACTCCATATATAACACCAATATTACTGAGCATAACAGGGTTAACACTAAAACTGAAATGAAAAGGGATCCATTTTGCACAGCTAATGTTATGAACAGGGAACTATTTTATGTATCTAGACTTTTCATTGTACTCAGATTTTTAACCAATAAGAGAATTAAGGGTTATGGGTAAGTGGAGCTGAGTCCACGGCCAGATCAGCCATGATCTTTTTGAATGGCGGAACAGGCTCGAGGGGCTAGATGGCCTACTCCTGTTCCTAATTCTTATGTTCTTATGTTCTTATAAGCAGAATGCGATTTGGTCCAAAATTGTGCAGCCTTTCCAATAGCAGCTCTAGTAAGAGTCCGACCAAACAGCAGCAAACTCCGCTGAGACCCAGATACACTGGGTTCCAGTCTGGGACAGTTTCTGTGGGCTCTAGTAAGGGGCAGAACCTCCATCTTCCCCTTACCTGGGCACCAATGTCAGAGGGAGGGGATTCTCAATATTGGAAATTCCCATGTATCTTCTGTAATATCAGACACTGTTACGCCAAAGGGTAGTAGAGGCATACCGGCTTACATTCCATCGCCAGTGGACTTGGGGAGGGGATACAAGCTGGGATTGGAGCCTGGAACCATGAAGAGGAGGGGGATTTCTTTTTAATTAAATGAGTGGCCCCATCACAAAGGGGATAGGTAAGGGCTGTCATTTTCTTTGCAGGGAAGGCTTTGGCAAGTCCAGTTCTCCAACCCCCTCCACGCTGGTCAATTACGCTGGACTATGTGGCCTCTTATGATGGGACATGCTCCAGATGTACCATCCTGTCACCAAAAGCCCACTCTTAATTGTCTTAACACCTATCCCCACAAACCTTAGCAGGGCCAGTGCTGACAACCACAGATGGCATTCATGCTACAATGTGCCCATCCTCACATTATCTTTAAGACAACATACTAGTGCAAAGTATTGCTGTACTATCATATTGTCCAGCTAACTAGCAAGATGCGGGCAAGAATTCTTCATCTCAATAGTTTTCATTGGATCAGGAATTCCCAAAACACGTGGTCCACGGAGCTGGAATGGGAACGAGCAGTGAGAAAAGCATCAGAGGGAGGAGAACTGGGGACTGGGGACTGGGAACAGGGCAGTGTGCTGCCGTGAAGGGGATGAGTGCCTATCAGGTAGCGTTTGGGGAAATGATAGAGTAAAAAACTGTTCTAAAATTTACCAGAATACACAATTTTAATGTACTAGTTCAAAATTTTCCAGACTAGTATATCCCTGGAGTCCACTTCCTTACCAATGGACAGAGAAGAGGTGGGCAGAATTTGGAAGGGATGCATAGAGATCTAATTTTGCTGGCTGAATTCTGCCTGGTGCTCTAGATTTAATTCCTCTAGTATCTTTTTCCTCTCTGTAATATAGTTCCACCTAGTGGACTACTGCACCACCGAGTGGACTACTGTGGCAATGCAGCCATTACTGTTTACAAGAATAAACAAGTCAGGTCACCTGACAAATTCCTGAGTTAACAGCCATCTTGGAGTCTTGTGTGTTTGTGAGGTCGTAAAGAATATATCACACACTCATTCACCTTTCAGAGCCTGAGTTTTTTTGCTTTACCTTATAAACTTAGTCCTTTGATGCTGTGGATCAATTGTGCGGCCCTTCTCTGCACTGCCTCTAAGGTTTGCATGTTGATGTAGTGCCTTTATGAGCACAGAAGTGAAAGTTCACCGTGACCAGAGCAAAAATCAGTTTTAAGCATGATAGCCTCAGAATTGCGCTCTACTGTTTTGATAATGTAGTTCAGTATCGCATGAAGATAAAAAAGATGGATGAAAATAAAGTAGCCTCTTATACTGTTGTATATTGCTGACTGTGGGTGTACTCTATGTGTAGTCACTGTGAGATTGTATAAGGTGGAGACTTGTTTACCTGATGTACATACATGCTGGTACCACTAGAGGGTGCAACTGGTGGAGACCGGGGGTTTCCTGCCCTGGTGGTAGGGCCCTGTATAAAAGGCTGCTCACCATGCTTGTGCCTCACTCTGGAGTTTGGAATAAAGGGCCAAGGTCACTACAGTTCAAGTACAACACATTGCCTTGTGCAGTCATTCATAAGTACACTATAGACATAACAACTGGCAATGAGAATACGGACTTTCATGCGATTATGGCTACCTTTGGCACACTAAAAGACTTTGCAGAGGGTGATGATTGGGATGCCTTCACGGAAAGGCTCGAGCTATATCTCGTGGCAAATGACCTGGCAGGGGAGACGGACACATTGGCGGAGAAGTGCAAGGCTATAGTGCTGACCAGTTGTGGGCCCGAGGTCTACCGCCTCGTCAGGGACTTGCTGGCACCCATGAAGGCCAAGGATAAGACATACGATGAGCTGACTGAACTAATTCACGACCAACTTAAACCAAAGCAGAGCATCCTCACGGCCAGGCACAGATTCTACACGCACCACAGATCTGAGGGCCTGGAGATTGCAAAATAGGCTGCTGACATCAGGAGACTTGCGGCACCGTGTGATTTTGGCACGCACCTCAACGAAGCATTGTGAGACATCTTCGTTATAGGAATTGGCCACGAGGACCTCCTTCACAAGCTATTATCTGTCGACACCACAGTCAACCTGCAGAAGGCCATCAGCATCAGTCAGGCATTCATGACCTCGACCTGCAGCACCAAGCAAATTATTCATCCTGTGGAGTCAAACCCGGCAAGTACTGTACACAGACTGGTGCCTTTCACAGGCAAGACTGTAGAACGTGGCTCTGCCCAGGGCAGAGAGCACAGACCTCAGGGTTCCAGAACTCGGAGTTCGCCGAGGGGTGCTAATCGAGTCGCACCATGCTGGTGTTGTGGAGGAAACCATAGGGCTCACCAGTGTCGGTTTGCTGAGTACGTATGCAAAGCCTGTAACACGAAGGGTCACCTCCAGCGTATGTGTAAAAGAAATACGACTCACCGTCTAGCAGAGGAGTCGGGAGATGACTTTGAATCCAGCGGGGAGTATGATGATTTGGCCAGAGAGGCACCACCGATTGTCCTCCAGTGAAGATGGAAGTTGAGATAAATGGCATTCCAGTCTTCATGGAAGTGGACACGGGAGCGAGTCAGTCAGTGATGAGCCAGGATGGCTTCGAGAGGCTGTGGAACGAAAAACGACCCGAGCTGGTTCCAGTACAGGAAAAGGTGCGCACCTACACCAAGGAGCTGATCCCAGTCCTCGGTAGTGCGGATGTAAGTGTAATCCATAATGGCGTGGTGCACAAGTTACCTCTGTGGATTGTTGCAGGTGATGGTCCAACGCTACTCGGAAGAAGGTGGATGGGGAAGATCCAGTGGAAATGGGAAAACCTCTTCACTCCAGCAATCGATGTCCCCCGTGCTCAGAGGCAAAGCAAAACCTCACCTTCGCTTGGGCCAGGCACCAGAGAACAGACCAGCACAGCACCTGAGGTACAGACCGTTTATCACGACTCCGTGGCAATGATCCGACCGGAACGATCTAAAAATACCTTCCCAGCTCCAGTGGCAGGACTCCTGGGGAGGAAGATTGAATTCACAGGCACTCTTCCAGCGTTTGTGGCAGAATCGCGGGAGAGAAGGATCAAGGCAGTCGACCTCGCGGACAGAGGCAAGATGTGTCCCTGCTGCAGCGAGGGGCAGCGTGGCTGGAAAAAAAGATGTCCGCAGCAACATAACAAACCGATTAAGATTGTGAACAGAATGTTGCGAGATGTCGAGAATAGAGTGTCCCCGAGAGTAGCAAGTGAGCGATTTCGGGGGGGGGGGTAAAGGCACTGATCCTGATACCCTGCCCCAGGTCTATCCCACGCTGCAGGCACCTGATGGCACCATTCGCCACGGACCCGGAAACAAAAACGGCGCCAATACACACAGTCGGCCGCCATTGCCCACCACCCGGGTGGAGACGGCACAGCCCCCAGACCCAGTCGCTACCTCGGCCATGACCGGGAGCGAAAGGTCAGAACCAACGAGTTCCCCAAACGGGACCTGGAACAACCAGGTTCCCAACACCGTTAGAGAGCAGGCAGAAGATTCTGCAGCCTCAAAGGAGGACAGGGAGGTCACACACATCTGTGGCTCTGCCCACCACTAGGCAACGGCAAAGGCCCTGAGTCCTGGCTCGGTGAGCGAGCCAAGCCCACCCCGCCAGCAGGGGGCACAGTGCCGCCATCAGACGACTAGTACCCTGTCCGTTTGCTCAGGTCCTCGTATACCTGTACTGCTACCTCAATACTGACCATGATTAAACCATGACTGCAATCTACCCAATCCTGGCGCACGACCATAAAATGTAAGCTGAAAGTAAGCTGAAAAGAGATGTTGAGATGTTGGGGGGAATGGGCTAAAAAACAAGTGGTAGATGGAATACAATGTCAGTAAGTGTGAGGTGATGCATTTTTGTTTAAAATGCATTAATTATACTCTGGAAGTAGGCTCAGTGGTCCGTAAGAGCAGAGGGATTTTGGGGTACGGGTTCACAGGATATTAAAGGTGGCACCTCCAGGTTGATAGTTTTTTTTTTAAAAAGCTAAATGGAATTCTAGGTTTTCCAGAGGTATACAATATAAAAGGCAAGGGGCAATGGTGAGCCGATATAAAACCTTATACCTTAGTTAGAGTACAGTGTGCAGTATTGGGCCCCACATGATAGATATTGAGGCTACAGTGCAGATTCACAAATTCTGCCTGGTATGAGGAAATGTAAATACAAACAAAGACTTGAAAAATTGGGTCTTTTTTCATTCGAACAGTGTAGATTAGGGAGTTATGATAAGCGTTTTAAAGTTATGAAAGGATAGGGTAGTTGGAACCCTCCGGCATTTGAGGGATCAAGAACAAAGGACCATAAATACAAGATTAAATGTAAGCAATCTAGAGCAGCGAGCAAGATAACCTTCTTTGTACAGAGTTGTAAGGCTGTGGAATTCACTTACAGGGTTAGTGGTTGAGGCTGAACATGTCAATTTTCAAGATTAGATTGAATAGGTAGATTAAAAGGCTTTTGACAAGGTCCCACACAAGAGATTAGTGTGCAAAATTAAAGCACATGGTATTGGGGGTAATGTACTGACATGGATAGAGAACTGGTTGGCAGACAGGAAGCAAAGAGTCGGGATAAACAGATCCTTTTCAGAATGGCAGGCAGTGACCAGTGGGGTACCTCAAGGTTCAGTGCTGGGACCCCAGCTGTTTACAATATATATTAATGATTTAGATGAAGGAATTAAATGTAATATTTCCAAGTTTGCAGATGACACTAAGCTGGGTGGCGGTGTGAGCTGTGAAGAGGATGCTAAGAGGCTGCAGGGTGACTTGGACAGGTTAGGCGAGTGGGAAAATGCATGGCAGATGCAGTATAATGTGGATAAGTGTGAGGTTATCCACTTTGGTGGCAAAAACAGAGAGACAGACTATTATCTGAATGGTGACAGATTAGTAAAAGGGGAGGTGCAACGAGACCTGGGTGTCATGGTACATCAGTCATTGAAATTAGGCATGCAGGTACAGCAGGTAGTTAAGAAAGCAAATGGCATGTTGGCCTTCATAGCGAGGGGATTTGAGTATAGGAGCAGGGAGGTGTTACTACAGTTGTACAGATGAGACCACACCTGGAGTATTGTGTACAGTTTTGGTCTGCTAATCTGAGAAAAGACATTATTGCTATTGAGGGAGTGCAGCGAAGATTCACCAGACTGATTCCCGGGATGGCGGGACAGGCATATGAAGAAAGACTGGATCAACTGGGCCTTTATTCACTGGAATTTAGCAGAATGAGGGGATCTCATAGAAGCATATAAAATTCTGACAGGATTGGACAGGTTAGATGCAGGAAGAATGTTCCCGATGTTGGGGAAGTCCAGAACCAGGGGTCACAGTCTAAGGATAAGGGGTAAGCCATATAGGACTGAGATGAGGAGAAACTTTTTCACCCAGAGAGTTGTGAACCTGTGGAATTCTCTACCACAGAAAGTTGTTGAATCCAGTTTGTTGGATATATTCAATAGGGAGTTAGATGTGGCCCTTACGGCTAAAGGGATCATGGGGTATGGAGAGAAGGTAGGAGTGGGGTACTGAAGTTGCATGATCAGCCATGATCATATTGAATGGTGGTGCAGGCTCGAAGGGCGAATGGCCTACTCCTGCACCTATTTTCTATGTTTCTATGTAACGAATGTAAATCACGGAACCGAGGTGCCACGATACAAACTGGAATTTTTTTTTCTTCCTTTCTTTGTACTTGCACTGTGTCTGATCCTGTATGTTAATGTAACAGGCCAGTTGCATGATCTCGCTGTGGGGGGGAATGAATGTATGTAGCCATGGGCACACACATGGATCACACTCAGAACCCATTGGAACCTCCAGTGCATCATCGAACCATCCAATCTGATAACCACTACCCAACATTGTGGCAAAAGGACTTGGTGCTTAACAGGGAGAGAGCCAAGCCAAAGCACAGCCAAGGTGCAAGGGCTATTGGCACTTGTCTGGGGAGAGCTAAGCCCGAGCACATAGTGCAAAGATAATTGGCACAAAGGACTTGGGGGAGAGTGATGTTGTATATGCTGACTATGGATGTACTCTCTGTGTAGTCACTGTGAGATTGTATAAGATGGAGACTTGTTTACTTGATGTACTTTTCAATAAGGTTCACAACGTGGACATACATGCTGGTACCACTAGAGGGTGCAACTGGTGGAGACCGGGGCTTTCCTGCCCTGGTGGCAGGGCCCTGTATAAAAGGCTGCCCACCAGGCTTGCACAGCACTCTGGAGTTTGGAATAAAGGACCAAGGTCACTACAGTTCAAGTACAACACATTGCCTCGTGGAGTCATTCATAAGTACACTATCGACATAACATATACATTCCAGTTTAACCTTTCTCCATTTATCTAACCTATTTTCTCTTTACTAACAGAAAGGAGATATCATAAATATCATTGAGAAGCCACCAGTAGGAACATGGACTGGCTTGCTAAAAAAAAAATTAGGATCCTTTAAATTTATCTATGTGGATATTCTGCCAAATGAAGTAGAACAACCCAGGAAATCAAGGTTGTTCTCCAAGAGCAAACGGCCCAAACCAAAGACTCTGCAAGAGTTATTGGACAGGATTAATCTACAGGTGAGACATTTTACATATTCCTGTGCAAAAGTAATGGGTGTAAATGCAGGTGGGGGTTAAATTCAGTGAAAATGTCAGTGCATCCAGATGTCAACTCGAACAGAGTGTGTGCGTGTGTGTTTGTGCATGTGTGACTGTGGAGGTCTTGAGACTCAAGATCAGGATGGGTGGTGCCATAGCTGCCTTAGATTGGACCTCAGACGAGGAGCAAGATGACCCTCAGCAGCAACAATAGCTTGCTGTGGAGATATCAAAAGGTGGTTAGCAGAGATGGGAGTGCCAGTAGCAACTGCCTGCATTGGAGAAACCTACACATGGTCAGCAGAGAGGGGAGCAGTAGCAGAATGGGGAGAAGCAGAGGGGTCGAGCTCGCAGAAGACACTACCCACCTAACAGGGTCTACAGGCATAGACTCAGCTTGACCTCTCAGATGAGCAGTGCTTCCAAAGCCTCAGATTGTCACGTCAGGTGATGGCAGACATCGGCAAGCTCAGAAAAGAAGACCTGCTCCCTGCTGGACCTAGTGGCATGCATTACCAGTGGTTGTGGAAGTGACCACCGCCCTCAACCTTTGTGCCTTCACATCCTTCCAGGGCACTGCCGGAGACATATCCAGCATATCACATAAATGCATAAGTCAGGTCGCTGATGGATTGTTTGCCATGGCCAGCAATTTGGTCAACATCTCCTGTGATGACGCTATTCTGAATGAGCATGTGTTCAAGTTTGCATCTCTGGCTGGCTTTTCACAGCTGCAGGGCATCATTGACTGCACACCCATAGATCATCCAGATGTATTGGTAAACCACCACTGGATCAATGTAACAATCACATACAGCAGCTACCAATAACCACCTACCCCCCCCCTCAATCCCACTGACACAAAGCAGTCCTGTAACTAACAATCCACCCATTCCTTCCCATTCATCAACAAACAACTGAAAAGGTGAGTTGCCACCCAGAAACCAAGAATGGGAAACACAGGAAAATGGTACAAAGTAATATATTTTATGTGATTCTACTAAAAAACAGAAACTTCACAACATAATAACATTTTGTCAAACATATAGCCACTCCTAGATGGTACAACTTCTGTGGCTTTAGCAGAGGTAAAGGCAGGTTGCTCGGATCCCTGCTCCAACTGTTGAGATGCCATTGGTCAACAACCTCTGGGTGTTGGAGCCTGTGAGGGCCCCACCTATGTAGGGGCAGTCTCAGTTAGCAGGAAAGGAGGCAGCTGATTTTTGCCTGATTTTTCTTCCAGACCCGAGTAACACTGAGGCTAATTGTATTTCTTCAACTGTTGCCCCAGCTAACTCAGAGATCAAAAATTGAACCTGGAACCTCTGGCCAGTATGGCTTAGTACTATATACCATATTTACCCTTTTGCCCATTGCTGGAGCTGCTGTCTGTTCCAGTTCTGATTCTGCTTGAACATATTATTATGAGTAGAATATTTTTAAGTACAGGTGGAGGAAAACAGAAGCAGATGTGCAGAGGGAGCCATATTTGCCTTTTCTTGAATTAAGCACAAAATGTCCCCTGGTCCCCTACACCGCTCCACCCCCTGATAAAGGGCAATTTTAAAAATGGGTGTTGGAGCCCCTCTGCAGAGAGTCGGCAGCCATCCCACGGTGCCCCGTGCCCACTGCTTTCAGGCGGCCAGAGGCCTATCAGGAAGGACAATCTCGGCCCCCAACAGTACAGTTCAGTAGGACTCCTCACACAGGGTTGGCAATATTCCCTTCACAAACTAAATTAGCTGTCTACTTCCTGTAAGGATGTCCTATATAGGTTTCAAAGATCACAACAAACTAACTGACTTCTGCAAGTCCAATGTTTTTTTTAAAAGACAGAGACTCAGGATTATCACTAAAAAGAGGAAATGAAAAGATTTTTTTTCGCACAGAAAATTATTACAATATGGATTGCTTTACCACAAATGGCTAATGAGGCAGAAACCTTAACTCATTTAAAAGGGATAAGTACTTGAGAAGCAAAATATAAAAGGATATGGAGAAAGGGCAGGGAAATGTGATTGGAGTAGGTAGCTGCAGTTTAAATATTAGACCTAGCACATGTGTGATGGGCCAATAAGCTGCTTTCTGTGCTGTAAACTCTATGACATTAATTCAAACAACAATAAGAGAAAAAGACACTGAATTTAGTGATGTTGATTGAGAGGAATTTTAGCCAGGATAGTGCCAAGGAATTTGTAACATCTACCTAGACCACTGCAACTAACAGATTTAACATCTTGTCTGAAGGACAGTCTTCAATAACACAGTGCTCCCCAGTACGGCATTGAAGTGTCAGTTGAAAATTATGTGCTGAAGACCTGAGTGTGGCTTGAATCCATAAACAACAGCCAAAGTGATACTTAGAGATAAACATTTGGAATAAATCAGCGTTGTTGAATCATTTGAACTTTCAAGATTGCCCATAAATGCGTTCTATGACATTGAGACTGAGAATAGAGTACAAACTTTATGATATAGCTCTACATAGCTGCTCATTATGATGCATGTTGCCTATATCTTCGAGATTCTGAAACTCTGTACTTTTCTTTTAACATCGAGTTGCAATGCTTCATGTGAAACAGGAAACATCTGTCAAATTTAAGGAGTTTTTGACCATTTTTCCATTGAAAGGATTTGGAAAAAGAGTTGGCTTAAATGTTGTTTTAAAGCATAGTATTCCTGCAAGTTTAAAAAAGGTTGCTAAGACAACAGGTTGTTAAGAGGCCAAGGAGTTAGCTTTGATGTTGTCTCCTCATAAACTGCAAATAATAAGTAATTCACTACCTTTTAAAAGAGAGAGGTTGTGAGATGGAGCGGTTCCAGAAAAGGCTGCATGGCAATGGGATGCTATTTTATTTAAGTCAAGTAAAATGGCACATTGATGTGTCAAATTGTAGCATGTTTGCTATTTTACAATGGCTTCGGTTTTCCCAGTATTTAGTTGGAGGAAATTTCTGCTCATCCATATCAGACAAGCAGTGTGACAAATCAGAGACAGTGGAGGTGTCGAGAGATGTGCTGGCATGGTAGAGCTGAGAGGCATCAGCGTACATGTGGAACCTGATGTTGTAATGACATGCTTTTGGATGTCACTGAAGGAATGGCATGTACATGAGGAATAGGAGGAGTCTACTGATAGATCCTTGGGGGACACAGGAGGTAACGGTGCAGGAGCGGGAAGATAAGCCATTGTAGGTGATTCTCTGGCTACAACTGGATAGATAAGAATGGAACCTATACTCATTGGAGTTCAGAAGAATGAGAGGTGATCTTATCGAAACATATAAGATAATGATTTCTGCTTTTATACTCTATCCCCCTTGCAGTAAAGGCCAACATTCCATTTGCCTTGCTGATTACTTGCTGTACCTGCATACTAACTTTTTCTGTTTCATGCACAAGGACCCCAGGTCCCTCCATACTGCAGCACTTTGCAATTTTTCTCCAGCTAAATTATAATTTGCTTTTCTATTTTTTCTGCCAAAGTCGATAACCAAAGTGGGGCCCCAGCTGTTTACACTGTACATTAATGATTTAGACGAGGGAATTAAATGTAATATCTCCAAATTTGCGGATGACACTGAGTTAGGTGGCAGTGTGAGCTGCGAGGAGGATGCTATGAGGCTGCAGAGTGACTTGGATAGGTTAGGTCAGTGGGCAAATGCATGGCAGATGAAGTATAATGTGGATAAATGTGAGATTATCCACTTTGGTGGTAAAAACAGAGACAGAGACTATTATCTGAATGGTGACAGATTAGGAAAAGGGGAGGTGCAACGAGACCTGGGTGTCATGGTACATCAGTCATTGAAGGTTGGCATGCAGGTACAGCAGGCGGTGAAGAAAGCAAATGGCATGTTGGCCTTCATAGCGAGGGGATTTGAGTACAGGGGCAGGGAGGTGTTGCTACAGTTGTACAGGGCCTTGGTGAGGCCACACCTGGAGTATTGTGTACAGTTTTGGTCTCCTAACTTGAGGAAGTACATTCTTGCTATTGAGGGAGTGCAGCGAAGATTCACCAGACTGATTCCCGGGATGGTGGGACTGACCTATCAAGAAAGACTAGATCAACTGGGCTTGTATTCACTGGAGTTCAGAAGAATGAGAAGGGATCTCATAGAAAAGTTTAAAATTCTGATGGGTTTAGACAGGTTAGATGCAGGAAGAATGTTCCCAATGTTGGGGAAGTCCAGAACCAGGGGTCACAGTCTAAGGATAAGGGGTAAGCCATTTAGGACCGAGATGAGGAGAAACTTCTTCACCCAGAAAGTGGTGAACCTGTAGAATTCTCTACCACAGAAAGTTGTTGAGGCCAATTCACTAAATATATTCAAAAAGGAGTTAGATGTAGTCCTTACTACTCGGGGGATCAAGGGGTATGGCGAGAAAGCAGGAATGGGGTACTGAAGTTGCATGTTCAGCCATGAACTCATGGATTGGCGGTGCAGGCTCGAAGGGCCGAATGGTCTACTCCTGCACCTATTTTCTATGTTTCTATGTTTCTAACCTCACATTTTCCCACATTATACTCCATCTGCCAAATGTTTGCCCACTCACTTAGCCTGTCTATATCCCTTTGCAGATTTTTTGTGTTCTCCTCACAATTTGCTTTCCCACCCATCTTTGTATCATCAGCAAACTTGGCAATTTAACACTCCGTCCCTTCATCCAGTGTCATTAATATAGATTGTAAATAGTTGAAGCCCCAGCACCGATCCCTGCGGCACCCCACTAGTTACTGTTTGCCAATCGGAAAATGACCCATTTATCCCGACTCTCTGTTTACTGTTAGTTAGCCAATCCTCTATCCATGCTAATATATTACCCCCAACCCCGTTAAAAAGTTACTGCATAAGATAAAGGTTATGTGGCACCTTATTGAATACCTTATGGAAATCCAAATACACCACATCCACTGGTTCCCCCTTATCCACCCTGCTCGCTACATCCTCAAGGAACTCCAGCAAATTTGTCAAACATGATTTCCCCTTCATAAAACCATGCTGACTCTGCTTGATTGAATTATGCTTTTCCAAAATGTCCCGCTACTGCTTCCTTAATAATGGACTCCAGCATGTTCCCAATGGCAGCTGTTAGGCTAACTGGTCTATAGTTTCCTGCTTTTTGTCTGCCACCTTTTTTAAATAGGGGCATTACATATGCAGTTTTCTAATCCGCTGGAACCACCCCAGAATCGAGGGAATTTTGGTAGATCACAACCAATGCACCCACCATCTCCGCAGTCACTTCTTTTAAGACCCTAGGATGTAAGCCATGAGGTCCAGGGGACTTGTCCATCTTTACAGCACATTACAGCAAAATTCTAAAAGGGCAAAGCGTGTTAAAAAGACAAGCCTGAAGGCTCTGTGCCTCAATGCAAGGCATAATCATAATAATGTGGAGGAATTAACTGCACAGATAGCTGTTAACAGATATGATGTAATTGGCATCACGGAGACATGGCTCCAGGGTGACCAAGGCTGGGAACTCAACAACCAGGGGTATTCAACATTCAGGAAGGATAGACAGAAAGGAAAAGGAGGCGGGGTGGTGTTGCTGGTAAAAGAGGAAGTTAACGCAATAGTAAGGAGGGACATTAGCCTGGATGATGTGGAATCTGTATGGATGGAGCTGCGGAATACCAAAGGGCAGAAAAGGCTAGTGGGAATTGTGTACAGACCTCCAAACAGTAGTAGTGAGGTTGGGGACAGCAGCAAACAAGAAATAAGGGATGCGTGCAATAAAGGAATAGCAGTTATCATGGGCGACTTTAATCTACACATTGATTGGGCTAACCAAACTGGTAGCAATGCGATGGAGGAGGATTTCCTGGAGTGTATTAGGGATGGTTTTCTAGACCAATATGTCGAGGAACCAACTAGAGAGCTGGCCATCCTGGACTGGGTGATGTGTAATGAGAAAGGACTAATTAGCAATCTCGTTGTGCGAGGCCCCTTGGGGAAGAGTGACCATAATATGGTAGAATTCTTTATTAAGATGGAGAGTGACTCAGTTAATTCAGAGTCTAGGGTCCTGAACTCAAGTAAAGGTAACTTCGATGGTATGAGATGTGAATTGGCTAGAATAGACTAGCGAATTATACTTAAAGGGTTGATGGTGGATAGGCAATGGAAAACATTTAAAGATCACATGGATGAACTTCAACAATTGTACATCCCTGTCTGAAGTAAAAATAAAACGGGGAAGGTGGCTCAACCGTGGCTTACAAAGGAAATTAGGGACAGTATTAAATCCAAGGAAGAGGCATATAAATTGGCCAGAAAAAGCAGCAAACCTGAGGACTGGGAGAATTCAGCAGAGGAGGACAAAGGGTTTAATTAAGAGGGGGAAAATAGAGTATGAGAGGAAGCTTGCTGGGAACATAAAAACTGACTGCAAAGGCTTCTATAGATATGTGAAGAGAAAAAGATTAGTGAAGACAAACGTAGGTCCCTTGCAGTCAGATTCAGATGAATTTATAATGGGGAACAAAGAAATGGCGGACCAGTTGAACAAATACTTTGGTTCTGTCTTCACGAAGGAAGGTACAAATAACCACTTGGAAATACTAGGGGACCGAGGGTCTAGTGAGAAGGAGGAACTGAAGGAAATCCTTACTAGGCAGGAAATTGTGTTAGGGAACTTGATGGGATTGAAGGCCGATAAATCCCCGGGGCCTGAAAGTCTGCATCCCAGAATACTTAAGGAAGTGGCCCTGGAAATACTGGATGCATTGGTGATCATTTTCCAACAGTCTTATCGACTCTGGATCAGTTCCTATGGACTGGAGGGTAGCTAATGTAACACCACTTTTTAAGAAAGGAGGGAGAGAGAAAACGGGTAATTATAGACCGGTTAGCCTGACATCAGTAGTGGGGAAAATATTGGAATCAATTATTAAAGATGAAATAGCAGTGCATTTGGAAAGCAGTGACAGGATCGGTCCAAGTCAGCATGGATTTATGAAAGGGAAATCATGCTTGACAAATCTTCTAGAATTGTTTGAGGATGTAACTGGTAGAGTGGACAAGGGAGAACCAGTGGATGTGATGTATTTTAACTTTCAAAAGGCTTTTGACAAGGCCCCACACAAGAGATTGGTGTGCAAAATTAAAGCACATGGTATTGGGGGTAATGTACTGACGTGGATAGAAAACTGGTTGGCAGACAGGAAGCAGAGAGTCGGGATAAACGGGTCCTTTTCAGAATGGCAGGCAGTGACTAGTGGGGTGCCGCAGGGCTCAGTGCTGGGACCCCAGCTATTTACAATATACATTAATGATTTAGATGAAGGAATTGAGTGTAATATCTCCAAGTTTGCAGATAACACTAAGTTGGGTAGCGGTGTGAGCTGTGAGGATGCTAAGAGGCTGCAGGGTGACTTGGACAGATTAGGTGAGTGGCAAATGCATTGCAGATGCAGTATAATATGGATAAATGTGAGATTATCCACTTTGGTGGCAAAAACATGAAGGCAGAATATTATCTGAATGGCGGCAGATTAGGAAAAGGGGAGGTGCAATGAGACCTGGGTGTCATGGTACATCAGTCATTGAAAGTTGGCATGCAGGTACAGCAGGTGGTGAAGGCGGCAAATGGTATGTTGGCCTTCATAGCTCGGGGATTTGAGTATAGGAGTAGGGGAGGTCTTAGTGCAGTTGTACAGGCCTTAATGAGGCCTCACCTGGAATATTGTGTTCAGTTTTGTTCTCCTAATCTGAGGAAGGACGTCCTTGCTATTGAGGGAGTGCAGTGAAGGTTCACCAGACTGATTCCCAGGATGGCAGGACTGACATATGAGGAGAGACTGGATCGACTGAGTCTGTATTCACTGGAGTTTAGAAAGATGAAAGGGGATCTCATAGAAAAGTATACAATTCTGACGGGATTGGAAGGTTAGATGCAGGAAGAATGTTCCCGATGTTGGGGAAGTCCAGAACCAGGGGACATAGTCTCAGGATAAGGGGTAAGCCATTTAGGACCGAGATGAGGAGAAACTTCTTCACTGAGAGTTGTTAACCTGTGGAATTCCCTGCTGCAGAGAGTTGTTGATGCCAGTTCATTGGATATATTCAAGAGGGAGTTAGATGTGGCCCTTACGGCTAAAGGGATCAAGGGGCATGGAGAGAAAGCAGGAAAGGGGTACTGAGGTGAATGATCAGCCATGATCTTATTGAATGGCGGTGCAGGCTCGAAGGTTCGAATGGCCTACTTCTGCACTATTTTCTATGTTTCTAGTCCCATTATTTTAACTGAGTATTACTTCTTTAGTGATAGTGATTGTATCCTCCTTCCCTATAGCCCTTGATTATCCACTGTTGGGATGTTTTTAGTGTCTTTCACCGTGAAGACCAATACAACATATTTGTTCAGCGTCTCTGCCATTTCCCTGTTTCCCATTATTAATTCCCCAGTCTCATCATCGAGGGGACCAACATTTACTTTAGCCACTCTTTTCCTGGACTAATGGTCTCAATCTTTGTGACAAAGTCATCCCTGAGCTCCTCACACTTGTTGTTGGAGGCAGAGGAGTGTGGTTTAAGAAGATGTAGAGAAGATAAACCAGAGTTTATCTTTGCATTTCAGGATGATCCTGGAATAGTGACCAGTTTTGGCATAGGAGAGCAGGGCCAGATAGTGTTTTGTATGGTCCAACCAGACCTGCCGGTTCTAGATGTTCAAGTCTGCGTCAACAACAACTTGTATTTATATAGCACCTTTCACATAGTAAAATGTCCCAAGGCGCCTCACAGGCGTATTATGGGAAGAGAAATTTGCATCCCTTGGACCTAAAGGAATATTGACACTCCAGAACGGTAATGAGGATTCCAGACATTGAGTGATTGGACACTCCAGTGCAGTATTAAGGGAGTGCTCCATTGTCTTATCTGAAGGATGTGATTTTTAACATTGAAAGAAACAACACCCCATCTGCCAGCCCAAACCAATACAAAAACAGGCCATTCATTGCACTGCTGTTTGTGAGATGATTCTGGTGCAGATTTCTTGCCAATTATTTTTGCTTAACAGTCCCTACACTGCAAAAGTAATTCATTGAAACATCTCAGAGCATTACACAATGTGAGAGCTGTTTTTTAAATGCAAGTAGCTCATTATGAAATTACTGCAAGAAACATTTGCTGATAACATTCTATTTCTCCATTTAATCACTATTATGGTGTTGAATTGCATACAGAAATAGATGTTGTACTTCTATATGGTAGCTTACTTTTATTATTGAATGCTGATCCTCTCCTCAGTATTGCTAATGTTAAAATGTGTTTTTTTGTCTCTCTGTAGCAGGAGCATACCTCCACTTTGCTGCTGAATGGTTACCAGACTCTGGATGACTTCAAAGAGCTGAAAGAGACACATCTGAATGAACTGAATATCCTCGACCCTGAGCAGAGAGCCAAGCTGCTCACAGCTGCTGAACTACTCATGGACTATGACAGTAAGTGGATTCCTTAGTCTGTCGACACAATGCAAAGGGTGGAAGATGAGCCATAAACCATAAAACCCACAGAACATTGGTACCAACATCAGGCAGCAAGTACAATTATCTGCCACAATAAAATTGGCAGAAAATTTTGATTCCCCTTATACTTAGTGTTGCAGTGTGGTTTTAGTTTCTGATTGGTCTATTTACATTTACATTAACAAATCAAATAACTAGCATCTGGTAATAAGGTCCATTTTTTAATTCTAAAGATTAAATATTTCTGAAAATAGCACTGGTGGTTCACAATCACTGTTGGTCTTCTTACCCAACATTAGATAGTAAACGTAACCAAGTATTGGACATCCACATAACAATGATTTTCCTGCTGGATCAAGAAATCAGGGCCTATGAAAAATGAAAATATTAATTTTAACTGGCTTATGTAAAATGAAGTATTTGGGGAAACCATTGCGGCCCCGCTTGGGGTGGTAACACTAGCCAGGCACCAGACTTTGCGCCAGGTGCAGAAGTCTTGCCTCTCGAGAAATTGGGGTTACCGCCCCCGAAAGGAAGTGGAGCGTAAAATAACACGCTGCACTTCCTTCTGGGACACGCGCGGGAGCAAGGCGCAGTGTTACGCACTGTGCTGCATAGGAGGGGCTCTTCCCTTAATTAAATGGAAGCATCCAAGCTGTAAATTCTGCATAATAAAAAAGACATGCTTATTTGTACTGCAAAAATGGCCAACAGGCTCCACCCCTTATTTCTGATTGGTCCCCTTGGAGGATGTCAAATCCTGAAGTTTCACAAGAATGTGTAACTGGAACTGCCCATCCCAAGGTCTCACTGACTTTGTAAATTGTAACTCGATCCACTTTGACTTCCTGAAGCGACAGAGGACAGAGCTCCCCAGAAGACAGCAAGGGCCTTACCCCAGTGCAAGTACATCCCTCCCCCAGCCAAAGTGCCCTACCCAAGTCCCAGTCCATCCCTCCCACAGCCGGTGCCTTACCCCAGTCCAAGTACATCCCTCTCACAGCCGGTGCCCTACCCCAGTCCCAGTCCATCCCTCCCACAGCCGGTGCCTTACCCCAGTCCCAGTCCATCCCTCCCACAGCCGGTGCCTTACCCCAGCGCAAGTGTATCCTCCCCCATGGATGGGACATTGTGTATGGATTGTTAACAGGTTTATTGGGTATGAAGTGAATAGTGACAGTGTCGTGACTTCTGGATATCATCCACTCCAATGATGTTTCTTGTAGGGGGTTGGAAGAACGTGATCCGTCTTTCCCGAGTTCCCTTTCGCCCCTTCGATCCATGTGTCCCGTGTCGCTCTCTCCCCACCAATCTCACTCTCTCTCTCCCTCCCCCCCACTCCCAGGCTCTCACTTTCTCTCTCCCCCTCTCTCTTTCTCCCCCACCCCCAGCCCACCTCTCTCTCTTCCCCCCTAGCCTCTCCCCCCGCCTCCAGCTTCTCTCTCTCTCTCTCCCCCTCCCGCAGCCTCTAAATCTCCCCACTTCCCCAGCCTCTCACACTCTCTCTCCCCTTCCCGTAGCCTCTCTCTCTCTCTCTCTTTCTCTCCCTCCCTCTCCCCCCAGCCTCTCTCACTCTCTTCCTTCCGCCCCCCCCCCCCCCCCCCGGCCCTCTGACTCCGCCCCACAGCCGCTGCCGCTTGGGACTCGCGGCTCCCGGGAGGCTCGAGGCCCAGTCGGCTGGAGAAGCAGGCTTGCATCCCCTGAAGCTATCTCTGGCATCACCCGGCGCACTGCAGGGGGTGACATCCAATTTAGGGACCGGGACGCTGTGCACAGTGATGATCTTAGCCTTGCCGGCGCAGCGGAATGGGCCACTACGGGTTACCGCCACTGCTAAACTCCCGCCGAATTTAGCGGGAGGCGTTAATGGTACTGCGCCCGAGCGAAAAGTCTGGCGCCGCTAACAGGAGGCGCAAATGACCCGAATTTCTAGGCCTTTGAACTCCCACAAAAATTCTTGCAAAGATTGTGGATAATGCACATGCAGATAATCAAGACCATGGATATAATCAAAAGTGTGGGTAAAGGGAGTAGAGATAACTTCTATTGAAGTCAATGGAGAGGAAAATAGAGTGGGTATGTAAATGGGCAGCTGATCAAATACTGCCTTTATTACACACTGGTGAAATTGAAAGTTCAGCTCATGCAGACCAATTCTAGTGCTTCCTTTATTACCCAACATTAGATTGGCTAACTCAGCATAGACTAAAAGTCAAATTTGGGGCTTACATTTTCTGTATGAAAGCACCTCATCACAGGATGTTGCATAATGCCTCATATCCATTAAATTGTTTCTGTTATTGTTATGCAGACAAATACAACGGCCAAATGTATACACAGTGGGATCTTACATACAGTAGATGAAATGAATGACCAGTTCATTTATTCTTTTTTGCTTGAGAAAGGAATGTTGGCCAGAACACTGGATCTTTCTTAAATATCGCCATGGGAACTTCATACCCGCCTGAACTAACCCAACATCTTATATAGAAAAACACCTCCAACAAGCAGCAGTTTCCTTAGTACTGCACTGAAGTGTCAGCCTAGATTATGCACTTAAATCCTAAAGTGAAGCTAAACCCATAACCTTCTGACTCAGAGGCAAGAGTGCCAGCAGTTTAGCCAAGCTGATGCTAGCTCAACATTATAGCACATGATATCATTATTCACTGAATACAGGTTTCAATCCAACCTGAATCTGTCACAGATGTAAATTTAATTTTGGGTTAAACCTGATACATTATCTAGTTCTGTTCTAGAGTTAAGCTGAAACAGGTTTCTTTCAGAAGTGAACCCAGCAAAGAAGCAAGATGAATATTGGAATGAACAGTATCAACTAATTCCAGTACCAATTCATATTTCATTCTGGATTCAACCAGGTGCTGACTGGTCTAGGAATAGAATCAGAATCATACAGCACAGAAGGAGGCCATTCTGCTCATTGTGTCTGTGCCAGCTCTTTGAAAGAGCAATCCAGTTAGTCCCACTCCCCCGCACTTACCCCAAAATAACCCTTGATAATGTACAGCTAAATAAATTCTCTGCATAATATTTTAGCACTGCCACTCAGTTACTAGTCCATGTCCATATAGTATTGGTGTTTGCTTTACAGCAGGAAGTGAGACAGAAGAGCGAGGAGATAATACTGACGCACAACTCTCAAGCTCAGCCCCACTGTGTGATATTCCACGGGATTCAGGCTGCTATGAAAGTTCAGAGAATTTGGAGAACGTGCAGGAAGAATCTGAATTAAGCATCACTGAGGAGCAAACGCAGGGCCCTCCCGCTGAAGACTGAGCTAGATCATTCTACCAGCTGTTCAATGGACCCTAATGCTGACATCTAGTGGCTTAAAGAATACAAAACAATGTGGCTTGAAAACTGCAATACCACTTTCGTACCAAGCTGCAACATACGACATGATGAGAGTTTGTAAAGCATTCAAATACTGTGAATTGAGAGCCAGTTTTTTTGTTTGGAATTTATCAGAATTTCTCCTGTATTATATTCAGCTTTAGTAATTGATAGAAAGGAGCATTTTTGGGGACTTTGAGAGATAGAAATTCTGTGCAAGTTCAAGGATCCAAATAAGATGCCATTCTCAGGGGATTAAAGGACTGACAGCTATGTGCCTTCCTCACCAGGAAGTGCTGTGTCTGCACATATTTGCCCATTTATAACTTTTGGTAATATTTCATCAGTGCAAGTTGGTAGCATAGAATACCGAAGACATCAGGACCAGTTTTACGAATGTGCATTAACAGTGGTGAGCCCTGTTCACTGCCCGCATATCAGGACTATATTCTGATGTGCTTGGCTGGCGGGTGATATACAGCTGTATACTGCCAGCTGTCTTCAATTTTCTATAACCCCATCCCCCAAAGGCTGCAGTTACATGATGTACACATGGATCTAATCATGAAAATTGTCCGCTTGGTGGTAGGTGCAATTATACACCCAAAAAATGATCTTATGGCTCATGTATAGTTCAGGATTTTAAAACTGAATTATGTTTTGCATGAAGATTTTGTACTGGCGAAGGTCTTACTTTGAAATGTAACTTTTTTTTTTTACAAGAAATTTGATTTGCAAGTTATCTTTATATATTTCTATCTGATTTTAGAACCAATGTGTACTTTAGTTTAAATAAAGTGTTTCTTTGCTTAAGAATTATCTAATTTTTAAAAAAATCTTCCATTTGTTATATTCTATTGACTACATTACACACTAAATGCCTTTGATTCCCAGCATTCTTAATCTAGTTGCTAGAAATATGAATCTGTAGTACAAAATGCATAATCCAGCAGTAATTAACTTGTTAAATTGATAATGCTACCCCTATGAACCTGACAAGTGTGGAAATAGAAATGTCACACTTAGATAACCCTGCCTATCACTGGCAATGCCTGTTTCCACCTCTAACATCATATGCCTCTGCCTTGCCTTAAGCTGTCTGCATACAACATGCGTATATACCCTTGTCACCTCCAGATTTGCTTATTTCAGTGCTTTCTGGACTGTTGTCCACTCTTCATCCTCTACAAACTTCAGTTCAGCCAAAATTCTGCTGCCCCCATGCCAAGTCCAACTTGCCCATCATCCCTGTCCTTTTTTGACCTATATTTCTCCCAGTCTCCCAATGCCCCAAATTTAAAATACTCACCCTCGTGTGCAAATTTCTTCATGGCCACATCACTCCTTAATCTCCTCCAGCCCTGACTGTACAGACTTGTGCAGGTCGTTTCCAGCCATCATTCTATTGGGCCTTAAATCCCCGTCCAGTGATCAGCAGGATGTTTGGTCTAATGGCAGATATCATATACTGAAAGCTCAGAGACCAGCCTGTATCTCAACCCCAAGTGTCTGAAAACTAGCTCACGTCACTCTGTCTGATCCTTACACCACAACCACCGAGGATGCAGTCTGTGCTTCAGTGGAGGAGGTGAACCTGTGGAATTCTCTACCACAGAAGGCTGTGGAGGCCAAGTCACTGAATATATTTAAGAGGGAGAGAGACAGATTTCTAGACAAAAAAGATATCAAGGGGTATGGGGGAAAAGTGGGAATATGGTGTTGAGATAGAGGATCAGCCAATATCATATTGAATGACAGTGCAGACTCGAAGGGCCGAATGGCCGACTACTGCTCCTGTTTTCTATGTTTCCAATAAAGCTGCCACATGCTCCATTGATGCATAGAGGACAACACTTCTCTGATAATGCAAATGAAGGCTGTAGACTCAAGTCACAGGTAGGTGCTACACATCCTTGGATACGTTAACTGCTAGTTCAGAGTCTCCATGCGGTTGCTATTCCTCAAACATTTTTCTTTTCATATCTTGGTCCCATGACTCCAATGCCAAAGGCAACCTTCTTCATAGCCTCCAGTGAGAAGCTCCAGATCCTCATCCACTCTCCTCTAGCTTACTTGTACTCATCACCTGCTGCCAGGTTCTCACTGACACTATTTACTTCTTCAGAGATGAAAGTATCTAGAGTAATGCACAAGAGGGTGACATGAAGGGGGTTTGATCAGAGGAATATTCCTAATCATCTTCTGCCCAGTATACTTCCCCTAGTCCCCTGCCTTTCAAGCTTCTCCTATGAGATGATTGAGTGAATTAGGTTGTTAACTTTTAAAGCACGTCTCTCAAATCACCTAAGGCAGCTCATAGCATCCTATTAAAATGGGGGAAAGGATTTTAAGGTTCTGAATCAAGTAATTGCTGTTAGCGGAGATGGCAACAGATATTGTAAGATAGCTAGTAAACCCCTGAATCGTACTGCAGTGTGAAGACTGACTTGTGCACCTATCTTCAGACACTCATTTGTAGTTCTGGAGGAGAGAGAGGTGGTAGTCAGCACCACGGCCATCTGTGTCAACATGGGACACAAGACACTTTTTCAGGTTTCCTCCCATTAACTGTCTCTCCTTGCTGCATTTAATTTGGGGCTTTTCTACAATATCCTGTTCCCTTTGGATGCCTCTTCCTCCACTTGAATATATTCTTAGAGTGACACTAAAGCTCTCATAAGCCATCTAGAACTAGTATCTAGTGATGAAATGCGTCTCACAAAATGTTCTCTACCTACCTGCTGTTCCACCAGAAGCTATTCCTGGCTATTAAAGGCATGTGAATGACTGTTACCAATCCAACATTTTGGGAGTTGCAACCAATACATGCTGGGAATTCTAGTCTGCTGCCTTGTTTCTTTAGCTGATAGCAATGACTCTGGGAAGACCACAAATTCTAGATTCTCAGAAGTACATACCTCCAGTAGAAACATCGTGAACGCAGAAAATTGTAATGTATAGGTTAGTTTAAGTGTTTCATTGTAAATGATGTCTTTTAACATCTTTATTATTTCACACACCTTATTTCCAATAGTAAGCTCTTAGTGCAAAAACCAATTGGGCAACCTTCAAAGTCACTCCTTTCTTTTATTGGCAGATCTGCTCATGTTTAATTTGTAGCTATTCAGTTATGATTTGTTGCTGATTTTTGAATTCATATCAGGTGAAATTGTAACACAAAAACTTGCATGTAAAAAGACGTAATTCAGGCAAGCGCAATATACATTTTTCTATACTTTGACACCTCTTATGATAGTGGTAATGGCTACATACAGAATAAAAACATTAACATAGGTAGAACCTTTTTTCCAGAGGGAGTATTAGGTCTATTCACAGGAGCGCCATCTTAATCTGTTCCATCTGCAGAATATTGCAACATGCCATTCATTTAAAATTACCATCAATTCTTCGAAGTCGAACACTGCTTAGGATGGTGATTTTCTTTTAAAAGCTAGAATTTACAACACAGAAACAGGCCATTTGACACAACTGATCTATGGCAGTGTTTATGTGCCACACAAGCCATGAGCAGGAGCCATTAAAATGCACTTTAACAGAATACTTCCTTTAATTTCTTAATTTAACACAGAAACATATTTGTTTCACTAATTTACTCCCATCTAGAAAATACCATTCCTCACATTTCCTCATTGTGATGGGTAGTAATAATTCCTTTCAAGGCCTAACTAACAGAGTTGGTATTAAAATGGTCCTACACTTATTGTAGGATCCATTTGTGAAATTGGCCTCCCCAGCGCCTGACTCGCCATGTCAAAGTCAGTCAGCAACTTGGAGCACTAACAGGCAGGAATGACCCTTCAGTAGCGCTATTTAAAGAGCCTGTTGGAACATAAGAACATAAGAAATGGGAGTGGGAGTAGGCATTTGGTCCCTCGAGCCTGCTCCGCCATTCAATACGATCATGGCCGATCCGATCATGGACTTGGGTCCACTTCCCCACCCGCTCCCCATAACCCTCGACTCCCTTATCATTCAACAATGTTGTGGTCTCAATCTCAGTCAGTCCATTAAGGGAGATAGTAAGAGGCAAAGTGCCTTTCCAAGAGGGAAAATTGAAAGGAGTGAACAACTTGTACACAAATTCTAATGATTAGTTAGAGTTACCCAAAAAAGAGAGGTGGGGCAGAGGAAGGAGAGTTTAAAAATTGATTTATGGCTAAAGCACATAACTTGTGGCATTCTCGATGAGCTCAATTATCCACAATTGGAAAATGTCAAGTACAGCTTTCTCAAAGTATTTATTTTAAAAGCAGGAAATGATATTTCTTCAGGTATTAACGATTTAACTGAGAGTCATTATACTTCCAATTTAAAAAGCAATGTTTCCTGAGCAGTTATTTGATTTATAAAACCAATGGAGCCATCGTTCCAACAAATCTATCAGAAATTATGGTGATATCTCTAAATATTGTCACACCCACTAGGGCAACTTAATTCATTATGTAATGTGAATCAACAGTCTCTTCATTTTTAATGACTGAACAAGTAGCATTGTTAGAGAACATTTATAAAATGCTGCACCAATTAGACCCTGCCATTTAAACAACTAATATTTAACTCTACTTTTCCTGACCTTTTATTTTATGTAGCTTTGGACCTAATTTATTACTTGTACGTATACAAGTAATTTCGAGAGCCAGTGTTATCATTAAGGATTGAGAGTGGAGACATGTCATTTATTCAAAGGGTTTGATTATGGGAATGAAGATTGGCTGAACCCAAAGACAAAACTGCACACTTTTATTCTTTATGAATTGGCCGAAGTAAAATGAACATGTTGCTAATAACAGTTATTAGCAGAGTTGAAATGGCTATGGAACATTGGGAGAAGGTATTGTAAAGTTGTTACTTAGGAAAGTGTAAGATAATTAGAGTGCTTCAAAAGGGATTCATGAGTGTATAGTTTATCCAACCATAATTTTTTTTTTCAAAAAACAGTAAAGCCCCCAACCCATGTATCATCTATCACAGTATTAAATATGACTGCTCCTCCCTGCTTTGGCTTACTACGACTATCAACGGACGCTATTGGTTAGAAAGCCAGTCAGGAAGAGAAACACTCGACCATATTAAAAGGGAGGGAAATGAGACAATATCCAAAATGTTTTTCCAAACCAATTAAATCTAGGAGTTTAAACGCTCTACAGTCACTGGGGATAGATACACTCTGGTCTCGATGTGGTCCTGTAACAAGAGGTTACGGGGCCAAAATTGCCCACCGCAGGAAACGAGGCGCACCCAGCGGTTTCGATGTGTTCTGGCCGTCAAAATTCAGGGGGGGGGGGGAGGGCGGTGAGCGGAAGTGGCTTCATCATGGTGGTGGGGCGGAGTAACATCATCGCACTGGCGCATCACAATGTCTCTCCCCTTCAATTAAAGGGGAGAGCCTCTGCGAACTCTGCAGCCACTTTAATGGCAAACACTGGGCCAGCAGTGATGGTTTCGGCCCGTCCAGCAGCCTGGCACCCAAGGGGGGGGTGCCAGGCTGCCTGTTGGTGGCCCAGCCGAACCCGTGACTATAATTGTCTGCCAGACCTGGCAGTCAGCCAACAAAAAAAATGAACATGGCGGCCACGGCAGTGCGCCCTCCCCTTTTAAGGATAGCCGAGCCGCCATGCTACATCGAGTGTGTACAGACACCAAAAACTGTCGGGGACACTGATCTGTGGCAAGGCTGCTCCTGCGGGGCAATTTCGCGAGCGGGTCCCCGCCAGTCGGAAAGGGGTCAGCGCGTGCATGCCGCAGCGGGAAAATGGGAGGAATGGCCCCGGACACCGCTCCAAACCTGAGGTAGGGCAATTTACAAAACGACGACCATTTCACGCAGCCCCATGGCCAATGCTTTCAGGCAACCAGAAACCTTATCAGGAGGGGTAATTTCGGGAGGGGTAATTCCGGCCCCTGTATCTCCTCTCAAAAAATGTTGGGCCTTGCCACTGAGTATTTATAGGAGAGATAGCTTAATTATCAAACCAGATCACAGCCTAAGAATATTAGTTGAAGTCTGACACAACAGGTCACCCTCACAAAGATTGAATAGTTCAATATTGATACAAATCACCTCAGTAGAATAAAGATGAAAACATGTCACACAGTACTTTAAATCACAATTTCATCAGACGGTCAATGTGATCAGGTTTTTACTATCATGGACCATGTATACAGATACTATACCATTCCCAAATGATAATCTGTTACAGTTGGCAGTGCCAGAGGGTGTTCGAGTGTGCAGTTTATGGAACGCGTGAACAGTAGCCATCTTATGTAAAACAAGAAATTGTTGCAAGACAATGGAAACACACGCCTGAAATAAATTAGGTACAAGAACTGTATTTATAGACATCAGTTATTTACAGTTAGATACATTATATTAATTTAATTGAAAAGGAATACATGATAAATGAAATAAAGGAGTCATAAATTAACAGTCACCAGAATATTGAAAAGGTGTAGAACAATTTTCTAAAACAGTAATTTTCATTATAAACAATGAATACAAAAAATTGTTTTTGCATTTAGTTTCACACATTTTATTTAGACAGCAGCACATAATTTTACTAACTGAACAAAAATGGTAAACCTGAGGTAAAAGGCCTTTGAAGTCACATGGAATGATAAGGGAGGGGGTAAACTTCCCTTTAGTGTTTGCGGCACAGCAGAATATAGACACGTGAGCTGAACTTTTGGGGCAGGTGCCTTTTGACATCTTTTCATTGCTCTGCATTAGGTGAGTTTTGATTCCCTGACAGTACCCCTTTAAGCAAATCCTTACATGCACCCACTAACTGTAATGGGAATTGGAACAATATTTGGTTTGGTAACTGTGCTAAAATATTTCAAGAGTTTTTGAAAGAGTGACCAATGATCCAATGATGCATGGCAATATCAGCAGACGGCAGAAGTAGGGCCGGCTAACAGTCAAGATTCTGCTCTATTCACTGATAGCATCCTGTGACTGCAGGTCAGCCATAGCACAAATTGAGTGGCATACTGAACATTACTCATATGGAATGAGTGTCCTTTAAACATCAACTCCATACAGCAGGTGTGACATTCCATTATCCTTTCCTCTTCCTCCTTCTCAGCCTGTATTAGACCTCACGAAGATACTATCAGTTAGCAACAATTACTATACATCAAACTGGTTTAAGACTCACCACAATATATTTAAATGAAGAGAATAAAAAAAACAGTCATTGTCTACTGTCTGGCCTGGGTCTGAGGCAAGGCTATTTAACACTCCCCTCTCATCAGAAATGTATCTTCATCCCAGTATCTGCCCTGGATTAAAGCCTAAACTACAGCAGTGAAAGGATGGTGCTTGAACCTATAGTACCAATGACAATGCATGGGTCTAAATAAAAAAACTATTTTGATAGTCAATTATTCAACAGTTGGATGATTTGGTAATTGGAAATCAATTAGGAAAATTCCCTAAAAATATTGCACCACATTTTTCCCAGAGAGCACCACCCCTCAACACTGAGCAACTTGAAAAATATATTTGCCAATCAACATACAAATCATTCCCAGGAGGAGATAAAATATGTGGCAATGACAAATCCTGGACTGCAACTGGTTTCCTTCAAATCATTTTTAAAATAATTATATAATCTTAATACCAACCACTCACATCAGTATGACCTCATTCCCCCCAAAATAGTTTCCTATGAAACAAAACTCTCCAGTTTCCAACTATTTGCACACTATTCAGTCCACCACTGCATTTAGATAATTGATTGTTTTTAAAACTTTAAATGACCAATAGAAGCTTTGTTAAAATATATTTTAATGGAACTGTGCTTCATACCATTTGTAGGACAATGGAACTTTAAAATGCATAATAATGGCTCTAAGGTAGTGGAACTGAAAGCTTAGTGCAGATTGATAAAGTTATGTTTCCATAATACATACACTTGCAATCAAAAGATATAATTGGGAAAGAATAACATTTTGTAAAAATAATTTTTTTTTTTACAAATCGCATTCAGTTCACTCTATTTGACTTTCTTGATGCTTTAAAGCGTCTAGTGTCATCGAGCAACTATTGCTCCATCAGTGCAGCATGAAAATGCTGTACTTCAAAAAAATAAATTCTGCGCCTATTTGCTATTCATTGAACCCTGTGGTGAGTGTGGATGAGGAAAATATCAGACTCAGCTGGGATGCCCTCTCTCCTCAAATAATCTGTCAAGGCTCAATATTGAGACTCAACTGAAGAATGGCTATTCGGGGAAGATATTGGAGGACTGCCAGCAGCTCTGAAACTGTACTTCAAAGGGAATTCACATCCCCAGAAGATCCACAGAAAAAAAATATAAAGTGGAGGAAGTGTTTAAAGTCTAAACATCTATTGCATGCTTCGTAGACACACTACAATACTCATAACTTCAGCCCACTTAGGAAAAAGATACTTAAAAAATATATTGCTGTATCATTCAAGATAAGCAAGTCCACATTTTATTCCCTAGACATTTAGATACAAATCACCTATCCAGGTTTATTTAACACATTTCAATCTTTCTCTAAAATCAGGTTTAATACTGTTCAGCAGAAATTAGCAACACAAAAAAATTGGATCACTTGACTCTCAACACAGAAAATTCTGGAGTCCATTATTAAGGAAGCAGTAGCAGGACATTTGGAAAAGCATCATTCAATCAAACAGGGTCAGCATGATTTTATGAAGGGGAAATCATGTTTGACAAATTTGCTGGAGTTCTTTGAGGATGTAACGAGCAGGGTGGATAAGGAGGAACCAGTGGATGTGGTGTAATTGGATTTCCAGAAGGCATTCGATATGGTGCCACATAAAAGGTTACTGCACAAGATAAAAGTTCACGGGGTTGGGGATAATATATTAGCATGGATAGAGGATTGGCTAACAGAAAACAGAGAGTCGGGATAAATGGGTCATTTTCTGGTTGGCAAACAGTAACTAGTGGGGTGCCGCAGGGATCGGTGCTGGGGCCTCAACTATTTACAATCTATATTAATGACTTGGATGAAGGGACCGAGTGTAATGTAGCCAAGTTTGCTGATGATACAAAGATGGGTGGTAAAGCAAATTGTGAGGAGAACACAAAAAATCTGCAAAGGGATATAGACAGGCTAAGTGAGTGGGCAAAAATTCGACAAATGGAGTATAATGTGGGAAAATGTGAGGTTATCCACTTCAGCAAAAAAAAAAATAGAAAAGCAAATTATAATTTAACTGGAGAAAAATTGCTGCAGTAGAGAGGGAGCTGGAGGTCCTTGTGCATGAAACACAATAAGTGAGTATGCAGGTACAGCAAGTAATCAGGAAGGCAAATGGAATGTTGGCCTTTATTACAAGGGGGGTGGAGTATAAAAGCAGAGAAGTCCTGCTACAGCTGTACAGGGTATTGGTGAGGCCACACCTAGAGTACTACGTACAGTTTTGGTCTCTGTATTTAAGGAATGATCGTCATAATCATAGGCGGTCCCTCAAAACGAGGATGACTTGCTTCCACGCCAAAAAAAAGGATATACTTGCATTGGAGGCTGTTCAGAGAAGGTTCACTAGGTTGATTCCGGAGATGAGGATTATGAAGATAGGTTGAGTAGGTTGGCCTTATACACATTGGAGTTCAGAAGAATGAGAGGTGATCTTATCGAAACATTTAAGATAATGAGGTGGCTCAACAAGGTGGATGTAGAGAGAATATTTCCACTCATAGGGAAACTAAAACTAGGGGACATAGTCTCAGAATAAGGGGCCACCCATTTAAAACTGAGATGTGGAGGAACTTTTTCTCTCAGAGGGTTGTAAATCTATGGAATTCTCTGCCTCAGAGAGCTGTGGAGGCTGGGTCATTGAATATATTTAAGTCGGAGATAGATTTTTAAGCGATAATGGAATAAATAAAGGGTTATGGGGAGCGGGCAGGGAAGTGGAGCTGAGTCCATGATCAGATCAGCCATGATCTTATTGAATGGCAGAGCATGCTCGAGGGGCCAGGTGGCCTACTCCTGCTCCTATTTCTTATGTTGTGTCCCAGAAACAGCAATATGATAATGACCAGATACCTTGTATTAGTGATGTTGGTTGAGGGATAAACATTGTCCAGGACACTGGGAAGAACTCCCCGTGCTCCTTCGAATAGCGTCACGGGATCTTTTACTTCCAAGACAGACAGAAGATGGGGCCTCCGTTTAACATCACATCTGAATAATGCCACTTCTGACAGTTCAGCACTCCCTCAGTACTACCACTGCTGACACATCAGTTGCTGGTGGCAGCAATAAAGCTTTCTATTGTCTAGTATTACTTTCATTTTAGGGATTTGAGTTTTTAGAGTCTTGTATAATCCAAACTAAACTTTCAGGAATTGCTTTACCTATGAATTTTGTTGGAAAAACAACAGTAGTTTTACATAACTGCATGTTGCCTCTAATCAGTAAGTATCAAACTAGCATATTACATTACTTTTAGCACATATCTACAACTAAGCACACTCTTAACCAAAACAAGTGACTACAACTCATTGGATATGAAGCACTTTGGGATATTCTAAGGCCATGAAATGTGCTATATAAATCAAGTTTTTTCTTTTCCCATTAATACATATGGGGTATGGGGTACTGAAGGAATGATCAGCCATGAACTTATTGAATGGTGGTGCAGGCTCGAAGGGCCGAATGGCCTACTCCTCCACCTATTTTCTATGTTTCTATATCTATAACTTCAAAAGGAAAACTTTGAATAGACTCAAATATTCTTTGAGAATATTACTCAGAAAAGTACACTTTATGCCACAAACTTCTTCAATTCGAAGTGCAGTTATAAAGTAGTCCTGATTTTTAACGAAATTTGATTTAAAAAAAAAATTGACCGAAAGTTGCTGCTGGGGTTACCTATTTTTATGAAGGATACAATCATACTTAAAACTTAATTTAAAACAAACAATATTTCTACAAGTATATTTTATAAAAACACTAGTTTTTTTTTAAAACATACAAATATTTTTGTTTTGTCCAAAATTCACATTTCTTTCAATGAGGGTCAAACACTGTTCCTGGCTACATTTTTAAAAAAGCTATACTTTCCCGAGTGAAGGTTCACTTTAGTTAATGGCTACATCAGCAACACTGAGTACCGAGAACATTTTTTTTTAAATACAATTTAAATTATATTAAAACTTATCAGGATCATGGACGAAAAGGTACTAGAATTTAAATGCGGTGAGATGTAATGCATTGTGATCTATCTGTCCAGTTTGTTCAAATCCCCCACTCCCTCCCATCTTCCAGCACACAAAAGAATCTAATTTCTGAGGCACTGGAAGGTATTCGCTAGGAAGAATCACTGGTGAATAACAGTGGTCTGAAATCAGAAATGTAGGTTGAAAGGATTAAATGCGACAGGAGTTTCCTACTTTCAGATATGTATAGCTGTGCAAACAAACTTAAAAAAACAGACACAGGCTGACTTGTCACCATGTCATCCAGGAAGGTGATTCATCAAGTTAAATAAGCAAATTGTTTTATCAGATCCCCTTATATTGAAGGCTGACAACTTTTTGAAAAATGGCTAATGAATAAATCTGCATTCGTTCAGTATGAGATTAGACATACAACCAGAAAGTGCAGCAAGTGTTGAGTTTTCTGGAGGACATTCTGCTGATTACATAAACTATCATTGTATCAAAAAGAGTAAATGTAGTGCAGATACTAACCAATCTGGTTGGCACTGGGAGGAATAGGCTCAGCTCCAGCACATGAATGGAATGCTCCCCCTCCCCCGCCCCAAGGGAAAACACTTACCTGTGACTGAAAGCTCTAAATTTGCTGAGTCACAGAATCTGAAGTTTGTTCCTTTACAAACAAAGTTCTTGAAATACCAATGGATTATGTTAGAGTTAAACAAAAGTTAACATTCTCCTGTGAGGCCCTACATTAGAACTCGTAGTCCTCCATCAAGGAACTCCCTTCAATTTATAACCGTTCCTAGGAGAGGTCCCATCTGAAACTATGTGCCCTAAATAGCAACCTCTTGGATGCGTACGATGTGCATACGTGCCCGAAGAGGCCTCGCTGGTTCTCGGTGCGTGATGTGCATGCACTGAGAACCGGCATTGCAAACTGTCAAAATTTGTTTTGACAGATTGCACGCATTCCTGGGAGAAGGACATTCACGTGCAGAGATTTGGGCTATTTGCCCAACGAATGATCTTCAAACTCTTACACCTGGTAAAAGCAGGCATATACCAGTGTAAGAGTTTAAAACAATAGAAAAATTTAATGTTATCACTAATTTTTATATTAAAAACCCTGTCTATTAAAGTAAGTTTATTTTTACCCCATTAAAACATGTTTTTTTAAATTGTCTAAAACATTTAATTAAATTCAATTTCAATTAATTTTACATGTGAGGTGTTTTTTTATTTATTGTGTTGTGGTTCTGTGTTTTTGGGGGTATTCTCATTGATAGTAATGGAAGCTCGTACAAATGGGACTCACCATTATTATCAATGAGAATACTCCATGTTCATTGGTGGTCCGGGCCAACGTGATTCCAGGTTGCGCTTACGTTCCTGGGATATGTGAGCCCATCGCTGGACTGCAACTGGAGGCCTCGGACCGCAAGTCTACGTTCCTTCGTGACCAACAAGTACTTCCCCCAAAAAATTTTTCGGTTGGAGGTGTCCACCCGCAGGAAACCTCCGACCACAATTTCTGGGCACTCAAGCCGACCTTCCCTTTCAAACGTTGACTAACCTGTTGCATATCTTTTATTTTTAGTTCAGATTTCCAGCAGTTTTTAATTTTATTCTTTACTTCGAAGCAATTCAGGCCAACTTTTGGAAAGTGTTCCATTCATAAATTAAGAAGCTTAATCCAATTTTTATGAGAGTAAAAGTACATTTAAAAAAAAATGTATTTTCTAAAATGATTAAATGCTCCAACTGCTTTCGCATATAGTACTTGATTTTTTTTTAAATTAAGCAAAAGCACAAATAGAACGTAATCATAAATTTTGGGCCAGATTTTCGGCAGGTTTGCGACCGGGTTTTCGGCACGATTTGACCCTCTGCGGCGGAAATCCGGGCGGGATCCTCGGGTACCTGTTTGCGGCAGCACTTCCAAGTACCGCCGGGAAGAGGTGTGCCGACATGCAACGACGCGGATTGCGTTTGCGGCGGACGTTCGGCTCTCTCCCGACCCGTTCGCTACGCCCAGAATAGCGACAGGTCAAACCCATTGGTGCAGCCCTGCCTGCAGCAGTAAGTATGAAACCTGCAAAAAAGGTAAGTTCAAGTTTTTATTTTTTAATTTTTTTTTCAGTGATTCGAAAGCTAAGGGTCTTGTAAATGTTTTGGGAATGTTTTTTGGAATTGGTTTTGTTTTTTTCCCCCCCCCCCCCCCCCCCAAGACCTCTCTCGCAACGTTCCCGGCCCCGGATTAAAGTTACCGAAACTCGTAGTTTGCGCTACAAATGCTTGTGCAACACCTCCCTTACCGATGCATCCTCAGCGCAGACGTAAAGGTCGAAAATTCGGGCTAAAAACGGTAGCGCAGTGAAAACGCTAAGTTTCACATATCGCTACCGTTTGCGCCGAAAAATGCCAAAAGCCAAAAATCCAGCCCTTTAATGCTCCTTATGAAATGGTTTAATACATCCAAACATTCAATCACTTTGCTAAGATGACAGAATCTTCATTACTGAATTACTAAAAATGATTGGATAACTCAGGTCTATTCAGCATAGTAAGTCTTGTCGTTTGGTCCAGTGTTAAAATAGCTCTGATCGGTGCTGGATGTTTTAAATTCATACACTTTCCAACGGGTGTCTGAATACATGTAGCAAAGTTCGAATAAAGTGACAAAACTAGAGAAACCATGGTGTCCCCTAGGATCATTTTGCTGGATCTCCCAGGAAAGTAGCAAATTCTGAAAATGAGGAACCTCAGAGGCAGCTTAGTACCACAGGAAAAAATAATTAAGGATGAGACAAAACCAGTTATTTAGCTCGATCAGCCTTCAACACATCTAGACAAAAAGTATGTGACGTTGTCACAAGTTTTAAAGGTAGATTCTCATTTGGACTCACCTAAAATTGGTGCAAAATAGTAAATAAAGAGCCATGTGAAGACTTGGCACAATGTTCTAGCTCAAAGTGGGTTAAAGAAAATCCGAGTTTGTCTGTTTCTCTCTGTTCCATCCAGCCCCCAACAAAAAATATGTTCTTTCTCCTTTACTCAAAATTAGGCTCGAAAACAGCATTTCACAACTCCAAAAAGTTGGCACTAAACACATGAAATGGAATTAGCCCCTTCAGATTTCTTGGTTGTTACATTACACCAATTATTTAGAGCAGGATGTAGAAGCCTTTGTGGTGGAGGGGGGAACAGGAAAATCAAGCTTGAGTAATGCTAAGGTACAAGGTGAGGAGAATGCCAATATGAATGGGATGGAGGAGATTGCCAGCATGAACTCGGAGGAGATGGAAAGAAGTGCGCCTGAATGGCCTGGAATGGAGAGGAGGGGGCAGGAGGGACAGAGAGGTTGAAGAGTACCAGCAAGAAGTGGGAGTGTTATAGAGGGAAAGAACAACCTCTGAAATGGGTGGGGGTTGGGGGAGGGATACCATGCCCTCATGAAAAGAATTAGAGGGGCTAATGCGTCTCTGGAGGCAGTTGGTAGGGAGGGGGAGAAGGAAAGGAAATGCTCTGGAGGTTGGGGAGGGGAGAAAGTGACATTTGGTTGGGCTGCTAAAAATACAAATGCCATTTTTTTTTTAAGTTTTTAAAAAATAAATTTAAAAAATGTGAAATACCAGAAGTTAACCAGATTGCATGACTTGGGAGGCATTTGGAAGGAATATGTACACATTTCAATTAGACTGGTTTTGAAGCCCTCATTTGTCATTAGGCTTTAAAAAATTTTTTTCACTTTTTCTCTCATTATAGTACCTGCTGTTACTGGAAGAAAAAAAATTCCCAAATGGCAAAGTAAGAGCAGCGAGATGATTAAAAATCTGCAATGTAGACTTCAAATACTGGAAAATGAACAAAATAAAGGGTCAAATATTAACATTTTCTAGTGGAGTATGCACCAGCTTTGCTCAAGATTTAGCTGAAGATTTCATGATCAAAGTGGTCAGTACTTTTAACTATTAATAGATAGCACACCATAACAACTGTTTGGAATTTAAAGCACTAGAACCTTACTTCAACAAGCAGATTTTTTAAAAAACATCTAGCTACATTACTAAGACTTAGTGCCAATACACAGTTGATGCTGGGTGAACGGTTGATCGGGAGGAGTGAGGGAGAGAGAACAGGACACATGGAGTCATTACCATCAATTCAAGTAATGCATATAGTTACCATGCAAATCTTGGCTTCCTACAAAATTAGAAACAAATGACCTGCGACTACTATTTTTAATCATCAAATTTTAACTTAAAAAAGTCTGCTTTCTGATCAGGATTCTCTGAAAGGCTTCAGATAAATCAAAATTACAGGATATGGGGTTTATCACATAATAGATGGAAAGGAAGCTGAATCTCTATCAACTATTTGTGCACCAGCCCTTCAGTTAACACGCAGACCCTCCGACAATACATTTTCTCTTTATTCCACCCAAATGTTAATATAAATTAAATAAGCTTTAATTTTTTTTACACTGATTAAACAAATGTATCAAAGGGTGGAAAAAGGATTCAATATTGAAGGTTGCCTTTTTTTTAAATTAGTTACCCCTCACCATTACAGATACTTCAAAGCCCACATAACACGTCGACTTTATTGTAACCTTTCTATCACACCTCTGTTTTTTTGTGTTACATTCACAAATTAGCTTGTCAAGGCAAGTGTTTATTTGGCTAAATTGAATTGAAACTTCAATGACACCAACATATAAAATTCACTGGGAGGGAATTACAATTCCAGAATGCTCCTCCATTGTTTGGCCAGCAGAGCATATGTAGAGTAAGTAATAATTGTGTCAGGTTCTTGCTTGAGAAAGGCACTCTCATGAATGGCTAAAGGTAACTAAATTGGATATACAGGTATTACAGTTCTGCAAACTGGAAGCTTACCCTGCTGGAAACTGCATTTAAGAATTTGGTTCAAATCATTCTAATCTTAAAATTATTAGGACTAGTTTACGTCACATACATGTTGAAACAACTGGCTATGAAATATTCTGAATTGTCCATCAGAAGTGAGAACTTATTGAGTTCTCTTACTCACGTAATCAAAGTTGTCATCAGTTCAATACACATCGGGGAAATAAACAAAAAAGACTGTTGCTGCTCTTAAATGGTTGTTGTTAGACATTGCATGACTAGTGTTCAATCTTTGCGCTAGTTCATTGTATTTCATAATATATATATTTTTTTTTAAACAGGTGTGCTGCAAAATGTAGTTTCAGTTTAAAGGATTACATTAATGTACATAAAGCAATCTCCTACATAACCAAGTGTGGTAGAAAGTTATCTGGTTGAAATTTCATATACTTCATAACTCAATAACGCAACCACAGACCTGGATTACCAGTTCTAGACATTTGAATCATTTTGTATTTGCCAGGTTCCAATCAGAAGAAACTAGATTTTGGTTCCCAGAATCATGTTTATACTTGGAACAGTATAAAAGATCATATACAAGAAAATCAAACTCTTGTTGGGTCAGTGTGACTTCAGAACTATAGATCTTTCTACATACAGTGGAGGATTACAGAACAGAACCACTTTATTAAAACTACTGAGCACACTCAGCTGTACTTATTGTCATAAGGATGTGCAATAATGTACAGGCTAACTGAATTCCAACAAAATGGAGTTTTACACAAGAGTAAAACTGAAATAATTTGAATGAATTACGACTTTCACTGGTGCCACAATCCCATTCTTATTACCATTGACACATTACAGTCACACATCTCAAATCAAAGATATTACAAATTTTAAAATGGTTTGATCCAGTATCATGAAAGGCACTGTAGTCTGCTCAAAAGAAGTTGGGAGCATCAAGCATGTTTTTCAGTCTAATAGCTTTAGTGTTTGTGCCTCAGTTAGGAACTTTGAAATCTAAAGTCAAGGTTTCAGTGTAGTTTGGAATTCAGGGACTTCAGCCTTTTGAGTAAGGCCACATAGTTTCTTCTTACGTCCTTGTTGAAATTAGGTAGTCTTGAGAAACTGCAAAACTAATCTTTGGACAATATAAACCACTAACTAATTAGCTAAAATAAGGGGGAATTAATTCTTTGTGCATACCTTCACTGCAGTTACAAGACTATTTTTATTAAAATTATAAAATGGCATGGAACCATATACCGGTTTTCCATAAATCATCTATTCCCTCATAGTAGGTACTCCAAATAGAATTGATCCATTAGTTTAAAACAAGTGATCTTTGTAATACAAATCTGCACCATAACAGATTATTTTTCCAACTTCCATTTCCCCAGATCTATATTTTACACACCGAGCTCTCAACACTTTAAAAGTACAAGGCAGTACCACTTGTGAAACTTTGGCTCCATCTTAGAATCACACAGGAATGGAGAGGTTTAGTTTTCTCAGGAACTATTTCTCCTGGCTAAGTATTTTAAGCTGCAATCCCATTTCACATACTGTCATAATACGAGTGACCCGGTTTCACAATCCACTAAGTCAATAGTGACACCATAAAAGTGTTTGGAAAATATTGTAATTTCATGAAAACAACATTCAATGGCAGCATCGGTTCATTCACAATTTTGTTTTTAAAAATTAGTATAGCCCTATCTAAGTATATCTTGAAGTTCAATATCTCTTACCCTATATCCAGTTCATGTACTCAGGGAGACCACCCATTTATACACACACACACATACATATATAATATATATATATATATATATATACATACATATTCTGTAAGATAACTATCTCACAGCTGTCTTAATATGGATAGTTTATCACTCAAAATATGCCTGTAATCAGTGACATTATAAAGTTACACTGGTCAGCTCCAAGCAGGTTATGTTTTGCACAGAACCCACCAGAAACTCAGAAAATCAAACAAGGTATTTGCACAATATTTATCCTGCCAGTTATTTTCATGAAGTTACAATATGTAATACATGGGTAATAAATAGAAAATTTATCAGTCACTTCTTTTGTAAAATTTATCTGTCACATTTTTGAATTTTGAACTAAAACAACAAATGAAAGGACAGATTTGGCCATGAATAGGTAAATTGGCCTTGAAAGGTTTCTGAGCAATTTGACCCCCTCTTTAACAGTCCTAGTCTGTAGTTACTCCTCACTGCCCCCCCACCCGCCACAAACTCCTTCATATAAAATGTACAATACTGATCAGATGGAAATTGCAGTGTCAAATCAATTTGCACCTTAGTTTAGCTAGAAGAACTGTCTTCCAACTTCTTTTTTGCACAGAGTCTTCTTTTTGAACTTAGTCCAGGAGCAAATTTATTAGAAGGCATGACCCCGGTGTGAAGTTTCTTTTGTAACTGCATCTCTTCGCAGGGCTGTGCTACCAGACTGCATGTTTAAGTCCACTGACGGTGGAGATGGAAGTTGCGTGTTTGTGCCAGGTGATCGTATTGTCTCTTTTCCATCTGGTTCAGTTTGTCCAGGTACTAAGGGATTTTCTTTTACTGGCGCCTGTTCATTGGGTATCAATGGAGCTCTACTTGCCTGATAGAGAAGAGACATCATTCAGAAAGGTTACTATTGCAGCCTTATCTCACATCAAAATGATCCTGATAAAATTTGGCATGATTTTTATTTAAATTAACATGTGTGAATGCACATATTCAACTACACTAAATTCTGCATCCAAGGGGCTCAATTTTCCCCAGTGATTTGCATGTTGTTTTGGAGCAGGCTGGTTTTTTGGCCTAAGTTTAAAAAAACAGTTTCCCCAATCAATTTACACCAGTGTAACTCAGATAGTTATGATTTTTTTTCGGTAGTTTTTTTTTTCCAGCCAAAGGGGACATAACCTGCCACCTGCGCCAATTCTGGTCATTTAGGCAAGTTTGGCCAATTGAGAGTTACTCCAGTTCTGCTTAGGCCAGCGTATGTGGTAGAAAACCTTCTGGAGAGTTAAAGAAATCGACGCAGGTAAGCAAATCAGCGCAGGTAAGTGCAGCAGGAAAGGTAAGAGAGAGGGGGAGAGAGAGGTGGGGGGGGGCAAAGTGAGGGAGTGAGGGGGGGAACAGCATTTCAGGTGTAGTTAGGTGCGGGGTCCAGGATGGAGGAGGCCATTCGGCCTGGACTATGGGCAGCAGCACAGACCGGGAGGCCATTCGGCCTGGGTTAGGGGAACAGACCGGGAGGCCACTCGGCCTGGGATAGGGGTGGGGGAGCAGACCGGGAGGCCATTCGGCCTGGGTTAGGGGCACAGACCGGGAGGCCACTCGGCCTGGGATAGGGGTGGGGGAGCAGACCAGCAAGGCACTGAGAGCCAGGGTCGGCCGGGGGAATGGACCAGCATGGCCTTCAGCCAGCGCTAGGGACCGGTCCAGCAAGGCACTCAGGGCTGGGGGTGGGGGGGAGGAGCGGGACTGGCAATGGCAAGGGGCTCGGGGTGGGCTAGGGAAGTAGACCGGCAAGCCCTTCGGCCAGGGAGTGGGACCGTCTTTAATAATTGGAGGTAAGTTGCTGCAATATATTTTAATGTGTTTTTAAGTTGATGCAATGTGTTTTAATGTGTTGGGAGCTTTGCAGCTTCAGCTCTCATTGTGTCCATGGTTACCGTGGCAACCCAATCTTTTTGGCGCAGATCAAAGATCGAGTGGAGGGTAGCCAATGTAACCCCACTTTTTAAAAAAGGAGGGAGAGAGAAAACAGGGAATTATAGACCGGTCAGCCTGACGTCAGTAGTGGGTAAAATGATGGAATCAATTATTAAGGATGTCATAGCAGTGCATTTGGAAAGAGGTGACACGATAGGTCCAAGTCAGCATGGATTTGTGAAAGGGAAATCATGCTTGACAAATCATCTGGAATTTTTTGAGGATGTTTCCAGTAGAGTGGACAAGGGAGAACCAGTTGATGTGGTACATTTGGACTTTCAGAAGGCTTTTGACAAGGTCCCACACAAGAGATTAATGTGCAAAGTTAAAGCACATGGGATTGGGGGTAGTGTGCTGACATGGATTGAGAACTGGTTGTCAGACAGGAAGCAAAGAGTAGGAGTAAATGGGTACTTTTCAGAATGGCAGGCAGTGACTAGTGGGGTACCGCAAGGTTCTGTGCTGGGGCCCCAGCTGTTTACATTGTACATTAATGATTTAGACGAGGGGAATAAATGTAGTATCACCAAATTTGCAGATGACACTAAGTTGGGTGGCAGTGTGAGCTGCGAGGAGGATGCTATGAGGCTGCAGAGTGACTTGGATAGGTTAGGTGAGTGGGCAAATGCATGGCAGATGAAGTATAATGTGGATAAATGTGAGGTTATCCACTTTGGTGGTAAAAACAGAGAGACAGACTATTATCTGAATGGTGACAGATTAGGAAAAGGGGAGGTGCAACGAGACCTGGGTGTCATGGTACATCAGTCATTGAAGGTTGGCATGCAGGTACAGCAGGCGGTTAAGAAAGCAAATGGCATGTTGGCCTTCATAGCGAGGGGATTTGAGTACAGGGGCAGGGAGGTGTTGCTACAGTTGTACAGGGCCTTGGTGAGGCCACACCTGGAGTATTGTGTACAGTTTTGGTCTCCTAACTTGAGGAAGGACATTCTTGCTATTGAGGGAGTGCAGCGAAGGTTCACCAGACTGATTCCCGGGATGGTGGGACTGACCTATCAAGAAAGGCTGGATCAACTGGGCTTGTATTCACTGGAGTTCATAAGAATGAGAGGGGACCTCATAGAAACGTTTAAAATTCTGACAGGTTTAGACAGGTTAGATGCAGGAAGAATGTTCCCAATGTTGGGGAAGTCCAGAACCAGGGGTCATCTCTAAGGATAAGGGGTAAGCCATTTAGGACCGAGATGAGGAGAAACTTCTTCACCCAGAGAGTGGTGAACCTGTGGAATTCTCTACCACAGAAAGTTGTTGAGGCCAATTCACTAAATATATTCAAAAAGGAGTTAGATATAGTCCTTACTACTCGGGGGATCAAGGGGTATGGCGAGAAAGCAGGAAGGGGGTACTGAAGTTGCATGTTCAGCCATGAAATTGAATGGTGGTGCAGGCTCGAAGGGCCGAATGGCCTACTCCTGCACCTATTTTCTGTGTTTCTATGTTTCTACCCACAAAACTAAAGGACAGGTTAGGATGCACCAAAATTAAGAAATCCAACGGGGAAACTTTAGAACTTTTTTTTTGGCGTCCTTGGGCCCCAGAAATATGGGCATACTCTTCAAGTATGTCAAAAAAAGCTTTGGGGAAAATTAAGCCCAAGGTATGTGATCCAAACACTAAATTATTGATACTTTCTTCCCATCATACTACACTCCTGACCCAGATTGCATTTACTAATGTAAAATATAAAGCAAGGAATGCTGTACATACACAATTGTTGCAACAGTATCTGAAAAGAAAAGATTGTAAGACACATAATATTAATCTGATTTAAACAGAAATAACATTCCCTCTATTATTTAGATTTTTGTCAAATGTGCTTTTAATACATTAATGTCTTATACATTTTTAAAGATACTAGAACCTGCAATGAAGGAACATAAAAGGAGGTTGGTCTCTACCAATATTTCCAGATTAAACATCCAGACTTTGAGTGACTTGTATGGTCTAGTGAAACTGCCATGCTGGCATGGACTGCAAAGGACAACTGGCAGCACTTCACGTATTTCACAATATTCAGTACATTGATACAATTAAAATAATTAGTTGAGAACATGCAGTGCAGCTCAGGAAATTCAGGAAACATAGGTGTACATGGATGGAAGAGATGTAGATCTTGAGAGATGAAATTGGGGCAACAAAAAGAGTGATTATGAATTTCAAACAACCAACAGCTTTGTGTATTGCGTTATTTCATGATCCTACTTGAATAAGAGAGCCAGCGATATAAAGAATGTGAGACAGAGCTTGTGTGTGTGGGACAGAGACACAGGTGGACAGGCAGGGAGTGTGAGCAAGTGCAAAATACAAGAGATGAGTGCGACAGAGCGAGAGAGAGCATAGAAACATAGAAAATAGGTGCAGGAGTAGGCCATTCGGCCCTTCGAGCCTGCACCGCCATTCAATGAGTTCATGGCTGAACATGCAACTTCAGTACCCCATTCCTGCTTTCGCGCCATACCCCTTGATCCACCAAGCTTGAATGAGACACACAAAGCGTGCCCGTTCAAATCAGGTTATTGGTAGGTACCTGAAAATGACCATGAAAGCTGCTGGATTGTGATTAAAAACCTCTATTGGCTTACTAATGTTCTTCAGGGATGTGAACCTGCCACCCCTACATGGTCTGAGCTAATTGGGACTCCAGTCCAAAGCTGTGAGTCGAATTTTAATGTCAGCAGGGTAACTAGGGATAAGTAATAATAATTGCCTCGTCAGTGTGCTCACACCCCAAGAATAAAAATTAAAAAGAGACCAACAGAGGACAAAAAAAAATAAGGAGGGAAGAGAACTTGTATTTATAATGTCTTATCACATCCTCAGGACATCCCAAAGCACTTCAGAACAAATTCATTGCTTTAAGTGCACCCACATATGTAGGCAAACACAACAGCCAATTTACACACAGCAAGATTCCAAAAATAACAAACGAGTTAAATGACAGCTAATTTTTTTTGGTGGTGTTGATTGAAGGAGGAATACCAAACCGTTTTATAAATAGCACATTGGGATCTTTAACACCCACACCTGAGCCGGCAGACAGCATCAAATGCCTAATCCAAAGACAGCAATGTAGCACTCCCTCAGTAAGGCACTGAAATGTTAGCCTGGCCTATGTGCTCAAGTTAAGAGTTACATTTGAACAATGCAGTTTGAATACCCCTCAGAGTGACTAAAGTAAATATTGGTCCCTTAGAAGATGAAAAGGGGGATTTAATAATGGGAAATGTGGAAATGGCTGAGACCTTAAACAATTATTTTGCTTCCGTCTTCACAGTGGAAGACACAAAAACCATGCCAAAAATTGCTGGTCATAGGAATGTGGGAAGGGAGGACCTTGAGATGATCACTATCACTAGGGAGGTAGTGCTGGACAGACTAATGGGACTGAAGGTAGACAAGTCCCCTGGTCCTGATGAAATGCATCCCAGGGTATTAAAAGAGATGGCGGAAGTTATAGCAGATGCATTTGTTATAATCTACCAAAATTCTCTGGACTCTGGGGAGGTACCAGCGGATTGGAAAGCAGCTAATGTAACGCCTCTGTTTAAAAAAGGGGGCAGGCAAAAGGCAGGTAACTATCGGCCGGTTAGTTTAACATCTGTAGTGGGGAAAATGCTTGAAACTATCATTAAGGAAGAAATAGCGGGACATCTGGATAGAAATAGTGCAATCAAGCAGACGCAGCATGGATTCATGAAGGGGAAATCATGTTTAACTGACTTACTGGAATTCTTTGAGGATATAACGAGCATGGTGGATAGAGGTGTACCGATGGATGTGGTGTATTTAGATTTCCAAAAGGCATTCGATAAGGTGCCACACAAAAGGTTACTGCAGAAGATAAAGGTACGCGGAGTCAGAGGAAATGTATTAGCATGGATCGAGAATTGGCTGGCGAACAGAAAGCAGAGAGTCGGGATAAATGGGTCCTTTTCCGGTTGGAAATCAGTGGTTAGTGGTGTGCCACAGGGATCGGTGCTGGGACCACAACTGTTTACAATATACATAGATGACCTAGAGGAGGGGACAGAGTGTAGTGCAACAAAATTTGCAGATGACACAAAGATTAGTGGGAAAGCGGGTTGTGTAGAGGACTCAGAGAGGCTGCAAAGATATTTGGATAGGTTAAACGAATGGGCTAAGGTTTGGCAGATGGAATACAATGTCGGAAAGTGTGAAGTCATCCACCTTGGGGAAAAAAACAGTAAAAGGGAATATTATTTGAATAGGGAGAAATTACAACATGCTGCAGTGCAGAGGGACCTGGGGGTCCTTGTGCATGAAACCCAAAAAGTTAGTTTGCAGGTGCAGCAGGTAATCAGGAAGGTGAATGGAATGTTGGCCTTCATTGCGAGAGGGATGGAGTACAAAAGCAGGGAGGTGTTGCTGCAACTGTATAGGGTATTGGTGAGGCTGCACCTGGAGTACTGCGTGCAGTTTTGGTCACCTTACTTAAGGAAGGATATACTAGCTTTGGAAGTGGTACAGAGACGATTCACTAGGCTGATTCGAGAAATGAGGGGGTTACCTTATGATGATAGATTGAGTAGACTGGGTCTTTACTCCTTGGAGTTCAGAAGGATGAGGGGTGATCTTATAGAAACATTTAAAATCATGAAAGGGATAGACAAGATAGAGGCAGAGAGGTTGTTTCCACTGGTCGGGGAGACTAGAACTAGGGGGCACAGCCTCAAAATACAGAGGAGCCAATTTAAAACCGAGTTGAGAAGGAATTTCTTCTCCCAGGGGATTGTGAATCTGTGGAATTCTCTGCCCAAGGAAGCAGTTGAGGCTGGCTCATTGAATGTTTTCAAGTCACAGATAGATAGATTTTTAAGCAATAAGGGAATTAAGGGTTATGGGGAGCGGGCGGGTAAGTGGAGCTGAGTCCACGGCCAGATCAGCCATGATCTTATTGAATGGCGGAGCAGGCTCGAGGGGCTAGATGGCCTACTCCTGTTCCTAATTCTTATGTTCTTATGTTCAACAAATCTCAATGTTCAGGTGCAGAAGCAGGCCATTGGGTCCAACAAGCTCATTTCTTCTCACCAAATCTATCACTTATTTTTCCAGAAATGCACCCAATTGCTTCTTGAATCCATTTATATTGTCTACTCCATGACTTTCCCTAGTAACCTCTTCATACTAATGAAAATGCTCTTCCTCGGCTTTGCTTCTTAATCCTAGTTTTCCAATTTTTAAATTGTATCCCAAATACCTAAACTACAGAAATATCACATGGGTCTTACCGTTGTTTGTGGCACTGTGCTTGCAATTTGGTTCGCCGTGACTGAAACACCAGCCTTGTCCTGAATGAGCCCTCTCCTGTCAAGAACACTAAAAAAAAATGCACTTGGCATTGATTCCTAATTAATTTAAAACATTTATTCCCTTCTGTTGCATAAGCATAGTAGGTGGGAGGGGGGAGACAGAGAGAGGAAATCAAACAAAACAAGCATACAAACAGCATTGACATGGGACACAATGTGGCATTATTGAGATAAGGTGTTGTCACATTAATGGCACCATATTATCCAATCTTCAACCAGCTTTAACAGAATGGAGTGCTTACAAAAATGCCCGAAGCTGCATTTCACAAGATTAATCTTTTCAGAAGGATATGAGATAGATAATTCTCCATATTTTGAGTTCTGCCCAATATTCAGTTCAATGTTAAAGTACTGTCAAAACACATTATGCAGTTTTTTCTTTACCCCAGTAAACTAGAGATACTTGCACAAAAATCTGATGTAAGCCTGACAGCAGGAAACTTGCACACAGCAAGGCTCTATGAACAGCAAATAAAATTAATGACAGGTTAATCTGTTTATTTTTGAAGGTGTTTGTTGACAAGAAATATCAGCCAGGGTACTGGGAGAATTCCCTGCTCTTCTTTGAATATTGCCATGAGATCATTGATATCCACTTGATCCACCGGAATAGGAAGACAGGGCCTCAGTTTATCATAATCAAAGGATAGGACTCTGACAATGCAACAGGCAGTTCTTACTCTGAATGAAAATCAGAGAAAATAACTCCAAAACTACATATTTCTGCAAAGATTTCTACAATTTCAGTGAAAATTGAGGAAAAATTTGCAGCTGTAATATAAACAAAAAAGCATTTACTTTAACACCTTTTACATCATCCGAACATCCCAAAGCTATTCACAGCAAATAAATGACTGTGTAATCATTGTTATTATATTGGTAAACGGGCAGTCGATTTGTATACAGTAATGTTCCTCAAACAGCAGTGAGTTAAGTAACTAATCTATTTTGGTGCTGGTGGTGGAGCGAATGTTGGCCAGGACACTGAAGGAGCTCCCTGCTCTTAACTCATTCAGTATTTTTGATATTATATCTGTCTTTTGATTTTAAACACTGTACAGAAAGAGTTCTCTTACCTTGGTGGCACTGGCCCACAGAGGATCTCACAACAATTTTTTAATACACCATCATGGCTGTAAGGGTTATGAATTCCATTTTTTCCTGACCAAGAGCCTTTAATCTGTGAAAGACAATTCACCGAATTTTTAAAAAGAGTAGAATTCCCACAAGTGCAAATTCTGAACCCTCTTTCACGTGCCCAGCTGCAAGAACTCCACACACAATTCAACCAACATAAATGATTAGGCACAACATGTGCAGCGCGTGGATCATTCGATGCAATATCATCTATTTACAACGAAAGGCAATACACTCTTACTGGGAAAAAATCAACACGGTAATCACTGCTACACTGCGCCCTCCATGTAATATTAACCTCAGTTTCAACAGAGTACCACCCATTGAATAAAAATCAACTAAGGTGACTCTCAATTGAAAAGTTAGACTTGTCTTATATTTTAGATGTCAAAACTATGCTTGAAAATACTGGAAGCAGGATTTAACAGCTCATGTTTCGATCATTACATCTCAGATTTATGCATAGACTCAAATCTTGCAGCTACAGGAATTAACATTCACCAGGATTTTAAAGTAATCGGATGCAAAAGAAAACTAGCTAGCATTATACTGCATAATGGCAATACCTTGAAAGATAAAGCATCAAATTTGACATCAATATCAACTGCACCGAATACAATTTTTAAAATAAATATCAGTTATAAGAGTGGTTACTTTTACATCGACAGGGTTATTGTATTTACAATGCAGCTCATCAGAGAAAATTCTTAATTATGTGGTAATTACATTAAGTTGAGATTATAAATCGCCATATTGCTAGCGACATTCAACAATCACTGTCAACAATCATCAGTCTCTGGAGGAAAAGGAAGTATGCACTCATTACAATGTCAATTTTATAATATCTTTTTGTGGTTGGTTAGTAGCGGTTATATCCCCAAAACCGAAAGTCACTCATACCCATTTCCCTGTTGTATACACTTTACTTACATCTTCATTGGTAGTCTGGTTGAGTGCAATAAGATAGGTGTGAAATCCAGACAGACCAATCACAGACCATAGTGTGAAGAAGCAGATCACCACTTCTAGTACCGTAATGGAAGTGTTAAAGAATGTCCAATCAATAGAAAACACACTTTCATGCAGTTATGACAATATATTTGCATTTATATAGCCCTTTCAGAGCATTTCAAACAATGAATTAATATTGTTGCTGTTACTTAGGTAAACAGTATTACTTTAATTAATATAGCATTTCCATTCAATAGTAACATCAGCTTTTAATATCAAAGCAATTAAAAGGACAATACTTGATGCTTATTTGCAACAACAAAAAATATTGATTTTTAAGGTATTCAAAAGTAGCGAAATCTCATCCTCAGATTCAGAAGGGCAGACTTGGAGCCGAGCAGGAAAACAGGACCAATAACAGAGAGAGAAACTTTAATTCAAGTTCAAGTGTTACAAGAGCACTTAATATTTTCAAATATGAGTGATGTTCCATCCTAATATCAATACTAACTTTCCTTATGTATAACCGTTCTAAATTCACAACACACAGTACAACATTCTTGATAACTGCTCAAGATTGTGAACTTGTGCTCACTTTTATGCACCATTTCAGAATTTTGAAACACCATCGCAAAACATCAGCCACAGACACTTGAAATTTTACTGGGGTACCAAAATCTTACATTTTTATATAATTGATTTCCATCCCTCTTAAACAGAATCAGAGATCTATCAAAGCTTTTTGTACAAAAGTAATATGGTCAATCTCAGTTACATGGAAGTTCCTGACAGGAGCAAATGCTCATCAATTCACAGCTTGTTACTGACTTTGTCCTTACTAGTAATGGAGTGCATGCATTTATATAGTGCTTCATCATATTGTTGGAAACGTTTTAAAGTGCCTCACATAGTACTCATGGAGTATAGTGAATTAAGAAGCCAAGCATGACAACCATTCTGTGTCAACAACGTCCTACAAATAACAATGAATGATAAAAAAACTTTTTTTGGTGGTATTTATGAGGGAAGAATATTGGCGAGTATGCTGGGAAGGCCTAGTGCTACTGGGCCTTCAAGGTTTACCTGCGCTGACCGATGAGACTTCAGTTTTGTAGAATCACACCCAAAGGGTAGGACGTTTGACAATGCAACATTCCTTCAGCATTGCACTAAGGTAGATAAGGGTAATGCAATAGACGTAATATATTTGAATTTCCAAAAAGCCTTCGATAAGGTACCACAGAGTAGATTCATGACTAAGGTCAGAACATGTTGAGTCAGGGGACGAGCAGCAGAATGGATAGCAAGCTGGCTACAAAATAGGAGAGAGAGAGAGAGAGTTGGGTTTAAAGGTAGTTACTTGATTGGCAAAAGGTGGGAAGTGGTGTGCCACAAAGATCGGTGTTGGGAAGACTATTCACCCTGTACGTAAATTGAATTCCGGAATCAGAAGTACAATTTCAAAATTTGCAGATGACACCAATTGTGGGGGGGGGGGGGTGTAGTTAATACAGAGGAGGACTGCAACAAAATACAGGAAGACATTAATAAAGTGGCAGAATGGCTGTGTAAATGGCAAATTAACTTCAATATAAATAAGTGCGAGGTAATATATTTTGGTAGGAAGAATAAGGAGGCCACTTGGAAAGTAAGTGTCTAAATGGGGTAGAGGAACAGAAGGATCTGGGGGTACAGATTCACAGATCACTAAAAGTAGCTTCACAGGTTAATAAGGCCATAAAAAGCAGCAAAGCTTTTCTAAAGGGATAGAATTGAAAAGCAGAACTGTTAAACTCTTGTATTGAATCTTGGTTTGATCCCACTTGGAGTGCTATGAACATTTTAGGTCTCCATATTATCAAAAAAGGATTTAAAGGCACTGGAGGAGGTGTAAAAACGATTTACTAGAATGATACCAGGACCTAGAGGTTATGCCCATCAGGAGAGACTGAACAGGCTAGGAAAGTGAAGACCGAGAGGTAACCTGATAGAGATCTTCAAAATTATGAAATTATGAAATGGTTTGACCAGGTAGATGTAGATAAGATGATTCCACTTACGGGAGAGACCAGAACTACGGCTCATAAATACAAGATAGTCACTAATAAATCCAATAGGGAATTTGGGGACATGTCTTTACCAGAGTGTGGTTAGAATGTGAAACTCACTGTCACAGGGAGCAATTGAGGTGAATAGCATTCAAGGGGAAGCTAGATAAGCACCTGAGGGAGAAAAAAATAGGATATGTTGATGGGGTTAGATGAAGCTTGTGAGGAACATATACACCAGCGTGGGCCTGTTGGGCGAAATGGCCTGGTTGTACTGTCAATACTTTGTAATAGTAATGCACTTGATCAGAGACTCAGCAGAAGACAGTGAGGCAGAAACTGAGTAAATCAAAGTTTCAGTTCCTAAAGAATTTTGAGCAGCAGATTAATGATCCCATCTTGGCATTTGTAAATGGTAAGCCATTCATCCCTCATCTCATAAGGCCAATTTGATGTATGATTCAACTAAATACAAGGTATTTCAAAGAAAATATCATGTCCTTTAACCCACTTCCAGGTGTTCAGGATGAGAGGCATAACTGAAAAATGCCATCTGAATGGATCAGGACAGCTGAAACTATAGATGCAATAGCCTCTCACTCAATGTATTCAACTTGTGTACATCAACACTGCACACAGTCTACTTTTCTTCACAACTTTCTACTCTCTTAAATGTGCTCACTCCTTGCTGGATTACAGTTCATGCTGTCAGGTGCACTTTGATAGCTCATTCAAGTAGCCTTCTTTGTACGTGAACCAATTGGTTGCAAGTATGCTATTTTACCATAGGGGCATCATCCCCAAATCCAATTATGCTCTCCCCACATATTGCCACACACACACTTCCAGAATCAGGAAATGGTAACACTGGTGAGTTTCTCCTTCCATGCCCATAGAACTCAGGCCAATTGTAGAACCTCAACCAACACCAGTGGAAATCAACTAACTCAGCAGAGACCACTGATCCAATCTCAAACATTGTCCCATAATACCTCGCTTCCTCACCCATAGTTTTCTTTAAAGTAACCAAGAAACTGCATATGAAATTGCAAAAATCTTACAGGTTACCATGCAACACAATATTCAAAATCCTAAGCGACACAGGTTTACACAACATCTGCTCATAATTTCAGACACAGGTGCATGTTTTTAACTCCTTCTCAAAGGATATGTTCCTGGTGTATCCTTCAATGTGTTTAAAAAACCGTTGTCCACTGATCCTGTTTAAAAAAATAAAAAAAAATATTTGAACAGACAGGCCAGAGATAGAAGAAGGAATGCTTCTACATTACAAAGAGACAGAAGTGGGGGAAAAGACTGGTTAAAATAAAATAGGCCTCCAGGGTGGGCATCCCATCAGAAATTCATATTTGACACATTTATACCATAAAAATGCCAATTTGTGGTATTTTAAAAAACAAGAGCAACATTTAAATGGCAACTTCCTGGATTTTGAAAAAGACATTGATGGTAGAAATCTTAGCAACAAAAAGAGGGCAAAATCTTCTCGTGTAAACTGCGTCTTAGTGAGCAGATGATTGCTTCCATAATGATCACATTTATACTTTAAATTTTGTTCTGAGGATAACATTTAAAAAATCTAATTTGCAGGTGTGAATACAAGAATGGTTTTATGGTTTATACTGTTAAAAATTACCAATGGGTAAAGTAATTATTTGGGCAGGATAAAACCATCAGTCTATCCAAACTGCCCATTCAGTAATCACCTTCATTTCTGTGAAACCTGCATCATTTGTAAAATCTAATGACTAAAATCAAAATTGCTACACCAATCAAGATGGCTTTATTTTACGAACAGCCAACAGAATCGTCACAAAACAAAATGGGAAAACACTTTTTTTTAAATGATTTGCAACTTTTGTGCGGTATTACTAGTAATATTCATGCATTCTTTCCATTTTAAACAGAGCTTTAAAAAATATCTGTGTACTAAAGATATTGGCCTGGATTTTGAGATAGTTACAACAGTGAGGCTATAAGCACTCACTTATTATGGAGTAAATTGGACAGAAACATCCAGCGTCCACAAATGCGTAAGTTAAACGCAGAAATCTGGACGTTGCTGTCTAATTTGCTTTGCCCCACCACAAGTATCGCTACACTAGTTAAAATCCATACAAGGGCTGTCATCATCATCATCATCATAGGCAGTCCCTCGCAATCGAGGAAAACTTGCTTCCACTCTAAAAATCAGTCCTTAGGTGACTGAACAGTCCAATACGAGAACCACAGTCTCTGTCACAGGTGGGACACACAGTCGTTGAGGGAAGGGGTGGGTGGGACTGGTTTGCCGCACGCTCCTTCCGCTGCCTGCGCTTGATTTCTGCATGCTCTCGGCGATGCTAAACCAACTAGTTAACCACTAAACATGCCAGAAAAAGTTAGAGCTTGTGCATTCAGGTGCAAGTGAATTTTTAGCAGCATGGGGTACTGAAGTTGCATGTTCAGCCATGAACTCATTGAATGGCGGTGCAGGCTAGAAGGGCCGAATGGCCTACTCCTGCACCTATTTTCTATGTTTCTATGTTTCTATGTAAACAACATCTCTGGCCTTGAAAACTTAATTTTACAAATGTGGAATCTCATTTGTTCAGAATTAAATTATTCTTGGAGATTTAAAAAAATATATATATCTTTTAACTTTTTCTTTGTCTCATCTCTTTCTCTTAATCCCATTTTTATTTTGCTTTCTGTATGTGATTTTACATTGAATTAAATATTCTAATTTATACTTCCTGGTTTAGACTCTGTCTCAGTGAGGATTCTTTAACCTGATTGGTTGAAGAGTCACGTTGTTGTTTGCCCTGTTCACACATGCCCTAGATCTCCTGTGCAGGGGGTCACGCTGATAATGATCTCTAGTAACCATAAGTTGCAGCTCAAAAAGCTCACGAAAAGTCTATGGGCAGCTGAAAGTGTAATGAACGGTGAGCAACATTCTTTCATCACTGACCGCAAAATATGGGCCATTAAATTCATTGTGGTGATACTGGACTCCTCAGAAGCAAGCTGAATATGTGTTCAGGTTTGAGTGGCACAAGGTTTAGTGCTCGTGTTGTGAAGCAGCAACGTCAATGTCAGGTAGTTCCACGTTGCTGCCACTTTATATCCCATATTGGCTGCACAGGGAGCTCCAGGACTAACATTTACAGGTGGGTCATTACATCTGGTGTGACAACTGCCAGAATTAATGTAAAAGAGAATCCACCTTCAGCAATGTCTACTGACACTAATACTGAAGGGATAGTCCTCTTCCAACACTCTTTTATACAAATCTACAAAAATCTGTAACCCTAGCAGACATTTTTTTTTTTTAAATGTCTAGACTTTTAGATATTATGTAGAATTAGTATTTTAATGTTGAGATTGCATGCCAGCTTGGCTCATTTGAAAATGTGGGTTCAAATCCCACAAAGATTTGAGTGCATAACCCTGGTTGACATTTCAGTACAGTACTAAGGGAGTGCTGAGTTTCTGAAGATGGTGATGTCCTTTGGATGAAATAATTTAAGTTTATTTATTTGTTCAAGGGATGTGGGTGACACCACATTTATTTTCCATTTTTAGTTGCCCTGGGGTGGTGGTGGTGGAGGTGAGATTACTTCTTGAACTGTTGCAATCCTTGCAGCAATGGTGCTTCCATGCCTTGTTAAATAGGGAATTCAAGAATATTGGCCTAGTGACAATGGAGGAACAACAATATGTCCAAGTGAGGATGGTGCGTGGTTTGGAGGGGAACTTGGAAGTTATAATATTCCTACAACATTGTTGCCCTGTACTTCTTGATGGTAGAGGTTGCAGGAGAGGGACATGCCGTCAAAGTAATTGTCAAAGATGGCTGCAATTCATTACCCAGTATTTAAGTGGCATGAATGTGCCTACCTATTCTAAGTCTGGATGCTGCCCAGTTCCTGGTGTAGGCTGGTATTGACTATTATTAAATGTCCTGTTACACTGGCATTTGAAGAAAAGCAGAATGATTCCCAGACATCTAGTCTAATATTCCTCCCTGAACCAATAGTATCAAGAATGGATTGACTGCTTATTCATTCACTGCTGTTTGTGGGAAGGTTCTGGTGCCACTTTGGCCCACATAACAGTAACTGCGTTTCAAAAATTTTACGGCTGACATCACATTTGGGAATTTTTAATCTTTATCTTAAAGGAAAGGATTTTGAAATAAGATGTGTTTTAAATGCTGTATGTTATTTCTTACAACTTTAAAAAAGCCACAGGCTGCAGCCACCAAGACAAAGGGGTTATTTGTGAATGAGCCAGATATTGAACATCAAGTAGATGAGTCAGTTTGTGGAATGTTGCAGCTCACAGTCTACTTCCAACTGAGACAATCAACTGACTAATTTCAGGTTCATTAAGCCAGGGTGGCTTCTATTCATTTTGAGGACAGCAAGAGATGATACGAGACCCATGCCCCAAAGGAGGAGGAGGAGGAGGAGGAGGTGGTGGTGAGGAGGTGGGGGGGGGAACGCAGAAGGAAGAGATGTACCACTATTAATGACAGGCCAACTTGTGATTTATTGAACAGGAAGAAGTCAGACAGACAGGCCTCTCGTATGTTGAGCACAGAGAAAAGAAAGGCACAGATTAGTCAGTTTGGTTTTAAATAGGAGATGTTAGCCTGGTCGAGGACACTGATGTTGGTGCGCCTGTCCTCCCAGGGGTTTTGCAGGATCTTGCGGAGACATCGTTGGTGATACACTGACCACACTCGATCAGCTTCGCTGGGCAGGCCACATAATTCGCATGCCAGATATGAGACTCCCGAAGCAAATGCTTTATGCGGAGCTCCTTCGTGGTAAACGAACCAAAGGAGGACAGCGGAAACGTTATAAGGACACTCTCAAAGCCTCCCTGGTAAAGTGCAACATCACCACTGACACCTGGGAGACCCTGGCCGAAGACCGCCCGAGGTGGAGAAAGTCCATCCGGGAGGGTGTTGAGCTCTTCGAGTCTCAACGCAAAGAGCATGAAGAAGCCAAGCGCAGGCAGCGGAAGGAGCGCGCGGCAAACCAGCCCCACCCACTCCTTCCCTCGACGAATGTCTGTCCCGCCTGTAACAGGGTCTGTGGCTCTCGTATTGGATTGTTCAGCCATCAAAGAACTCACTTTGGGAGTGGAAGCAAGTCTTCCTCGATTCCGAGGGACGGCCTATGATGATGATGAAATAGGAGACTGAGATGCAGGCCTAGACCTGGAGCTGGAAGCTAAGTTGCAGGTCAGTGTTTGCGGTTAGAAATGGACTAGGAAAATTGTGTTAAAAACAAGTCAGTCAACCACGAAAGAGACAGGGTATGTGGTTTATTATTTTGCATAAGGTATGTGAGGTTTATTGACAACTGTTACTCTGTATTTTCATTTGCTGTCTGTAAAATAAAGCATTTATACCAGCCTTGAAATTTCTTGGTTTCATTTCTTCTGTCTGCTGTGGCTCACCATTTTGGCAGAGAAAAGCATACAGGAAAAACTATTCCCTTAACTGGCTGAAAATGAGTTTATCGGGTAGCAAAACTCAGACCTAGCTGGCACTGGGCCATCGCAGACAGTGGTATACCTTTACGCGTAAAAAGGAGGACTATTGCAAGACAAGTTATTTCGTCAACAGTCAAGGACAGTGCTTACCTTGCAAATGCCCCATGCAAAGGTTCGGTTTGAGGTCTCCACATTTTATTAGACAAACTTATATCTGGATTCCCTTGGGGCCCCGTGCAATTGCACAGTCCCAACGCCATCCCTGCCCATAGTGCTATCGTACCCGGGAAGGAAAAACAACACAGTGGGGAAATGGACACTAAAACAAACCTACACATGCATACAAAATAGGTACTATGCTGTGCTACCAAGCTTAAATGCAGTGGAAACATTTTCACAGTAACAGCCTTATTGACTCTGATTGAACTTTTCAATGGATAGGGAAAGGAGCAGAGGATGAGGGAGAGAGAAGAAATTAAAGAGCAGCATAGTGGATCACAAAATAGCTTTCCACTTCTGAGGCAAAAGTCTCCCTTCTTTGCTGCCTGAAAGGGTGTTACGCACAATTAATTGGCTGGTCTCAATGGACACAGGCTACGCCAAACAGTCCCTATTTTGTTATTAAATTAGCTATCTCACTCAGGCCACAGATTGGTTGGTTTGGGAAATAGAAGTACACCACACTAGTGCAGTAGATGATTTGATGCACACTGTGGAGGTAGAACATAACCTGGGAGTGCCTGATGCAAATACTCGGTGCCCAGGCAAGAAAGTTCCATTCCCCATCGCTAATACTATAAATCGTGAGCAGAAAATTATATAATTTTTAAAAATTCAAATCAATATTCTGTCTGATTTGCACAGAGAAAGAAAGCCAGATGTTTCAGATGAACCTATCCCTTAAAAGAACAAGTTAATCAGATTTTGTATAAACCTAATTTTATTGCAAATGTTTTGGATAATAATGTTACAAGGTAATTCATTTCTCTTGGTTACTTACTCAGTGCCACATGTACAATATCAAAAGCAAAGATGTAGACGGTGAGGAATGACAATGATATGGTGAAGAGATAAAAGAAACGGTAATTCCTCTTTCCAACACAGTTTCCAACCCAAGGACAGTGGTGATCGAAACGTTCTGGGGGAGAAAAAAAATCAAAAAGTTTGCACACGTTTCTGTAATTTTTTTCGTGCCTAGTTCAAATTCTGCTCCCTTGTTACCAACTGTGAAGCAAAAACACATGGTAGATGCAAAAAGCCAGGTAGATCCCATCAGTCACATCACATGCAAAACACTGCTGGACCTACTCTGTAAAATGAATAAGCTACTCAAATTTAGCTTACCAACAAATTTTACAGCATGATGATCTGCCGTGGCTGTTTATTTTTTGATGGAGGTGGGAGTTGCTTTTACAATTGTACCCCAGCAGTTTTTGTGCATGTGTGTGCGCGCGTGCGGAGAATAAAAAACACAAGTGTAATTTGCCTTCTACATTAGTGAAGGGGTGAAATGGAATGATCAAGGTTATGACAGACATCCCAGCACAACAATGTGTAAGAATGTATTGCAGCATAAATTCATTGTGCTGCCCCGAAACTCAGGCACTCACTGCAATAAAGCTGTAAAAGTGCAGTAGTCTTGGATATCTTAATCAAGAGGCTACACCTCCTCCTCAATTGAAAGCAAGGAATAGAACTGAATTTTAATCACTGTAAATTATAGAATTTAAAAGAAACAACCTTTCAATTTAATTAATCGACTGCACAAACTAAATTTAATTTTGATGGTAAGCTTTGCTCTCAATGTGGTTTGTGTTGGGTTCATTATCTATTTACGAGCATCTAAAATCTAAAATTTAAAAGATAAAAAAATAATCATCGACTGTCTGTGATAGCCCAGTGATGCAGAAAACATAAGGCACCTCAATCACTACTTAAAAGCACTTTATCCAAAGAGAACGACTTAGTTGATGATGTTCTTCTGGGGTCACTTGTATCACGCTGAGCTGTATTCCAGAAGGTGAACAGCAACAGCCCTCCCTCTTAACTTTCCTTGGGCCCAAGTTTCCCGAATAAAAAATAACGGCGCTCACTTACCTGGACAACTATTTTTAATTGGCCCGAGCGCTGAAAATAAAAAACCATGCACACCTTCTGGCACAGGTGCTACCCGAGCTGATCTCGCAGGGCAGGGCTTGCAGTGTGCTCCAAAAAATGGGCAACTTATTGGGTGGCGGACCTTCGACCAGGGGCTAGCAGCGGCTGCAGTTGACGTCCTGGAGAATCGGGAGAAGACTGCATTGGATGGTTAACGACGACCACTCCGATTTGTCTGCTACTTTTTCAATCCTGCTAATTGTAAAAGGTTTCCCTGCATTTTGTGGAAGATTTTGGGAAGTGAGAAGATCGCAGGAGCAGCATTAATGGTAAGTTTACATTTATTTCTATTTTTATACATACCTATAGTTATTGTTTGCTTTTTAATTCCCTAAAAGTTTATTTATAAGAGACAGGGAGTCCCTTCGGCCGGTGATAGGATCGGGCCAGCGCGGATTCTCTAACTGCAGATAAGGGTTTTTCCTCCAGTGCTTTTCGGGTCTGTGCGCCAATTTTAAAAAATTTTGTTGGTGGGGAAAGTTTACCTTATGCACAGAAATGGCCGCAACCTTCTTTTACAGATACACCAGCGCCAAAATGCATGGAGCCAAACATTCTGGGCTTCAGCGCCAAAAAACTCACTGAGCAATGCTGAGCAAACTTGGGGCTCTTGTCTCTACATTTCTGCTCTCATCTAAAAGGCACTCACACTGCAATAGAGCTCTAAAGGTGCCAATATTCCTTGGATATCTTGATCAAGTGGCTGCATCTCCTTCCCAGCCTGTGTTTAGCATCCCTCCTCAATGTTCTCACCAATGGGAGGAAAAAGTTAGTTTTATTTGCTGCATTAGTGGTAGGAACAATATGGAAAGCTTGTTTCACCTTTCTGTATCATTGGCAATCAATACATTTTGTTGCTATAAAATCTTAAATAATCAATTTTTGTGTGTGAACTATGAGTTTGGAATTCCCATCAGCCTTTTCACTGAGCCATACAGTCTTGCATCATCTTTTTAGTTTCATTAATAAAACCAGCACTAGAATTTTCACATGATTCATAAATACATTCTTCTACTCTAATGAACAGTATAGCTTTCAGTTTTCAAGGTCATTTCGTAAAGCTGTGCTTTTATGTTGCTTTACAAATCTTCCATGGGAAAATGTTTACCTACATTTGTCAATTGCCAGCTTTTGTTCACCAGCTCAACCTTCAAAGATGATAGTACCACCACCTGGTAAATCGCAGCTATCATTGCAATATCACCACATTACAGAATTCTTGTCTCCTTGAAAATAATATATTCAACTACCCACTAAAATCTTCAACTACCCTCCACTTGGTGTGCACAATTAATAACTGCACAATGTCAGTGCAAGGAAATGGACCAGTGATCGATGTGGGTACCTATATTCATTGAAAGATGCTTCTGTTTGGATGTGTATAATCCATTATAGATGCACAAATTTTAAATCACAATTGGAAACAGCAAGCACAATGCCTTACTCAAACCACAAAACACATAGCCAAGTAATGACGAGATTTAAAAAAAATAAAACTTATTTATCCTAGTCTCAAGAATATTGCGTAGAGCCAGTTCACCTGCACCACATGAAAACCTTCAGAAGGAAAAAAACAGGGCAACAACCAGCCTCTAATGTGAATCTTAAATCCTGATTGTTGAACTTGAACACAAGATGGCTGAATAACAATAGTCTCTACTCTATTTGATTTTGCAGCAGATTTTGAGTGGTTTAGTATCTTGAAAGAGGAGCAGTTAGTGGGAGATTCCTTTCCTACACTCAAAATTAATGAAGCGACTTACATCCATCTCTAGTCAGACTTCCCATATTATTTTAAGCACATTTCAACAGAATGAATATCCTACATACCAACACAGTTATCGCAGACACTACAGTGGGATGCCCGAGGTGGACGGAAGATCTTGCATGTGTAGCAGTATTTCAATTTGATGATCTGGTTGTTGATCTGAATATCTTTGATTCTCGGTGGCGGTCGCTGGCCTGCTGGGACATTCCCATTGGATGCCTCTGGAGATTATGGTAAACAAACACGTACATCTGTTAGATAACAGTATCAAAAATAGTTAAAACATTTCAGTGTCAATTTAATTTTGTGTTAAAAAAAGTCAATGAAAAACAAGGCAATATATTTAATGGTGTAGTGGAATACATGCTACTGACACAGACCCACTAGCAACCTCTAGATTAGAAATCAGCGTTCAGATTTTCACTCAACTGGATACAAAATACAAATTTGTTGAAGATCACAATAGTCCCCAGCTCTCAGTATTTTCCATCATCCCTTTTTTTTAAATATAAAAGACAGTAACTATCTGCCAGAATTGCAAATCTTAGAGATGTACAAATAACATTAGAATCTGTTTTCTGTATATGTACTGTTAGATGACGAAAGCTGTACCTGCAGATTAAGCCCAAGCAATATTACACAAAGGTAGAACTTTAATTTTTATGCTAGTGAAATCTATTTTCTCCAAATGGTTTTTAATTTATTGCAAAATCATAATCATGCTGAACAAATTTTCAGAGCTTCACAAAATTAGGTTCTCGAACAAGGAATCAATGCCTCCAGGAGGGGAGAAACTAGCAAAAAAGGAAATCGAATAACACTATTTGATTTTGTGACCATATGGGAAGGGAAGTAAACAGCATTCAAACAGATCTGGGCCAATTATAACGGAAGGATTTTAATGAAGATAGATCCCTACTTGAACAGGAATCAGCAAACATGTACACTGGATGGAATGTCCATTAGCAAGATATAAAAGGATTTGCGTGCAATTATTGATCATTCACTGAAAAGTTTCAATTCACGTTCAGCTGTTAGCCAATCTAATCAAAGACTAAGATATAACTCAAGATATTTGTCTAGAAGTCAAAAGAAGTTATTTTAACTTTTCATACATGCCAACCTAAAAGGAAAACTGGCAAAAGCGGATTACATTTTAAAAAAGCTGACCACCCCGCCCCAAAGAAAACCAAAACCTCAAACCTAAGTAATTATACTGAAAGTGCATGGGGACAGAGGTTTATAACCAAAGCTACATATCGAAGAGGGGTACTGGGAGCCTGAAGTTGTTAAATGAGTCAAAAGTATAAAATTCAAAATAAAATTTACTTGGGCGGGGGGCGGGGGAAAAGAGACCTGACTCCCTCAACCTCCAACAAAATCTGGATTTTCACACTATTTGTAAATTCAAAAATACTGCAAAATAAACCAATTGCAATTTTTAATCTAAAATGCACAAAACATTTATTTGCTCAATTTTATTGACAACCATTCCAACCAGTGTATATTAAAATTCAGAAATTACTTATTTTTCTGTATGCTTTAAAACTTCTTTCTCTCTATAGCAGTAGATGGGCCTATTACTGAAAAGTTATTTTTTTAAATTGCCCAACAAACCTGGTCTTGACCATTCCAGCCAGGAGCATGGGTAAGTTTACAATTTTATATACTCCTTTCAAATGCTATCCACAACTGTTCCCCCATGCCTGTTGATACATTCCTGGGAGGATAGGCACACTATCAGCGTCCTCATTCAGGCTAACATCCCCAGCATTGAAGCACTGACCACACTCGACCAGCTCCGCTGGGCAGGCCACATAGTCCGCATGCCAGGCTCGAGACTCCTAAAGCAAATGCTCTACTCGGAACTCCTTCACGGCAAACGAGCCAAAGGTGGGCAGCGAAAACGTTACAAGAACACCCTCAAAGCCTCCCTGATAAAGTGCGACATCCCCACTGACACCTGGGAGTCCCTGGCCCAAGACCGCCCTAAGTGGAGGAAGTGCATCCGGGAGGGCGCTGAGCACCTCGAGTCTCAACGCCGAGAGCATGCAGAAATCAAGCGCAGACAGCGGAAAGAGCGTGCGGCAAACCAGTCCCACCCACCCTTTCCCTCAACGACTATCTGTCCCACCTGTGAGTCTGTAGCTCTCGTATTGGACTGTTCAGCCACCAAAGAACTCACTTCAGGAGTGGAAGCAAGTCTTCCTCGATTCCGAGGGACTGCCGATCATGATGATGATGATGATGGATACATATCTGGGGGTGATGAACATGATTGCCAGAAATTTTTTAATTTTTTACATCAGGAATGGTGTATTCTAGTTCATTTTAGACACTGTTATACTTCACAATTGCTGGCTATCCAATTATTGGTGCAGTAACTTACACCAGTCTATCACTTCCTTCAGAAGCTAAAACAGTCACTCCCCCCTCCCCTACAGTTTAAACATTCTACCCACTCGAAACTCTCCTCCTCAGTAGATGGAGGCATTCTATCCCATTCTGCAGACTCAGTTCAGTGGAATGTCAATTCCTCCAATCCTCCCAATTCATGGTGGTGCTTTTTGTCCTCACCCCAAATCAATTCAACAACAAACTCTTCTGTCTCCCTCTCAGGTCAAACTGGCAGTCGATCTTCCCCCGTTCCCCCCACCCCCCAATACATGCAGGTACTCTTTAATTCACTCGATCTGTGGATACACATCCCTCACCACCCTTCCCCCACACACACAAATAATCTACACTGGCCCCCTTTCCTCGTCTCTCCACCCAAGTAAAATCTGTTGTTCTTAACATCATTTAGGGAATAGGGGATAGGGAATAGGGATGGGTCGCTGAGAAGTGAGAGAAAGAAGTCCGCAAAGAGTAAACCAGAATTATGACAGATCTGGACCAAATATGTGTAGACATTTTAATGAATAAATAAAATGTAAGCTAACACAACACTTATGGCTATAATATTGAATGGGAGTGAGGGGGGGGAGGGTTGCGGGAGATCAATGAGAGAGAATTTGCAAGGATTATTTTGTAAAAAAAAATGCTTAAAAAACCACAAGCACAATTCACTTTTTTGTTACACACTGCTGGTGTCAATAAACGTTAATGGGCCACGTCTCAATCATGCAAACCAGCTGCCGGACCTGCTAACATTCCCCTACTCCCGAGTCCGAGCAGTGGAAGTCCGGGGGAGGCCTATAAAAGGCCCAATGTTGAGGAGGAGCCAGCTGATGCAGCTGCAGCAGGGAGAGAAGGCAAAGAAGAAGTAAAAAGAAATCGAAGAGTGATGTCACAGCCAAGGGGGTAAGCGATTGGTGAGTAGTTTTTCTTCTTTTTCTTTTCCTTTATCAGTAAGAACCCTATGGTGCCAAGTTAAATTAATTAAGGGTTAAGTCATGGCTGGAGAGCCCAGACCCATGTCATGATCCTCCTGTGCTATGTGGGAAGCCAGGGACGCTTCCAGTGTCCCTGACGACTACATGCGCGGGAAGTGTATCCAGCTGCAGTTCCTGACAGACCGCACTGCAGCACTGGACCTGCGCATGGATTCATCACTCTGGAGCATCCGCGATGCAGAGGAAGTCGTGAATAGCACGTTTAAGCGAGTTGGTCACACCGCAGGTAAAAGTTACTCAGATAGATAGGAAATGGGTGAACATCAGGCAGAGCAGTGGAAGGAAGGTCGTGCAGGGGTTCCCTGCGGTCATCCCCCTCCAAAACAGATACACCGCCTTGGGTACTGTTGGGGGGGATGACTCATCAGGGGAGGGCAGCAGCAGTCAAGTTCATGGCAGCATGGGTGGCTCTGCTGCACAGGAGAGCAGGAAAAAGAGTGGGAGAGCTATAGTGGTTGGGGATTCTATTGTAAGGGGAATAGATAGACGTTTTTGCGGCCGCAAACGAGACTCCAGGATGGTATGTTGCCCCCCTGGTGCAAGGGTCAAGGATGTCTCGGAGCAGGTGCAGGGCATTCTGAAAAGGGAGGGTGAACAGCCAGTTGTCGTGGTGCATATAGGTACCAACAATATAGGTAAAAAAAAAAGGGATGAGGTCCTACAAGACGAATTTAGGGAGCTAGGAGCTAAATTAAAAAGTAGGACCTCAAAAATAGTAATCTCAGCATTGCTACCAATGTCATGTGCTAGTCAGATTAGGAATCGCAGGATAGCTCAGATGAATATGTGGCTTGGAGTGGTGTAGCAGGGAGGGATTCAAATTCCTGGGGCATTGGAACCGGTTGTGGGGGGGTTTGGGACCAGTACAAACCGGACGATCTGCACCTGGGCAGGACCGGAACCAATGTCCTAGTGCTGTTGTGGAGAGGTTAAACTAATATAGCAGGGGGATGGGAACCTATGCAGGGAGACAGAGAGAAGTAGAATGGGGGCAGAAGCAAAAGATAGAAAGAATAAAAGTAAAAGTGGAGGGCAGAGAAACCCAAGGCAAAAATCAAAAAGGGCCACATTACAGCAAAATTCTAAAGGGGCAAAGTGTGTTAAAAAGACAAGCCTGAAGGCTCTGTGCCTCAATGTGAGGCGTATTCGTTATATGGTGGACGAATTAATTGCACAGGCAGCAATTAACGAATATGATGTAATTGGCATCACGGAGACATGGCTCCAAGGTGACCAAGGCTGGGAACTCAACATCCAGGGGTATTCAACATTCAGGACGGATAGACAAAAAGGAAAAGGAGATCGGGTAGCGTTGCTGGTTAAAGAGGAAATTAACGCAATAGTAAGGAAGGACATTAGCTTGGATGATGTGGAATCTGTATGGGTAGAGCTGCGGAATACCAAACACTAGTGGGAGTTGTGTACAGACCACCAAACAGTAGTAGTGAGGTTGGGGACAGTATCAAACAAGAAATTAGGGACGCATGTAATAAACATACAGTAGTTATCATGGGCGACTTTAATCTATATATAGATTTGGCTAACCAAACTGGTAGCAATGCGGTGGAGGAGGATTTCCTGGAGTGTATTAGGGATGGTTTTCTAAACCAATATGTCGAGGAACCAACTAGAGAGCTGGCCATCCTAGACTGGGTGATGTGCAATGACAAAGGACTAATTAGTAATCTTGTTGTGCGAAGCCCTTTGGGGGAAGAGTGACCATAATATGGTAGAATTCTTTATTAAGATGGAGAGTGACACAGTTAATTCAGAGACTAGGGTCCTGAACTTAAGGAAAGGTAACTTCGATGGTATGAGGCGTGAATTGGCTAGAATAGACTGGCAAATGATACTTAAAGGGTTGATGGTGGATAGGCAATGGCAAATATTTAAAGATCACATGGATGAACTTCAACAATTATACATCCCGGTCTGGAGTAAAAATAAAACGGGGAAGGTGGCTCAACCGTGGCTAACAAGGGAAACTAGGGATTGTGTTAAATCCAAGGAAGAGGCATATAAGTTGGCCAGAAAAAGCAGCAAACCTGAGGACTGGCAGAAACTTAGAATTCAGCAGAGGAGGACAAAGGGTTTAATTAGGAGCGGGGAAATAGAGTATGAGAGGAAGCTTGCAGGGAACATAAAAACTGACTGCAAAAGCTTCTATAGATATGTGAAGAGAAAAAGATTAGTGAAGACAAACGTAGGCCCCTTGCAGTCAGAATCAGGTGAATCTATAATGGGGAACAAAGAAATGGCAGACCAATTGAACAAATACTTTGGTTCTGTCTTCACGAAGGAAGACTCAAATAACCTTCCGGAAATACTAGGGGACCGAGGGTCGAGTGAGAAGTAGGAACTGAAGGAAATCCTTATTAGTCAGGAAAATGTGTTCGGGAAATTGATGGGATTGAAGGCCGATAAATCCCCAGGGCCTGATAGTCTGCATCCCTGAGTACTTAAGGAAGTGGTCCTAGAAATAGTGGATGCATTGGTGATCATTTTCCAGCAGTCTATCGACTCTGGATCAGTTCTTATGGACTGGAGGGTAGCTAATGTAACACCACTTTTTAAGAAAGGAGGGAGAGAGAAAACAGGGAATTATAGACTGATTAGCCTGACATCAGCAGTGGGGAAAACGTTGGAATCAATTATTAAGGATGAAATAGCAGCGCATATGGAAAGCAGTGACAGGATCGGTCCAAGTCAGCATTGATTTATGAAAGGAAAATCATGCTTGACAAATCTTCTGGAATTTTTTGAGGCTATAACTAGTAGAGTGGACAAGGGAGAACCAGTGGATGTGATGTATTTGGACTTTCAAAAGGCTTTTGACAAGGTCCCACACAAGAGATTGGTGTGAAAAATTAAAGCACATGGTATTAGGGGTAATGTTCTGACGTGGATAGAGAACTGGTTAGCAGATAGGAAGCAAGAGTAGGGATAAACGGGTCCTTTTCAGAATGGCAGGCAGTGACAAATGGGTTGCCGCAGGGCTCAGTACTGGGACGCCAGCTATTTACAATATACATTAATGATTTAGATGAAGGAATTGAGTGTAATATCTCCAAGTTTGCAGATGGCACTAAACTGGGTGGCGGTGTGAGCTGTGAGGAGGATGCTAAGAGGCTGCAGGGTGAATTGGACAGGTTAGGTGAATGGGCAAACGCATGGCAGATGCAGTATAATGTGGATAAATGTGAGGTTATAGACTTTGGTGGCAAAAACACGAAGGCAGATTATCTGATAGGCGGCAGATTAGGAAAAGGGGAGGTGCAACGAGACCTGGGTGCCATGGTACATCAGTCATTGAAGGTTGGCATACAGGTACAGCAGGCGGTGGAGGCGGCAAATGGCATGTTGGCCTTCCTAGCGAGAAAATTTGAGTATAGGAGCAGGGAGGTCTTACTGCAGTTGTACAGGACCTTGGTGAGACCTCACCTGGAATATTGTGTTCAGTTTTGGTCTCCTAATCTGAGGAAGGACATTCTTGCTATTGAGGTAGTGCAGCAAAGATTCAGCAGCCTGATTCCCGGGATGGCAGGACTGACATATGAGGAAAGACTGGATCGACTGAGCCTGCATTCACTAGAGTTTAGAAGGATGAGTGGGGATCTCATAGAAAAATATACAATTCTGACGGGACTGGACAGGTTAGATGCAAGAAGAATGTTGGGGAAGTCCAGAACCAGGAGACATAGTCTAAGGATAAGGGGTAAGCCATTTAGGACCAAGATAAGGAGAAACTTCTTCACTCAGAGAGTTGTTAACCTGTGGAATTCTCTACCACAGAAAGTTGTTGCTGTCAGTTCGTTGGATATATTCAAGAGTTAGATATGGCCCTTACGGCTAAAGGGATCAAGGGGTATGGAGAGAAAACAGGAAAGGGATACTGAGGTGAATGATCAGCCATGATCTTATTGAATGGTGGTGCAGACTCGAAGGGCCGAATGGCCTACTCCTGCACCTATTTTCTATGTTTCTATGTTTACTCCCTGCAAACTGACAATTACCAAAAAGACAAAGTTCACAATTTATACCACAATTTATGCTGTCCTTTAATTGTATAAAATATGTACAGTTTCTGATGCCTTTTTACTTCTATGAATTATTGCTTCACTGAGCAGACAAAATGTTAAAAACGTGACATTAATGGAAGGGCACCATTTTACAGCAACCCATGCGATTACAATAAACTGCGATGTAAAAAAGCCTATCCATAATTAATTGCATTATTTCTGCTTCATGCTGACATTCTCTCAAAGCATGAGTAACTGGGGCCCACAACAAGAAGCAATTTAATGAAGCAGGTCAGTCCACGCACATCACACAAAATGGAAGGTCGGCAATGGAAAAAGCACCAACCAATGCAAATTCCATTTGCTTCAAAAATAAATTACTCGCTAACATTTTTCAGAAAAGAGCCATTTATTCCACCACCACTGCTACAAACAAACATTATGCACAGGAAAAATTACAGTTTCTGCATGGGGGGGGAAATACAACAATGATTGGCAGGAGAAACTGGGGTATATTTTCCTCTTCACCTCCTGCATGGTAATCTGGAAGAGCAAATTGCCCATTCATTATAAATTAATGGGATAAAAATCAGGCAGGTTCTACAACAGACGGACAATCTGCTCCACTGGATCACCACCCAGGTGGTGAAGATGCAAATCTACCCCACTGAAAAAGAAAGCCAAGCAGATATAGCTAACAAAAAGAAGATAAAAGGCACATCATAACCAGAGAAAAGCAACAGAAGCAAAATAACATCAATGACTATTCCTCTAGTCAATCAGAATTTTTTTTAAAAAGTCTAGAAGTAGTGAAGCACACATTACCCATTTTACCACCCTCCAGGATGGCATTAGAACAGGTCCCTTGTCAGCACTTGTGCCAGCAAGTTACCAGTTCCACTTTCTTGGCTTGCCGAGGGTGGCAGGTGTTCACTCTGATGACTGACTGGGAGCAAGTCACCTCTAATCAGCAGAAGCATTTCATCAGCACTTGTGTTTCTCCAAACTCAACCAAGTTGTAGCCCATTCTGATTAAATTCAAAAGATAGCACTTAAAATTAGTCATTTTTAATAAAAGTGTATGTTAAATTTCTTCCAAACTTTCATTATGATCCCCAAATCTTGAACCATACTTAATTTTCAGAGAGGCTTAATACATTTGCAGAATAGATTAGAACAACCAGCATCATATTCAGTGCCATAGTTGAACTTCTCAGTTCAAATTAGCAGAAGTGCCTTTGACCCGTAGAATGTGCTAAGTTGCAATAAACTCCTGATCTGTCTAGAGGAGGGAAGTTCTGCTAATATTTAACCAGCACAGATTAGGAGACAGTTTGAACAGAGTCTAGTTATAACTCTATAAATAACAGAATGGTTCAACATTACGAACATGCATATGTATTAAAAATACTGGCCAGGATTAAAATTAATGGGCATCCATAAAGGAAGAAGAAAGAAGACTTCCTCCCCCACCCCCACCTTTTCTGATGATTCCTCTATTTGAGAACAGATGGCATATCTGTGTGTGTATGTTCGCCAAATAATTATGTGCGTGAGGGGGAGGGTAGAGGGAGAAGCCAAGGAAGATTGCGTAAAATCATTTCTGTAGGAATACAAAAGATCATCAGTGATTCGAGATTTTAAGTCATCAATTTAGAATAAATGCAGATTTGCAATTTTATTTAAATTGTGAAAAGGCAACATGAAAGGCCAAGGTCTATAGCATAGGACACCAAAGGTGAAAAGATGAGCAAAATCAGGAAGTGGCAATTAGTCATGCCAACGAAAACCCAAAGATTTAAGAAAAGCTGAGAGAGGCAAACGTTCCATAGTTTTGAGGTCCTGGAAATGAGTTGAGAGTAGGATGTGGTTGCAAGGTGACCAGGACTGGGAATTAAATAGACAATCCGGAAGGACAGACAGAAAGGAAAAGGAGGTGGAGTAGCTGTATTGATAAAGGATGGAATCACTGCAATAGTAAGAAATGATATTGGCTCAAATGATAAGGGTGTTGAAACAGTTTGGGTGGAGATAAGGAACAATAAGGGGAAAAAGTCACTGGTGGGTGTAGACTATAGTAGCAACTCTGTTAGTCGGAGCATAAACCAGGAAATAATGGGGGCTTGTAAAAAGGGAACAGCAATAATCATGGGTGATTTTAACCTCCATATTGATTGGACAAATCAAATTGGTCAGGGTAACCTTGAGGAAGAGTTCATAGAGTGCATAAGGGAGGGGTTCCTTGAGCAGTATGCAAGGGAACCAACCAGGGGGCAGGCTATCTTAGATCTGGTCCTGTGTAATGAGACAGGATTAATAAACAATCTCCTAGTAAAGGATCCCCTGGGAATGAGTGATCATAGCATGATTGAATTTCAAATTCAGATGGATGGTGAGAAAGTTGGATCTCTAACCAGCGTACTAAGCTTAAATAAAGGAGACTATGAAGGTATGAGGGCAGAATTGGCTAAAGTGGACTGGGAAAATAGATTAAAGTGTAGGACGGTTGATGAACAGTGGTGTATGTTTAAGGAGATATTTCATAACTCTCAAGAAAAATATATTCCAGTGAGGAGGAAAGGGTGCAAGAGAAAAGATAGCCATCCGTGGCTAACTAAAGAAATAAAGGACAGTATCTGATTAACAACAAGGGCATACAAAGTGGCCAAAACTAGTCTTCTGCCTGGGAAGCTTTTAAAAGCCAGCAAAGAATGACTAAAAAAATGATTAAGAAAGGGAAGATAGACTATGAAAGTAAACTAATGCAAAATATAAAAACAGATAGCAAGAGTTTCTATAGGTATATAAAAAGGAAAAGGGTGGCTAAAGTAAATGTTGGTCCCTCAGAGAAGGAAACCGGGGAATTAGTAATGGGGAACATGGAGATGGCAGAAACTCTGAACAAATATTTTGTGTGGAGGACACTAACAATATTCCGACAGTGGATAATCTAGGGGCTATAGGGGGAGAGGAATTTAACACAATCACTAAGGAGGTGGTACTCTATAAGATAATGGGACTAAAGGCAGATAAATCCCCTGGACCTAATGGCTTGCATCCTAGAGTTTTAAGAGAAGTAGCTGCAGGGATTGTGGATGCATTGGTTGTAATTTACCAAAATTCCCTGGATTCTGGGGAGAACCCAGCAGATTGGAAAATTGAAAATGTAATGCTCCTATTTAAAAAAGGAGGCAGACAAAAATCAGGAAACTATAGACCAGTTAGCCTAACATCTGTGGTTGGGAAAATGTTGGAGTCCATTATTAAAGAAGCAGTAGCAGGACATTTGGAAAAGCAAAATTTGGTCAGGCAGAGTCAGCATGGATTTATGAAGGGGAAGTCATGTTTGACAAATTTTCTGGAATTTTTTGAGGATGTAACGAACAGAGTGAATCAAGGGGAACCAGTGGATGTGGTGTGTTTGGACTTGCAGAAGGTATTTGACAAGGTGCCACATAAAAGGTTTCTGCACAAGATAAAAGTTCACGGGGTTGGGGGTAATATATTACCATGGATAGAGGATTGGCTAACTAACAGAGAGTCGGGATAAATGGTTCATTCACTGGTTGGCAACCTGTAATTAGTGGGGTGCCGCAGGGATCAGTGCTGGGACCCCAACTATTTACAATCTATATTAATAACTTGGAAGAAGGGACTGAGTGTAACATAGCCACGTTTGCTGACGCTGCTAAGATGGGAGGAAAATCAGTGAGGGAGGACACAAAAAATCTGCAAAAGGACACAGACAGGCTAAATGGGCTCAAGTTTCGGCCTGAGGTGCTCCTATTTTTTTGGAGCAACTAGTTTAGAATGGAGCATCTTAGAAATTGCAATTCTCAGCATTTAGTTTGCTCTAGTTCTAGTGAGTTAGAATAGTTTCAATTTAGAACAGTTTTTTTTTTTTCAAGAGGATGTGTCCAGCCACTTACGCCCGTTTTACAAGTTTAAGCAGCGAAAACTTACTCCAAACTAACTTAGAATCGAGTAAGTGTAGATTTTTGTACGCTCAGCAAAACCTTGCCTGCACTTATAAATCAGCGTAGGGAACGAGAGATGGGGGGGGAGGGGGAGAAGGGGTTTACAAACATTAAACACCACTTTTACAAATAAATCAAATCAAAAAATTAATAAAAAAATAATTAAAAATAAAAAAATAAAAAATTAAATTTCTACTTACCTGCTGCAGCACCGGAGCCCCCACCCCCAGTGTCTCTCTCAGCCTCTGTCAGTGTCTCGCTCTTTGTCAGTGTCTCTGTGTTTCTGACAACGAGGTATGGGGGAGGAGAGGGAGAGAGGAGAGGGGGAGAAAAAGAGAGGAGAGGGGGAGAAAAAGAGAGGAGAAGGGGAGAAAAAGAGAGGGGGGGGAGAAAAAGAGAGGAGGGGGAGAAAAAGAGAGGAGGGGGGGAGGGAGAAAGAGAGGAGGGGGGGGAGGGAGAAAGAGAGGAGGGGGGGAGGGAGAAAGAGAGGAGGGGGGGAGGGAGAAAGAGAGGAGGGGGGGGAGGGAGAAAGAGAGGAGGGGGGGAGGGAGAAAGAGAGGAGGGGGGGAGGGAGAAAGAGAGGAGGGGGGGAGGGAGAAAGAGAGGAGGGGGGGAGGGAGAAAGAGAGGAGGGGGGGAGGGAGAAAGAGAGGAGGGGGGGAGGGAGAAAGAGAGGAGGGGGGGAGGGAGAAAGAGAGGAGGGGGGGAGGGAGAAAGAGAGGAGTGGGGGGAGAAAGAGAGGAGGGGGGGTGAAAGAGAGGAGGGGGGGAAAAGAGAGGAGGGGGAAGAGGATGCGGGGTAAGAGGATGCGGGGTAAGAGGATGCGGGGTAAGAGGAGGGGGGGTAAGAGGAGGGGGGGTAAGAGGAGGGGGGGTAAGAGGAGGGGGGGTAAGAGGAGGGGGGGTAAGAGGAGGGGGGGTAAGAGGAGGGGGGGTAAGAGGAGGGGGGGTAAGAGGAGGGGGGGGAAGAGGAGGGGGGGGAAGAGGAGGGGGGGGAAGAGGAGGGGGGGAGAGGGGGAAGAGGAGGGGGGGAGAGGGGGAAGAGGAGGGGGGGAGAGGGGGAAGAGGAGGGGGGAGGGGGAAGAGGAGGGGGGAGGGGGAAGAGGAGGGGGGGAGGGGGAAGAGGAGGGGGGGAGGGGGAAGAGGAGGGGGGAGGGGGAAGAGGAGGGGGGGAGGGGGAAGAGGAGGGGGGAGGGGGAAGAGGAGGGGGGGAGGGGGAAGAGGAGGGGGGGAGGGGGGGAGGGGGAAGAGGAGGGGGGGAGGGGGGGAGGGGGGAGAGGGGGGGAGGGGGGAGAGGAGGGGGGGAGGGGGGAGAGGAGGGGGGGAGGGGGGGAGAGGAGGGGGGGAGGGGGGGAGAGGAGGGGGGGAGGGGGGAAGAGGAGGGGGGAGGGGGGAAGAGGGAGTGGAGATAGGGAGAGGAGATGAGAGGGAGGGGGTGGAGGAAGGGAGAGGGAGGGAGGAGGGTGAGGAAGAGGGAGGGTGAGGGGGAGGGAGAGGCGGGTGAGGGGGGGGGAGGCAGAGGAGGGGGGAGGAGGAGGAAGGGCTGAACGGGAGAGGGGGAAGGGCTGAACGGGAGAGGTGGGGGGGGGCGGTGGGAGTGAGGCTGAATGTGCCCTGCCGATGATGTGGAAGCTGGGCCCCCAGTGAGATGCCAGGCGGGTGGGGCCCGCCCCCAGTGAGATGGCAGGCGGGCGGGGCCCGCCCCCAGTGAGATGCCAGGCGGGTGGGGCCCGCCCCCAGTGAGATGCCAGGCGGGCGGGGCCCGCCCCCAGAGAGATGCCAGGCGGGTGGGGCCCGCCCCCAGTGAGATGCCAGGCGGGCGGGGCCCGCCCCCAGTGAGATGCCAGGCGGGAGGGGCCCGCCCCCAGTGAGATGCCAGGCGGGTGGGGCCCGCCCCCAGTGAGATGCCAGGCGGGCAGGCCCCGCCGACGAAGTGGAGGGAGGGGGGGTGAGATGGAGGGGGGGAGGGGGCGAGAGGACGGGGGAGGGGGGGAGAGAGGACGGGGGAGAGGAGAAGGAAGGGCTGAACAGAAGAGGGGGAAGGGCTGAACGGGGGGGGGAGCGGGGGGGGGGCGGGGGCTGAACGGGAGGGAGGCCCGAGTCCCGATCTTCACCCGGGAAGCCCATTCGGCCAGGGCTAGCGCGCATGTGCCAAGGTCCTGCCACTATTTTCAGCGCCGGGACCTGGCTCCGCCCCCAACCCCTTGTGCTGCGCCCCACCGAGCACGAAGATGCCCTGAGGAGCTCACAGAATCACAAGGTAAGTTTTCACTGCCCTTTTTATTCCAGAAAGTCGGCGCACCTTATGGAGGTGCGCCGTTTTTAGAGGGCGGAAATTTGGGCCCAATGAGTGGGCAAAAATTTGGCAGATGGAGTATAACGTTGAAAAGTGTGAGGTCATGCACTTTGGCACAAAAAAAATCAAAGAGCAAGTTATTATTTAAATGGAGAAAGATTGGAAAGTGCCGCAATTACAGCGGGACCTGGAGGTACTTGTGCATGAAACACAAAAGGATGGTATGCAGGTACAGCAAGTGATCAGGAAGGCCAGTGATATCTTGGCCTTTATTGCAAAGGTGATGGAGTATAAAAGCAGGGAAGTCTTGCTACAGTTACACAGGATATTGGTGAGGCCACACCTGGAATACTGCGCGCAGTTTTGGTTTCCATATTTACGAAAGGATATGCTTACTTTGGAGGCAGTTCAGAGAAGGTTCACTCGGCTGATTCCAGGGATGAGAGGGTTGATTTATGAGGAATGGTTGAGTAGGTTGGGCCTCTACTCATTGGAATTCAGAAGAACGAGAGGTGATCTTATCGAAACGTATAAGATTATGAGGGGGCTTGACAAGGTGGATGCAGAGAGGATGTTTCCACTGATGGGGGAGACTAGAACTAGGGGACACAATCTTACAATAAGGGGCCGCCCATTTAAAACTGAGATGAGGAGAAATTTCTTCTCTCAGAGGGTTGTAAATCTGTGAAATTCGCTGCCTCAGAGAGCTGTGGAAGCTGGGTCATTGAATACATTTAAGACAGAAATAGACAGTTTCTTAAATGATAAGGAGATAAGGAGTTATGGGGAGTGGGTGGGGAAGTGGAGCTGAGTCAATGATCGGATCACCCATGATCTTATTGAATGGCGGAGCAGACTCGAGGGGCCGTATGTATGGCCTACTCCTGCTCCTATTTCTTATCTTACTTAAACTGTACAATGAGTCTTCATTTCAACAAAGAGAAGATGTAGAGTGGAGGAAGACCATGCCAGATGTTACATTTCTGCAATTGAAATGATACAGGTAGAGAGTGTCAGCTTTGGGAACATTGGTGTGGAGTCTCAACTGGAATATTGGCAACACTGGAGAATAATGAGACAGGAGTAGGATAGAACATACAATCTGGTCCCATTGGGATTGGCTCCCTCAGTTACTACAAAACCCAACAAGTTGGGTCAATTAATCCAAGCGGCAAGATACTCCTTCCTTCAGTTACCCACCGCTTTTTAACATGATACCAATTTATTCCAATTAGAAAGACACCAGCTCACAGCTGAAAACATTATAACTCTCCCATTATTGCTGCTCCGGTTGAGGTTGGAAAGAAAGTTGCAACTCGAACATATCAGTTAAATAAAGTAGATCCCAACTACAGAACAAAAATTAGGCTGTAATAGATAACTGGGAACACAAGGTTTTTACCAGTCTCAGAACAGTACATTAATGTTAAGTTCTGGTACATAATGTAAATTACAAGTTTTTACTGGAGCGGACTCCATGTTCTTCAAACTGAAACACAAGCATTGAAGTGGTTACGATTCTCGGATACAGATATCAAAAGACTCAGTTACACACATGACCACACAGACACTGCCAAAACCCCGAGGTGGTTTCGGTGCAGCTGTTTCTAGACTAGCCCTCTTAACTTAGTGTATAATTACATAAAGAAAGATTTCATTACTAAAGAAGAGCTAGTGCAGCCTCTACAGCATTGAACTATTATGTGCAATTATATACAAGACGTCTGTTTCAAAGCAGGCAGCATATTTCCTGCTTTAGCTTTCCGTCCTGCATAGTCATCTCACGTTTGCCCCAAGGTTCCACTTTTGGCCCTCTTTATCTCATCTACAAGCTGCACCATGTGACATGGTCTATAGAATGAAAGGAACTTTCAATATGTATGCCGAAAGTATTACATAGAATTACAGCACAGAAACAGGCTATACAGCTCAACTGGTCTATACAAGTGTTTATGCTCCTCCAGAGCCTCCTCCTTCCCTACCTCATCTAACCCTCTTCACTTCTCCCTCATGTGCTTCTCTAGCTTCCCCTTAAATGCATCTATTGTAGTCGCCTCAAATACTCCCTGTGGTAGCCCGTTCCACATTCTAACCTCCGAATTCCTTATTGGATTTATTCGTGATTATCTTATATTTATGACCTAGCTTTGGACCCCACCACAAGTGGAAACAGCTTATCTATATCTACCCCATCAAACCTCTTTATAATTTTAAAGACCGCTATTAGGTCACCTCTTAGCCTTCTCGGAGAGAAAAGAACCCCAACCTATTCAGTCTTTCCTGGTAATTACAAGCTCTCAGTTCTGGTATCATTCTTGTAAATCTTTTTTCCACCTTCTACGGTGTTTCTGCATAACAAGGACACCAGAACTGTGCACAGTATCCCAAGCGTGGTCTAACCAAGGTTTTATACGAATTTAGCAACATCTCTGCTTATTTTTCCATATATGAGCCTCAACCATGAGGTCAGTAAACTATTCAATTGCTGGGGGAACATCACAAGAGAGCCCAAAGATTAGCTATCTCAGCTTAGATTAGGAATCAAACCTGTAGCCTTCATATAGACAGATGCTACCCAACAGGTCAGGCAGCATCTATGGAGAGAGAAACAGAGTTAATGTTTCAGGTCGATGACCCTTTGTCAGAACTAGAAAATGTTAGAGATGTAACAGATTTTTATGCAACTGTAGGAGCAAGGAAAAGGGGAAGGGAGGAAGGAACAAAAGGGAAAGCCAGTGATAGCATAGAAGGTAGGTGAGATTAAGAGACAAAAGGGATGATGGTGCAAAGCAAAAGGAGATGGTAATGGGACAAGTTAAGAACAAAAGATGAGTCGAGATGAGGTGAAAATGGAAATGGCAGAATCATCAACAGCTGTCACGTGAAAAAAAAATAGGGGCATAGGTTATGGTCTGAAATTGTTGAACTCCATATTAAGTGGGGTCAGACTAAGAGAATACAAGGAGGTCTAAGATAGATTTACAGCACATGTGTGACAATGCACGAAGTGTGGTAAATAAGGTTGGCGAGCTGCAGGCACAAATGGACACATGGGAATATGATGTTGTGGCGATAATGGAGACCTGGTTCAAAAAAGGACAGATTGGGTGTTAAATATTCCTGGATATAATGTTCACAGGAAAGATAGAGGAGGAAAGAAAGGAGCTGGGATGGTAGTATTAAGAAGAATATTACAGTGCCTGAGAGAGAGGATGTCCTAGAGGGGTCAATGACAAAATCTATTTGGTTAGATTTGAGAAACGATCGGGGTGCATTCCACTACTAGGTGTATTTTATATGCCAACTAGTGGGAAGGATATAGAGGAGCAAATTTGCAGGGAAATTATAGATAGGTGCAAGAACTATAGAGTAGTGATAATGGGGGACTTCAACCATCCTAATATAGATTAGGATAGTGATAGTCTAAAGGGCAGAGTGGGGGAAAAATTTCTGAAGTGTGTTCAGGAGAACTTTCTTGATCAGTATGTTTCCGGCCCAATGAGGAAGGAGGCATTGCTGGATTTTGTTCTGGGCAATGAGATGGGTCAAGTAGAACCATCTCCGAACTCAAGTCCCTCAAAATCGAGGCAGACTTGCTTCCACTCTAAAAGTGAGCTCTCAGGTGACTGAACAGTCCAATATGGGAATTACAGTCTGTCACAGGTGGGTCAGACAGTTGTTGAAGGAAAGGGTGGGTGGGGAATCTGGTTTGCCGCACGCTCCTTGCGCTTGGTTTCTGTATGCTCTCGGCGACGAGACTCGAGGTGCTCGGCGCCCTCCCGGATGCACTTCCTCCACTTAGGGCGGTCTTTGGCCAGGGACTCCCAGGTGTCGTTAGCGCCTCGGGAAGGAAGTGGAGCACTTGATTTAGTGCTCCATTTCCTTCTGGGGCAGTAACCCGAATTTTTGGAGAGGGGCTAGACTTCAGCGCCTGGCGTTAAGTCTCGTGCCTCCCAACTATTACCGCCCCCAAACGGGGCGATACTGAATTTCTACCCGTAACTGTTTTCTTTGGCAATCGGCGCAACTCACCAGTGATCGGTTATAGAATAGAGTCATAGAATGATACAGCACAGAAGGAGGCTATCTAACCCATTGTGTCTGTGCTGGCTCTTTGTAAGAGCTATCTAATTACTCCCCTTTCTTTTCCCCCATAGCCCTGCAAAATTTTCCCCTTCAAGTACTTATCTAATTCCCTTTTGAAAGTTATGATTGAAGTAGAGCAAGTGTCAGTAGGGGAACATTTCAGGAACAGTGATCACAGTATCATAAAGTTTAGACTAGCTATGGAAAAAGGGAACAATCTAGAGTCAAAATACTGAATTGGAGGAAAGCCAATTTCAGTGGGTTGAGAATGGATCTAGCCCAGGTAAATTGGAAACAAAGATCGGCAGGCAAAGCTGCCTTTAAAGAGGAGATGGTTTGGGTGCAAAATGGTTCGAGATACAAGCAAAGCCAGAGCTCCCTGGATGACAAAAGTGAGGGTGTAAAAGTGAGGGGGGGAGGGGGGGGCAGGGTTTATGACAGATGTCAGGCTGAGAATACAAGGGAGAATCAGGCTGAATATAGAAAGTTTAGAGTGGAAGTGAAAAAGGAAATAAGAGGGGCAAAGAGTACAAGAATAGATTGGCAGCTAACATAAAAGGGAAAGCAAATGTTGGTAAGCATATAAATAGTAAACGGGTAGCAAGAAGTGGTGTGGGGCCGATTAGGGACTAAAATGGAGACATACACATGGAGGCAGAGGGCATGGCTAAGGTACTAAATTTTGATTCTGTCTTTACCAAGGAAGATGATGCTGCCAAAGTCATAGTGAAAGAGGGAGTAGTTGAGATACTGAATGGGATAAAAATTGATAAAGAGGAGATACTAGAAAGGCTAGCTGTACTTAAAGCAGATAGGTCGCCTGGACCGGCTGGGAAGCATCCTAGGATGCTGAGGGAAGTAAAGGTGGAAATTGCAGAGGTACTGGCCATAATCTTCCAATCCTCCTTGGATACAGGGCTGGTGCTTGAGTACTGGAGAACTGCAAATGTTACACCCTTGTTCAACACAGGGTGTAAGGATAATCCCAGCAACTACAGGCCAGCCAGTTTAACCTCAGTAGTGGGGAAGGTTTTAGGAATAATATTCCGGGACAAAATTAACAGTTACTTGGACAAATATAGATCAATTAAGGAAGCCAGCATGGATTGGTTAAAAACAAATCGTGTTTAACTAAATTGATTTGAGTTTTTTTGCAACAGAGGCGGTTGATCAGGGCAATGTCGTTGATATGATGTACATGGACGTCCAAAAAGCATTTGATAACGTGACACATAATAGGCTTGCCGGCATAGTTGAAGCCCATGGAATAAAAGGGACAATGGCAGCATAGATCCGAACTTAGCTAAGTGACAGGAAACAGAGTATTGGTGGACCGTTATTTTTCAGTCTGGAGGAAGATATATAGTGGTGTTCGCTTTCACATGGGACCACTGTTTTTCTTGATATATATTAATGACTTTAGGGCTAGATTTTACGCTTTTGTGCAGATCGCCCAAAAATGGGCGGTAAAAATGGGTTTTCAGATCGCTGGCTTGTCGCCCACTCTCAAAGCCCCGAGTCTCCATTTTTGAAATTGGGCGTTACCGCGAGCGATATGAAATGGGCGGTAGCGTTAAATCTCGCTAACCTTCTGCCGTCAAATGTCGCTGTCTGTAGCAGCGGCATGGCAACGCTGAATTCCTGCGATTCAGGAGGTCAAGGGTCATCATGACATGCGCAGAAGAGGGGACAGAGAGAGAGGGACTGAAGCTGTGTGTGGGTGTGGTGTGGCTGCTTTGGGAGGAAGGAGGGAGAGTTTAGAGCAAATAAGGAAACAAAAAGTAGCTGTTACCAGCCAGATATTTGCCTGAATTTGGCCTACAATGGAGGGAGAGGAGGAGGCATCACAGCACACTGTGGAGACTGATGCTGGCGAGAGCAGTGAGCTGGGAGAGGAGTACATTGGAGGGCACAAAAGAGCCAGGAGGTTCTCAGACAAAGAAAATGCCTCCCTGCTGCAGGAAGTCGAGTCACGCTGGGATGATTTGACACAGGGAGGGCGTGGGAAGCCAACCCCAAAGGCCTATCAGAAGATATGGGCCGAGATAGCAGAGGTGGTCTCGTCGGCGACCAAAGCCACAAACGATGGAACGACCTTGTCGGATTCGCAAGAGTATTACATTTATTTACATGTACTTATGTATTTATATAATTTGATTTGTAACAGTCATGAGTGACTATCAGATGTGAGGTCTTTCACTTTTACCGGGAATGTTTTACTCAAAGCCTGCGGTCACGATGTAGGTCTTTAGGTAAAAAATGATCATCATAATAATCATGATTACATCTGTTGGTTATGTGTGTATCAGTCTCTGTGACAGTACCGAGCAATGATATCACGCAATGATCTCATGCCATGTCGTCCTGTTATCTGTTACAGAAGAAGCTATCGACAATGAGGTGCAGAGGCGAACGTGTGGGGGGCCACCAGTCATCAGTGACATCACTGACATGGAGTAGTGGGTGCTCACACTCGTGGGGAAACACCACCGGACGACCACGCAACTATCTGCAGACCCTGAAGTGATGCGACGTGAGTAAAGTCAATAGACGCCACACCCACTCATATCCGAACAAACATATGATAGATGATTTCTAAAATTGTCCTATAAATAATGCTGGCCTAATGAAAATCATTGCAATGCAGAATGTGTTGATGGTCATGAAATGTGATGTCTGCGATGATTTTGATAGCGTTGGTACTTTTGTCGTGCATATGCTGTGTGCAGCGCTGGACTCACCTTGTCACCCGAGCACCCCCTTCTCCTCTAATAACCTCATTTGTGTTTTGGAGCTCAGCCAGCAGCGCTGCCCCAGGCAAGGCCAGAGAGACCAGAAGGTGGGGGCGTGGGGCAGGACTCGCTGGTCAATCCTACGTCTGGTGCTGAGGAGCTCCGATTCTCGCCCGTCAATCCGCTGGGTCTGTTCTCTGCGGATGAGAGCGCGGACTTCGAGGAACCTGCATCGCCACGCTCCAGAAGCCATTCCACCCCAAGGCCATCGAGTGCTCCTCCGGTCATTCCCGCCCCCACTCTGGAGGTACCGGCCCCAAGCACCTCACCACAGGGCACCCCATTTGTCTCCAGGATGGTGCCAACCCCGCGGAGGCCTCGTGGACACGGCGGATCTGGTCCACGAGCGCCACATGAGAGCGGAGAGATGGTACAGTTGTCCAGGAGGACTGTAGACATTGGTGACCAGATCCTCGATGCATTGGGGAACATATCCTAACAGCTGGCCCCCATGACTGAGTACGTTCCACAGGTGACGGATGCCCTGGAGGCGATAGCCAGGAACACTGCTGGCACAGGCCTCCCAGTGGTCCCGGAGCGCGGCACTCCACCCCTAGGTTCTGCACCACTACTGCGAATGGCAGATGAGAGGCAGGACCAAGATCCTGCTTCTGCATCAGAGAATGTTCCCCCCTCGGCACCCCCCGCTCCCATACCTGTGCAACCACCGTATCTGCCTTCATCCCCCCCAATGAGGCACCGCCTGAGGAGCTCTTCGGCCAAGCGGCATGGAGCGAGGCGGGGAAGGGGAAGGGGAAGGGGTAGAGGTGGGGAGAAGGGAAGGGGGGAAGGAAGGTGAGGTGCATGTCCGCAGGTGATGGCTGTGTTACATCTCCATCTGGGTGAATGCAATTTGTTGTAATGTATGGGGGAGGGGCCACGCTCCTGCTTTGCTTTTGTATTCTGAGTTGCTGGACATGTTGACCATTTGATTGATGTCAATGGTTGAAAAAGTCGGGTGTGGGGTGTTTTTGGCCATGATGCTTATGATTTCAGACCAATGTTAATATAAAAAAGTTTTTATTCAACATAACCTTTTTGCGCATTGTCTCAGATAGCTGGACGGCTACACACTGGTGATTCCTTACCATGAAAAGGTTAAATAAAACTTAACTTCAACCAACTTAAACTGGCACCAAGGTGATGGCCACCATTGATGTTTGAGCTGCACACACACAGCAGTGTGTCAGCGTTGTCACTCACAGCAACATTCTTTCAGGATATTCGTTCAGTTATCAACTCCTGACGCAAGAGTCTTGCAGCTGTGTAGCCACCACAGGCCCTTTCCTGTGGTCTGGAGGGGACGTGGGTATGGTTGCATAGCCAGCCTGATTGTCTGGCCCTAGGTCAGCATCCAGCCCCTCGTCCTCCTTTTCCTCTCTCTCCCGAGGTGGAACATCTGGCAATTTTTGTCCCTTCCTGATAGCCAGGTTGTACAGCATGGAGCACACGACCATGAATTTAGCTCCTTGCTCAGGGTTGTATTGTAGCTCCCCTCCTGAGTGGTCCAGGCATCTGAAGCGCTGCTTAAGCACAGTTAATGTTTTCTGGACCACATTGCGTGTGTCTCTGTGGCTCTGGTTGTATCGCTTCTCGGTCTCGGTGTGGGTGTCATGCAGTGAGGTCATCAGTCAGGTGGCTAGGCCATATCGGTTGTCACCAAACATCCAGCATTGTCCTTGTGGCTGACTCTTAAACATATCAGAGGCAGCGCTCTCATGCAGGATGTGCGCTTCATCGAAGCTTCCCGGACATTTGGCATTCACTGCCATTATGATCTGGTTGTGGTCGACAACTAGTTGGACCTTCAGGGATGAAGTCCTTTTCTGTTACGAAAAAGCTCCGGGTCCTGGGAAGGTGCCCGCATGCAATGTGAGTGCACTGTATAGCTCCCTGCAGCCTGGGGAACTTAGCAATGTGGTAGAATGCTCCAGCCCTGTCAGTCTGAGCCTCCGTGGTCATGGGGAAGCTGATAAAGTCCATCCTATACGTGTACAGGGCCTCCTTAATCTGTCTAATGCTGCGATGGGTGGCATGGTGAGACAGAGGGGAAATCTCGACCGCAGAGACCCGAAAGGAACTGGACGCGTAGAAAGACAGTGCCGTGGTGACCTTGACCTCGACCTTGACCGACATTGATGTCCTGATGGCAGGCTGCATATGTGGCCTGATGAGCTCACATATTTCATTGATCACCACCTTGTGGAAGCGCAGTCTCCGAAGGCAGGTGTGCTCGGACACGTCGAGGTAAGACCTCGTCCCCCTGTAAGTGTGGGGTATGTATGGTCTGGACCTTCTCCTCATTCTTGCACATCTTAGATTGGAGACATAATGATGTGCATCATACATTGAGGCATCTGCACTCTGCAGCATCTGTGTATTAATCGATGCAGGCTGAGAAATGGCTGGCCCCATTGCAATGAAAGTATAATAGCGATTGATCAGAAGCAATAATTTCCACACTAAAATACACTTAGAGTAAACCCCCAACAGTCCAGAGTCTGAAAATATGTCTGTTGAGATGTTCACTTCACCTGAGAAGAACTCCAGAGTCAATGCAAACTCCCCCGTAGTTGAAGCAGCCTTTTGAATGAAGCGACCTGCGATACGAGAAATGGCAGCCACACCACTGGCTTTAGTTCAGAACAGTTCCACTTTTTCCGGGCGTTTTTTTGGGTGAGCGATATTGTGGGCGAGATGTGTGCGAGGTGGTGAAAGTGACGCTGGGCGATCTCCTGGGCGTTAGTTTCGGCAAATGCGTTCTTTACGACAAAAAAAGTGGGCGGTCAGTATTATTGAATCTCGCCGTTAATTATATGCGAAAGTAACGCTGGCGATATTATAGCCGTTGGTTTCGCCCACTCTGATGACTCTGCCCAAAAAAAGTGGGCGGGAGGTATTACTTTTTCCTGTCGTTACGCACGTGGAGAAAGTAACGCTTGGCGATAACTGTCCGAAAAATGGGCGTCAGTTTCTGATAGGTCCTTACTACACAGTATAAATACACACGAGGCCCATGCTTGAGAGAAGGTCAGTCTGTGACCTGTCCTTTATTCCTTAGCACTCAAGTGATGAAGGTGGGTGGAGCTTCCCCTTTTATACCTGAAGGTCCAGGTTAGGAGTGTCTCCCACCTAGTGGTCAGTGTTCTCACGGTGTACAACTTAGGTCAGATTATACATGGGTTACAATGACAGTTGAATACATGACATCACCTCCCCCCCCAAAGTCTTATTGGGATCACAGGTTAAGTCTCTCTGGTGGTTTACGCTCCCTTGTAGAGCGCCTGAGTTGGGGCTCCGGTTGTTGGGTGCTGGCCTGAGTGTCTGCTGTTTGCGGTGCCTCAGGCCTGTCCGGACTGCCCACAGTGACTGGGCTCTCCTCCCTTTGGTTCCGGTGTTCGGTCACCTGTGGTGGAGTGAACTCTACATCGTGTTCTTCCTCTGCTTCTTCTATGGGGTTGCTGAACCTCCTTTTTGTTTGATCCACGTGTTTGCGGCAGATTTGTCCATTGGTAAGTTTAACTACCAGAATCCTATTTCTCTCTTTGGCAATCACAGTGCCTGCGAGCCATTTGGGCCCTGCAGCGTAGTTGAGGACAAAAACAGGATCATTTACATCAATACATCGCGCCCTCGCATTCCTGTCATGGTAGTCATATTGTGACTGGCGCCTGCTCTCGACAATTTCTTTCATGGTGGGGTGTATAAGGGATAATCGGGTTTTGAGCGTCCTTTTCATTAGTAGCTCTGCGGATGGAACCCCTGTGAGCGAGTGTGGTCGGGATCTATTGGCCAACAGGAGGCGGGATAAGCGGGTTTGTAGGGAACCCCCTTGGATTCTGAGCATCCCCTGTTTGATTATCTGCACTGCTCGTTCTGCCTGGCCGTTTGAGGCCGGCTTGAACGGTGCCGTTCTAACATGGTTAATTCCATTGCCTGCCATGAAGTCCTGGAATTCAGTTGCTTGTGAAGCACGGGCCATTGTCACTGACCAAGATGTCCGGTAGACCGTGGGCGGCGAACATTGCCCGTAGACTTTCTACCGTGGCAGAGGATGTGCTTGAATTTAAAATGTCACACTCGATCCATTTGGAGTAGGCGTCTACTACAACCAAAAACATTTTCCCCATGAAAGGACCAGGGTAGTCCACATGGATGCGTGACCAAGGCTTGGCTTGGCAGGCCATGGGCTAAGGGGGGATTCCCTGGGCGCATGGCCCAGCTGGGCACACGTGTTGCACCTGCGAACACAAAGTTCCAGATCTGCGTCTATCCCTGGCCACCAAATGTGTGACCTGGCAATTGCCTTCATCGTGACAATGCCTGGGTGCCCATTGTGGAGTTCTCTGATGAACACCTCTCTGCCTGTCCGGGGCATGACTACGCGGTTTCCCCACAGTAGGCAATCGGCCTGAATCGAGAGTTCATCCTTGCGCCTGTGAAATGGTTTAAATTTCTCAGGACATGCCCTGTACGTGGCTGCCCAGTCCCCATTCAGGACACATTTCTTGACTAGAGACAATAGCGGGTCTCTATTTGTCCAGACTTTAATCTGACAGGCTCACCCGTGACAGCCTTCGCTTCCGAAAGCTTCAACAGCCATGACCATCTCAGCACCATGCTCGGTAGCCCCCTCAGTGGTGGCTAGTAGGAGCCTGCTGAGTGCATCGGCGCAGTTTTCGGTGCCCGGTCTGTGCCGAATTGTGTAGTCATAGGCGGCTAACGTGAGTGCCCACCTCTGTATGCGGGCCGATGCGTTTGCATTTATAGCCTTGTTGTCGGCCAAAAGGGACGTTAGGGGTTTGTGATCTGTCTCCAGCTCAAATTTCCTGCCAAGCAGGTACTGGTGCATTTTCTTTACCGCATATACACATGCGAGCGCCTCCTTTTCTACCATCCCGTAGCCCCTTTCTGCCTGGGACAGACTCCTGGAGCCATAAGCTACCGGCTGTAACTGACCCTCGGCATTCACATGCTGCAACACACACCCGACACCATAGGACGACGCATCGCACGTTAACACAAGTTTCTTACATGGGTCATATAGCGTTAACAGATTGTTGGAACATAACAAATTGCGTGCTCTATTAAAAGCCGTTTCCTGGCTGTCCCCCCAGACCCATTCGCGACCTTTGCGTAGGAGCACATGTAGCGGCTCTAGCAGCGTGCTCAATTTGGGAAGAAAGTTACCAAAATAGTTCAGGAGCCCCAGGAACGAACGCAGCTCCGTCGTGTTACGGGGTCTGGGTGCTCTCTGGATCGCTTCCGTCTTGGATGCAGTAGGGCTGATCCTGTCTGCTGCTACCCTCATCCCCAGGGATTCTACCTCTGGAGCTAGGAAGACGCACTTCACCTTTTTCACCTTTTTCAGTCGCAGACCTACCCGGTCCAGTCTTGTGGTTGTGGAGGTGTTCTTCAGTATCATAACCCGTAATGAGGATGTCGTCCTGAAAAACCACCGTCCCTGGAATCGACTTGAGGCTTTCCATATTTCGTTGGAAGATCGCGGCGGCCGAGCGAATCCCGAACGGACATCTGTTATACTCAAACAACCCCTTGTGTGTCGTGATGGTGGTCAGCTTCTTCGACTCACTCGCCAGCTCCTGGGTCATGTAAGCTGAGGTCAGGTCCAATTTTGAAAAAAGTTTGCCACTGGATAGCGTCGCAAAGAGGTCCTCCGCTCTCGGTAGCGGGTACTGGTCTTGGAGTGACACCCGATTGATGGTGGCCTTGTAATCGCACATATCCTGACCGACCCATCCGCCTTGAGCACCGGCACAATCGGGCTCACCCAGTCACTGAATTCGACTGGCGAGATGATGACTTCCCTCAACAGGCGGTCCAATTCGCCTTCTATCTTTTCCCGCATCACATACGGCTCCGCTCTGGCCTTGTGGTGTACTGGTCTGGCGTCCGGGTTTATGTGAATCACTACCTTGGCCCCCATGAAAGTGCCAATGCCGGGTTGAAATAATGAGTCAAATTTGTCCAGGATCTGTGAGCATGATACTCGCTCCACAGAGGAAATTGCATTGACATCGCCCCATTTCCAGTTCATGACAGCAAGCCAACTCCTCCCCAGCAGTGCGGGACCGTCCCCTGGGACAATCCAGAGTGGCAACCTGTTCTCCGAATCTTTGTGGGTCACGACTACCGTGGCGCTGCCTAGCACCGGAATGATCTGCTTTGTGCAAGTCCGTAGCTATGCGTCAATTGGCGATAATTTTGGCCTCCTGGCCTTGGATGCCCACAACTTTTCGAACTGTTTGATACCCATCAGGGACTGGCTGGCCCCCGTGTCTAACTCCATTGATATTGGGATGCCATTGAGGAGCACTTTCATCATTATCGGTGGCGTCCTGGTGTATGAACTGTATACGTGCTCCACATGAACTCGCTGAACTTCAGCTTCCAGCGATTTCCCCCAGTGTCCATTTCTGCAATTTCTGCAGGTATTTTGCTCATCTCTGCAAACTCCGGCTGAGTGTTTGCCTCCACGCCTCCAGCATGAGTTGCGGTTTGAAACAAAAGGTCCCTTGCCAGTCGATCGTCCCTGACTGCCCCTGTTATTGTCCTTGAGTGCAGCATTAACAGGTATTGATGGCCACATTACTGGCCGCATTGTCCCTTGCAATGGCGTGAATCGCAGTTCAGCTTGCCATTGTCTCTGTCGAACTCCCCCTCTGGGTTTGACTACATGTTGGGGCATGCCTGACTGCTCTTGTCTGCCTGGAGAACTGTGTGCTGCTTTAACAATGTTCAATCTCTGTCCCAACCATTCCTTAACACAGTACCTCTCGTCTGTTCTGCTAGTGGCCATGCTCGCGTGGTTTAAATCCCAGTTTCTTGTCGCCATTGATACGTCCTTACTACACAGTATAAATGCACACAAGACCCATGCTTGAGAGGTCAGTCTGTGACCTGCCCTTTATTCCTTAGCACTCAAGTGATGAAGGTGGGTGGAGCTTCCCCTTTTATACCTGAAGGTCCAGGTTAGGAGTGTCTCCCACCTAGTGGTCAGTGTTCTCACGGTGTACAACTTAGGTCAGTTTATACATGGGTTACAATGCTGGTTGAATACATTTTGTGGTTAACTGGGCGACGTCTGGCGTTATGTCATTTCAGTGGTAAAATGGATGTTAAGTGGGCGTTATGCATGCAAAAAAAGTGTAAAATCTAGCCCTTAGATTTGGGTGTACAGGGTACAATTTCAAAATTTGCAGATGACACAAAACTTGGACGTATAATGAACAGTGAAGAGGATAGCGATAGACTTTAAAGAGACAGACAGTCTGGTGGGATGGAATTAATAGAATCGTGCAAAGTGATACATTTTGGTAGGAAGAATGAGGAGAGGCAATATAAACTAAAGGGTACAATTCTAAAGTGGGTGCATGAACAGAGAGACCTGGGGGTATACACAAATCGTTGAAGATGGCAGGACACGTTGAGAAAGTGGTTAAAAAAGTGTACGGGTTTCATAGAAACATAGAAAATAGGTGCAGGAGTAGGCCACTCAGCTCTTCGAGCCTGCACCACCATTCAATATGATCATGGCTGATCATTCCCTCAGTACCCCTTTCCTGCTTTCTCTCCATACCCCTTGATCCCATTAGCCGTAAGGGCCATATCCAACTCCCTCTTGAATATATCTAACGAACTGGCATTAACAACTCTCTGCGGAAGAGAATTCCACAGGTTAACCACTCTCTGAGTGAAGAAGTTTCTCCTCATCTCGGTCCTAAATGGCCTACCCCTTATCCTTAGACTGTGACCCCTGGTTCTGGACTCCCCCAACATCTAAACCGAATCCCCTATTACACACAGTTCTTTGACTTTAGGATTTATAAGAACAAAATACACACGGCACAGGGCTTCGGCTCAACCAAGATTTGTTCGTTTATTGAACATACACACAATTACCTCCCCAGTATAAATCCCTACGATTTATATTGGACGAACAAACCCCAAAATACAAACCTCGACGAAAGGGTCACAACTTGACACAGTTAACCCATCCGCGATTTGACTGTTACATATAAAACAAACATTCTACTCGGAACTCCTTCATGGCAAACGAGCCAAAGGTAGGCAGAAGAAACGTTACAAGGACATCCTCAAAGCCTCCCTGATAAAAGTGCGACATCCCCACTGACATCTGGGAGTCCCTGGCCAAAGACCGCCCTAAGTGGAGGAAGTGCATCCGGGAGGGCGCTGAGCACCTCGAGTCTCGTCGCCGAGAGCGTGCAGAAATCAAGCGCAGGCAGCGGAAAGAGCGTACGGCAAACTTGTCCCACCCTCCCTTTCCCTCAACGACTGTCTGTCCCACCTGTGACAGGGACTGTGGTTCTCATATTGGACTGAGGGTGTCCCTGTAACGTTTCCTCTGCCCACCTTTGGCTCGTTTACCGTGAAGGAGTTCCGAGTAGAGCGCTCGCTTTGGGAGTCTCGTGTCTGGCATGCGGACAATGTGGCCTGCCCAGCGGAGTTGATCAAGTGTGGTCAGTGCTTCAATGCTGGGGATGTTGGCCTGGTCAAGGACGCTAATGTTGGTGTGTCTGTCCTCCCGGGACACAGCACTGCCCCCCAGTCATCAGGGACCAGTGAGTGTGTGAATGTCTCCCTTCTGCTGTTGATTAGACCAAATGGCAGGTAGCCTGCAGCATTGTCTCTGATGATGCCCTTCCAGTCCTCATGGTTTCACTGCAATGTTTGAATTAACCCTTTGCTGCCCAGCTCTTTTTGCGGGCTGTAATGCAGTTCTGGATTTTTTATATTTAATAGTCCAATCTTTAACGTTGGGGGGAGAGGAACGGATCCTACAAAAGCACTGGAGGTCCTGGGCTTCATCAACAGAGTCACTAGGCTGGATTTTCGGTGTTCAGCCACCTTTGTTAGTGTCCCAGAGGGGCAGCAATGGCAGCAGTAAGCACTTCCGGGCAGGCAGCCAGCTTCCAGCGGCCCACTGGGACTATCGGGGCCGGTTTACACAGGGCACGGAGCATTACCGCCCGGAAGAGGCGAGCTGGTATACAATACCCCTGGTTACCACATCGGCTGGATTTTTGGCTGCCGTCTGATCCATAGCGCCCTGCTGGGACTGCCTGTGAAAGCTGGCGGTCTGAGCTATAGTGACCGCAGTGAGGTGAGTAATGTCAACCTCAGGTAAGTGTCATGGGTTTTTTTGCAATTTATGATCTGGTGGCACTCATCTCTCTCACCTGAAGGGAGGAGAGCATGCCGGGGGAATCTCAGAGATGCAGTAATCGTGGCCATCTTTAAAAAAGGGGACAAGTCCGACTGCAGCAACTACAGAGGAATCTCCCTGCTATCAGCCACTGGGAACGTCGTCGCTAGAGTCCTCCTCAACCGTCTTCTCCCTGTGGCCGAGGAGCTCCTCCCGGAGTCACAGTGCGGAATTTGTCCCCATGGAGCAAAACGGACATGATTTTTGCAGCACGAAAACGACAGGAAAAATGCAGGGAACAGCGCTTGCCCTTATAAATGGCCTACTTCGACCTTACAAAGGCCTTTGGCATTGTCAACCGCGAGGGTCTATAGAAACATAGAAAATAGTTGCAGGAGCAGGCCATTCAGCCCTTCTAGCCTGCACCGCCATTCAATGAGTTCATGGCTGAACATGAAACTTCAGTACCCCATTCCTGCTTTCTCGCCATACCCCTTGATCCCCCTAGTAGTAAGTACTTCATCTAACTCCCTTTTGAATATATTTAGTGAATTGGCCCCAACCACTTTCTGTGGTAGAGAATTCCACAGGTTCACCACTCTCTGGGTGAAGAAGTTTCTCCTCATCTCGGTCCTAAATGGCTTAGCCCTTATCCTTAGACTGTGACCCCTGGTTCTGGACTTCCCCAACATTGGGAACATTCTTCCTGCATCCAACCTGTCTAAACCCGTCAGAATTTTAAACGTTTCTATGAGGTCCCCTCTCATTCTTCTGAACTCCAGTGAATACAAGCCCAGTTGATCCAGTCTTTCTTGATAGGTCAGTCCCACCATCCCGGGAATCAGTCTGGTGAATCTTCGCTGCACTCCCTCAATAGCAAGAATGTCCTTCCTCAAGTTAGGAGACCAAAATTGTACACAATACTCCAGGTGTGGCCTCACCAAGGCCCTGTACAACTGTAGCAACACCTCCCTGCCCCTGTACTCAAATCCTCTCGCGTCCTCCGCCGTTTCGAATGCCTCCAAAAGTTCGTCACCATCCTCCGCCTGCTCCACAACGACATGCAGGCCGTGATCCTTACCAACGGATCCATTACAGACACAATCCACATCCGGACCGGGTTCAAACAGGGCTGTGTCATCGCTCCAACCCTCTTCTCAATCTTCCTCGCTGTCATGCTCCATCTCACAGTCAACAAGCTCCCCGCTGGAGTGGAACTAAACTACAGAACCAGTGGGAACCTGTTTAACCTTCGCTGTCTCCAGGCCAGGTCCAAGACCACCCCAACCTCTGTCGTCGAGCTACAGTACGTGGACGACGCCTGTGTCTGCGCACATACAGAGGCTGAACTCCAGGACATAGTCGACGTATTTACTGAGGCGTACGAAAGCAAGGGCCTTACGCTAAACATCCGTAAGACAAAGGTGTCCACCAGCCTGTCCTCACCACACAGTACTGTCCCCCCAATCATCAAGATCTACGGCGCGGTCCTGGACAACGTGGACCACTTCCCATATCTCGGGAGCTTCCTATCAACAAGAGCAGGCATCGACGACGAGATCCAACACCGCCTCCAGTGCGCCAGTGCAGCCTTCGGCCGCCTGAGGAAGATAGTGTTTGAAGACCCGGCCCTCAAAACTGTCACCAAACTCATGGTCTACAGGGCTGTAGTGATACCCGCCCTCCTGTATGGCTCAGAGACATCGACTATGTACAGTAGACATCTAAAGTCGCTGGAGAAATATCACCAGCGATGTCTCCGCAAAATTCTACAAATCCCCTAGGAGGACAGGCGCACCAACATCAGTGTTCTCGATCAGGCTAACATCCCCAGCATTGAAGCACTGACCACACTCGACCAGCTCCGCTGGGCAGGCCACATAGTCCGCATACCAGACACGAGACTCCCAAAGCAAGTGCTCTACTCGGAACTCCTTCACGGCAAATGAGCCAAAGGTGGGCAGCGGAAATGCTACAAGGACACCCTCAAAGCCTCCCTGATAAAATGCAACATCCCCACTGACACCTGGGGGTCCCTGGCCCAAGACCGCCCTAAGTGGAGGAAGTGCATCCGAGAGGGCGCTGAACACCTCGCGTCTCAATGCCGAGAGTATGCAGAAATCAAGCGCAGACAGCGGAATGAGTGTGCGGCAAACCAGTCCCACCCACCCTTTCCCTCAATGACTACCTGTCCCATTTGTGACAAGAGTCTGTGGCTCTCGTATTGGACTGTTCAGCCACCAAAGAACTCACTTCAGGAGTGGAAGCAAGTCTTCCTCGATTCCGAGGGACTGCCTATGATGATGATATTTATTGGGTATGTTTTGGGCGTTTTTTTCAGGTGTCTCTTCGAGCGCTGAGGCCGGCTGTTTGGCTTGGGATTTGTGCTTGATCAGCCGGCCTAGCACCCGAAGGGAGGTGCGTAGCGCCTATTTTAGTGCTCTGCCCCACACTCAGGGCCCAGCCGATTCATTTTGCTGACTAAGGCGCAAACTGTTCCCGGGCACAAACCTTACCAACCTGCTGCCATTACTGCCCCAAAATGAGCAGAACCGAAAGTTCAGCCCATAGAGTACAAAAGCAAGGGAGTTATAAAACACTGGTTCGGCCTCAACTGGAGTATCGTGTAAAATTCTGGAAGGATGTGAAAGCCTTAGAGAGGGTTCAGCAAAGATTTACGAGAATGGTTCCAGGGATGAGGCACTTCAATTATGTGGATAGACTGGAGAAGCTGGGGTTGTTCTCCTTAGAGCAGAGAAGGTTGAGTGGAGATTTTATAGAGGTGTTGAAAATGATGAGGGGTCTGGACAGAGTAGATAGAGAGAAACTGTTCCCATTGGCAGAAAGGTCGAGAACCAGAGGACACAGATTTAAAGTGATTGGCAGAAGAACCAATTGTGACATGAGGGAAAACTGTTTTACACAGCGAGTGGTTAAGATTTGGAATTCACTGCCTGAAAGGGTGATGACAGCAGATTCAATTGTGGCTTTCATAAGAGATTTGGATAAGTACCTGAAGGAAAAAAATTTGAAGGGCTATGGGGAAAGAGCGAGGGTGTGGAACTAGCTGGCACATGCTCATCGGTCCAAATGGCCTCCTCCTGTGCTGTAACCATTCTATGATTCTAGAAGGCTGTAAAGTTCCTAATTTCATCTGCCACATGTCCGCCCATTCCACCAGTCTGTCTATGTCTCTTTGAAGTCTATCACTATTCTCTTCACTGTTCATTATATTTCCAAGTTTTGTCATCTGTTCCTCGAGCTTCATTGGAATAGTGCAAGAGGACGAGGTTGGAGAGATCAGAGTGGGAGTGGAGCGGAGAATTAAAGCGACAGGTGCTTCGGGGTCACGTTTATGGACTAAATGGAGATGTTCTACAAAGTGGTCACCCAAACTGCGTTTGTTCTTCCCAATGTAGAGGAGACCGCATCGTGAGCAGCGAATACAGTATACTAAACTGCAAGTACAGGTTGAAGCTCCCTTATCCAGAACTCCCTTATCCAGACCACCCCTCGTCCAGAACCATTCTCGGCCACCGGGTGGCGCATGTGCAGAACTCCGACATGAACAAATTGAAGTCCTTCCTCGCTGCCGACTCCCGCAATCACTGGCCTGACCCCGCGATTGACTACCCCCCCCATGATCTTTCTGCCGCACTCCCAGCCCCAAGCCAGCCAGCCCGATATCCCCTTGCTCAGTACCTATACCATCCAATTTAACTTGACCACCCCTCATCCTGAAAAATCCCTTATCCAGAACAGGCCAGGTCCTGAGGGTTCCGGATAAGGGAGGTTCAACCTGTACAAGTAAATCGCTGTGTCACCTGAAAGGGGTGTTTGGAGCCCTGAACACTCCCCCCACTTCCCTCAGAATCCATCCCTTCTTCAACTCTCACCCCCTGCCATGTTTTCACTATCCCCTCTGACCTTCCCCTCTCTGACCCCGAACGATCAGTCCTCAGCAAAGGCCTGAGCTTCATCCCCTTCCAGGTGAAACAGCAATTTACTTGTACTTCTTGCAACTTAGTATACTGCATTCGCTGCTCACAATGCAATCTCCTCTACATTGGGAAGACCAAATGCTTTGCGGAACACCTCTGTTCAGTCCGTAAATGTGACCCGAGCTTCCGCTCCTCTGTCACTTTAATTCTCTGCTCCACTCCCACTCTGTTCTCGGCTTCTTGCACTATTCCAACGAAGTTCAATGCAAGCTCGAGGAACAGCACCTCATCTTTAGATTGGCCACTTTACAGCCTTCTGGACTCAACATCGAGTTCAACATTACCGATGCCCCTTTTTCCCCCACCTGGCAGCTATTGATGATTCTGCAATTTGCATTTACACCTCATCTAGACTCATCTTTTGTTTCTTAACTTGTCCCATTACCATCTCATTTTGCCTTGCACCATCATCCCTTTTGCCTTTTAATCTCTCCCGCCTTCAACCCCATTCACAGACCTTGCCTTTTGTTCTTTCCTCCCTCCCCCTTCCCTGCCCCTACAGTTGCTTAAAAATCTGTTACATCTCGAACTTTTTCCGGTTCTTACGAAGGGTCATCGTTCAGGAACGTTAACACAGTTTCTCGCTCCACAGATGCGGACCTGACCTGCTGAGTATTTCCAGATTTTCTTTTTTTTTTAATTTCAGATTTCCAGCATCCACAGTATTTTGCTATTGTGCTATCTAACAGACTGTGCCTTTACCCACTTGATCATTGGTTAAGTTGCATGTTGCTATTTGTATTTTAAATTTTAATAATTCAAACATGGGGTTTGATCCTATCCTCACCTGAAATCCACACTTTCCAGTGGGGTAACTGAACTATGATCAGGAGTGAAAACTCTGGTCAACTTTCTCCTCCTTTATCTGATGGGCACAAAGGCTAAATTGTAGCAACCCAGTTATCACTTCAGCCGAGGTCCACTAACTCAGCACAAACGTGGAAGTAAACTTTGGACCTTTGATATAAATGCAAGTTTATGTTTGCTTTATTTCCCGATTTGCATGACGAGGTACCACACCGCATAGTGCATTTACTAAGTCATTGGAGCAGTTCATTTATGCTTCTATTTGTCACAATTCATTTCAATATCTTTCAAACAGCTCAGACTTTTGATTTTACAGTTAGGGTTAATTAATGCTTAATTTGCATTGTCTGAGTCATGTTCAATTCATGTAAACAAAACTACAGATGGAGCATAGGTCAATGCCAAACAATTAAAATGTCCCACATGGTAGTTTAAGTGCCTGCATTCAATTTTTTGAGGACGTATAGAGTTCATCCCTTCTTGCCCCCATCTATGCCATAGCATACAAGAAATTAAAACACAGCAACACCTTCACATACTTTTGAATTAAATTAATGAATTGTACACTTGGTAACCATAGACAAGCCTGTCTGTTGGATCTTTCTGGATAGAGTGATTACAGACAGAATGTTTTCACTTGTGGGGAAGAGAGTAACTAGAGGCCATCAATATAAGATAGTCACCAAGAAATCCAATAGGGAATTCAGAAAAAACTTCTTTACCCAAAGAGTGGTGAGAATGTGGAACTTGTTACCACAGGGAGTGGTTGAAGCGAATAATATCGATACATTTAAGGGGAGGTTAGACAAGCATATGAGGGAGAAGGGAATAGGGGGTCATGCTGATAGATTTAGATGGGGAAAGACGGGAGGAGGCTCGAGTGGAACATAAACGCTAGCATGAACTGGTTGGGCCGAATGGCCTGTTTCTGTGCCGTATATCCGATGTAATTCTGCTGAATAATCAGCTCCAAATCTTCATTAATTTAAAGTTGCCTGATGCAGTTATATACCTAGTACAGCACATATAAAGTCACACAAATACAAACAGAACTCTACATCAATTCTTTATACTAGTTTTACAAGTATATGGATTGTACTCAGCAAGAAAAGATGCAATCTGAATGAATTCTAGCATGTATTAACATAGGTAAGGGGCAATGTGGAGTTGTTACTATAAAACTGCAACAGCATTCTAGCCTCTTTAATCCCACACAAAAAAGCCTCATGCCTCCTCTTTGAGCATGCCAACATAGTGCCAAAGTGCAACTTAAAATGGACTGTGGACTCACTTCTACTGGCTGAAACTAGAGGAGGCTGGAAAACACTCAATATGCTAAACTAGTCTGGAAAACTATGAACTGAAGGTTAACTTTAATCTCTGAAAATTATTTTTCGCCTTTGTAATGAAAATATTGAAATAAGTAATGATTACAAATCAAAATTTAGGTATCTTCTTTCCTACCTATTTCCATCTCCACAAATGCAGCCTCGTCTGGTTCAGCACGTGGGAGCACTCCAGGGTCGCTGAAACTGGTGCGCAGTAGCATGGCCATCACAAAGATGAAGAGGACAATTGCGAACACTGGAATTGCAGGGGAAAGATGAATAGCCAAGTACGGACACCTGAGGATGGCAAAGATGAGGGAAGAGTTAGAGAGGTCATTAAATATTAGGAGCAGATTACACCAGCATTGGAAGGAATCAATGGTGTTCAACAATTCCTCTGCTCCCCCCCACCCATCAAAAATAGCGCAGGCAGTAACTGAACTATCCATCTTGCAATACAACTAAATGCACATTATTAATTGGGGGCAGAGTAAAAATGCTCATTTAATTTTTAGTGCTAAACTACACAGCAATAGGTGCGCACATGCACATGAAAAATTTCCTGCTGTACAGCAGTAACTGTGGGTTATTGATACAAGCAATCTCTGGTTTTAAGTCAGAATAGCATGCATCATCTTCACATTGGGTTAAATACTATTCAATGTGTATTTAGTTAAAAAAAAAAGACAATTCCAGTATCATTCCGGTGATACATCCCACATGCAATGCACAATCAATAATGGAATCACATTCAGAAACCCCTTTCTCCTCAGCTAACAAGCAATGGGAATTTGAGGCTAAAAATAGTGTGTGAAACTGCATGGGACTGAAGTCAAAGTAAATGCAATTGGCAGTTCACACAAAGGCAGCAGGAAATGGAAGAGTCATGTGCTGAGACAGTGCAGAAGTAAATCAAAGCTGGCTGTAGAAAAATGTCTATTTTTATGGTTCCATTTTAAATTTCATGATGAATCTTTGACCTTCGTCCCTCTGCAGGATTTCTGCTCATTTACATCCTCTTCATTGATGCTCGATGTCCATTTGCAACTGCACTTGTAATTACCCTTTGGCAATTGGATGTGACTGCACTTTATATAATCTCATACAAAAATAACTTTCACATTATTGATCCATTGATCCAAAGCTGTCCATCTCCAGGTAAATGCTCTGCTCAAAGTTGAAGTCTGTTTAAGTTGCAATGCTGATCCTTGAATTTCAGAGTGCAGCCACAATACAGTACAAGAATGGATAGAAATAGTGACTCAAAAGGAAGGGACTTGGCCCCACCTCAAAGGCCTGTATATCAGACATCAGTACAATGGGAACTTCGCAAGTCCCTTTGCAGCCAGGTAGGAGCTCAGTGATGGTCTACTCATCTATTGGGATGGCATGTTTCTTTATGTCTATCTCCTTGTTGCCTTAGTCACAAAGAGACGTTGCAAGATTCAAGAAAACGACAAAGCTGTCAACCTTACAACTTTCTGCAAACTTTTTGTAAACTTTGGCGTCTCAATTGCCCTGAGACTCAATCAGATGTAGCAGTTAATGTTTGGAAGCTCGCACTTAACAGTATGGCTCTCCAGAGCATCCGCTGATCAGAGCATTCTTTCCAAAAATGATCAACATCTATGGCCTGGATATTGACTCAGAGGCGTGAAGAGAGCACGGGATGCTGCTTTGAGGTCAGGTAATCAAGAAGAACAGGTTTCCCATAGGAGCTGCCAAACTTAACTTGATTTTGCATTTTTTCATCTCCGTTTCCTGGCCACAGCCAGCCAAATTGAGGCGCTAACTGGCTGTCGGGTTGGTAGTCCTTCAGCACCAGGCCAGGGAGCAGAGAGGAAGGAGAGATTGGAAAGGCCAGATTGGGGGCGGTGGGGAAGAGATCAGAGGCCAGATCGGGATCCGGAACTGGGAGGGAGGGGGGGGGGGGGGGGCGGGGCAAGGGAAAGAGATCAGAGGCCCATGGAAAGATTGGGTTCCGAGCAGGAGGGAAATTGGAAGCCAGAGCCAAGATCGGAGGTCGGGGAGATCAGAGGCCAGAGGGAAGAGCAGAGGCTTCGTGGAGATTGGAAGAGTCGGGTGAAGATCGGACGGGTGGGGGGTAGGAGGGAGCGTCCGATCGCGGGGGGTTGGTGAAGCAGGTAAACTGAATCCAAGAAAGGCACTTACCTCACGAATCCAGCTATCGTTAGCTGTCGGGTTTCCCGAGGCCTGGAAAACTCGGCCGATAAGGGTTACATTTTAATTGGTGGTTAAATATGAGGCATACAACTTCATTATAATATTTAAATTGCCAACCCACTCTCCCCACCCCGCATCCTGTCTCTGTTAAAACCGGAAGAGGGCAGTTGGAGGTGGGTTGCAGTCAGGATTCAGATTTTTTACTTTTAACCTGACCAAAACCCACTCATTTTGGGGGGGTTAAAATTCCCCTCTATACATCCTGCATCGGATATGGCTGTTATAGCTGGTGCTGAAATCAAAGTAACAGGCTTGTGGGTTTCTCCTTTCTACAAATAACAGCAGTCTCACTCTTAGACAGTGCTGCTAGTACTGTTTGTGGGCCTTGAGCTAGGACTGCCAAACTCTGGTTGGATAAATTCCTGGAAGTTTGATCACCTTACATCTATAAATGTTACTGCATTTACCTTATAAAGGTTGGATCCCCTGTAGTTGAGAATCGTTGCTTGTGGTTTTGTGCCAGCAGCTGTTGTGCAAGAAGTTCCGTGAATCGGAAGGCCACACATGTTCAGGCGAAGAAGGGAAACCGAAGGGGGGGGGTAGTGATTCTCGGGGTGGGGGTGGGGGGGGACAACAGAGGTGGGAGGAACTTTGATTTCACCAGTAATCCCCTCAGTCATCAAGATCCACGGCACGGCCCTGGAGAACGTGGACCATTTCCCATACCTCGAGAGCCTCTTATCAACAAGAGCAGACATTGATGGCGAGATTCAACATCACCTTCGGCCGCCTGAGGAAAAGAGTGGTCAGTGCTTCAATGCTGGGGCTGTTAGCCTGGGCGAGGACACTGATGTTGGTGCGTCTGTCCTCCCAGGAGATTTGCAGGATCTTGCGGAGACATCGTTGGTGATATATCTCCAGCGACTTGGGTGTGTCTTCTGTACATCATCCATGCCTCCGATCCATACAGGAGGGCGGTTATTACTACAGCCCTGTAGACCATGAGAGATTATATACAGGGAACCCCTTTACTGGCTGCTCTTCACATGGCACCACACCGCTGTAGAAAATACTGATCATATGCCCACCCCATCCTCCAGTCCACCTCTCTACCCCCTGCATTCGCCCCAATCTCACCGTCCCCCCATTCTTCAGTTTCTTCCTCCCCACTTGAGCCCCAATTACCTTGACCACCAGTCTTAAACTCTCCCCCTGATCATCTATCCCTGACTCCCATTCCCCAGTCTCACTCACCCCACCCATCCTGGACTTGTAATTGTTCCAAACTCTCTGCAGCGACTACAAGAATACTTAGCGTGGCTGGGGTGGCCATTGCTTTGGCAGGAAATTAAAAGTGCTAAATCTTCTGGACTACAAGCGACAGCACTCAGATCCAGTCCACTTTCCAGCAGACTCCCAAGCAATCTGGGAGAACTGGAACCCTCCCTCGAACAGTCCACATTGAACGGTTGTTGTAAAGTCAAACTTTTCATTTTGAACTCCCACCTGAGTTTGAATCTGGTTCAGAACAATCTATCTTCAGACTTAGGTGAGCCGACAGGTTTGTGTTCTCTACATTTTAACATGTAAAACTCTTGGTTTGCTGGCCCTCATTATACATTTGGCATCTGGACCAACCATATATCTTTGTCAGAAAGATAAGGATGTTTTCATAACCATTGGTTCGATGTTAAAATTGTACATCACAACTTCATTTATGGTTCGAAATCAAAATTTTATCCTCCAACTCATGTTTCTTCAATTGGAAAAGAACCAGTTTATTAATGCGCATATCTTTCTATGTAAATCCGTGCCCCTTTTTCCCACAATTCCATGTTTGAATCCCTACAAACCAGTTTCCCTGCCTGCCACAGTACCGAAACGCCTCTCATCAAAGTCACAAATGACATCCTTTGTGACTGTGACAAAGGCAAACTATCTCTCCTCGTCCTTCTTTTCTTGTTTGCTGCCTTTGACACTGTTGCCCACTCTATCCTTCTCCAACACCTCTCCACTGTCATCTAGCTGGGTGGGAGGGACTGCACTCGCCTGGTTCCATTCTTATCTCTCTAATTGTAGCCCGAGAATCACCTGCAACGGCTTCTCTTCCCGCCCCCGCATCGTTACCTCTGGTGTCCCCCAAGGATCTATCCTTAGCCCCTTCCTATTTCTCATGTACATGTTGCCCCTTGGCGACATCATCCGGAAACAGTGTGAGTTTGCACATGTACGCTGAGACACCCAGCTCTACCTCACTACCACTTCTCTCAACCCCTTCACGGTCTCTAAATTTGTCAGACTGCTTGTCCCACATCTGGATGAGCAGAAATGTTCTCCAACTGAATATTGGAAAGACCACAGCCATTGTTTTAGGTCCCCGCCACAAACTCCATTCCCTAGACACTGACCTCTCCCCAACTCCTGTCTGAGGCTGAACCAGACTGTTCGCAACATTGGTGTCATATTTGACCCTGAAATTAGCTGTCGACCACATATCCACAGGATAACTAAGACCGTCTATTTCCACTTCCATAACATCGCCCGTCTCCGCCCTTGCCTCAGCTCAGCCACTGCTGAAGCCCTCATCCGTGCCTTTGTTACCTCAAGACTTGACTATTCCACTGCATTCCTGGCTGGCCTCCCACATTCTACCCTACGTAAATTAGAGGTGATCCAAAACTCGGCTGCCTGTGTCCTCACTCGCACCAAGTCCCACTCACCCATCACCCCTGTGCTCGCAGACTTACGTTGGCTTCCAGCTAAACAACGCCTCGATTTCAAAATTCTCATCCTTATTTTCAAATCCCTCCATGGCCTCGCCCCTCCCTATCTCTGTAATTCCATCTCCTGTATGGCTCGGGGACATGAACCACATGCAGCAGACACCTCAAATCACTGGAGAAATACCACCAACAATGTCTCCACAAGATCCTGCAAATCCCCTGGGAGGATAGACACACTCACATCAGTGTTCTCGATCAGGCCAACATCCCCAGCATTGAAGCACTGACCACACTCGACCAGCTCCGTTGGGTAGGCCACATTGTCCACATGCCCGACACAAGACTCCCAAAGCAAGCGCTCTACTCGGAACTCCTACACGGCAAGCAATCCCCATGTGGGCAGAGGAAACGTTTCAAGGGCACCCTCAAAGCCTCCTTGATAAAGTGCAACATTCCCACCAACACCTGGGAATCCCTGGCCAAGGACCGCCCTAAGTGGAGGAAGAGCATCTGGGAGGGCGCTGAGCACCTCAAGTCTTGTCGCCAAGAGCGTGCAAAAAACAAGTGCAGGCAGCGGAAGGAGCGTACGTCAAACCAGACTCCCCACCCACCCTTTCCTTCAACGACTGTCTGTCTCACCTGTGACAGAGACTGGAATCCCGTATTGGACTGTTCAGTCACCCGAGAACTCACTTTAAGAGCGGAAGCAAGTCTTCCTCGATTTCAAGGGACTGCCTATGATGAGGAATCCCATCCAGCCCTACAACCCCGAGCTGTCTGTGCTCCTCTAATTCTGCCCTCCTGAGCATCCCTGATTGTAATTGTTCAACCATTGGTGGCTGTGCCTTCTGCCTAGGCCCCAAGCTCTGGAACGCCCTGCCTAAACCTCTCCACCGCTCTTTCCTCCTTCAAGACCATCCTTAAAACATGCCTCTTTGACCAAGCTTTTGTTCGCCTGCGCTAATTTCTACTTCTGCAGCTTGGTGTCAAATTTTTTAATCGCATAATACTCCTGTGAAGTGCCTTGGGACATTTCACTACGTTAAAGGCGCTATATAAATACAAGTTGTAGCGCCTTTATCTCTAAATAGGAGACAAACGTTCATTCTAATCTAGGTAACTGGAAAACCTTTACTGAACAGCAGTTAACAAAGCAGGTTGAAAACACCTTTTGTTAATCCCCAGCGGGCCAAAGCCCACCCGAGACTCAATGCAATTTCTGTTAGTTAAACAGAGCTTGTGGTTTAGGAAGAGGCCTTGCACAAAGCAACATGGGAGAAGATCAGCTCACTAAACTGGCAAAACAAAGATTTCTTGCAGTGCCGGTGTCCCTGTGGGATGGATGGTGACAATATTGTATGTTTATGTGGAGGCGGAGATTGATTACTCTCAAAAGAAGTCCATTTCTACATAAATAATCTAACTTCATACTCTCCTGAAAATGTTACACTTTTAGAAAGAATTATTTTTGCCCTGAAACACTCCCACTGATGTTTAATTGCAAGTCATTTTCCATTTATAGAAATATCAAAGCCACTGCAGTTTGTGGTGATGTCCAGCTCATTTCCTAGACAGGTACAGTGAATGTGGTTCAACTTGAAAATCAACATTTTCTGTAAGTTAGATCACTGGGATCTGAACTTGCAGTCAATAGTTCCTTCTCCCGTCTCGTGTTGTTTTTAAAAACTAAAGCTGTAAGAGCTGATTGGGAATGACTTGATAACCAAAATGTATGATGATTAAAACCACTTTTATTGGGCCCAAATTTGCCCAGGAGTTGCTCTGTTTTATTTGGAGCAACTTGATTTTTTTGGAGTATCTTAAAAATCCCCATTCTGCACATTTAATTTGCGCCAGTGTAAGTGAGTTAGTTAGGATTTTTTTTTTTTAAATTTAGTTTTCTTTTCAAAAGGGGCCATTATCAGCCACCTACGCCTGTTTTAGCCATTTAGGCCAGTTTGGACAGCTAATAACTAACTTAGGCCAGCGTTTGTGGCCGCACAGAAAACCCTTGTGGAGTGTTAAGAAATCAGCGCAGGTAGCCAGAGATAGTGGGGGGGATGGGGGCAGAGAGGACCTTGCAAAGCACTAAACACCTTCTCAACAACATTCATGAAGCATAAAAACCATCAATAATAAATTAAAAATAACTAAAACTTAAGTCCTATCTTCATACGCGGCCCGCGAAGTGAGCGGGCCTGCCGGTGCGAGAGGCCACTTGGCCGGGGATAGGTGCGGGGGGTGGGAAGCCTGGGCAGGAGAGCAGTGAACTGGCCACACACGAGACGCAGCAGGCTGGGCTCACAGAAAGAGGCTGCAGGAGGGAACTTAAAGGGGGGCTGGGAACACACATGCTGCAGGAGCCTTAATGTATTAAGTGTAAAAGTCTACTATGTACTTATTGTAAGTTTTGATAGTTGCCATGACACCTCAAAATATATCATAAATAATGCTGATAAAAAGGCTATGAAACAATCCAAAACTCCCGTGCTCGACTAAAAAAGTACATTTTAAAAATGAAAGCTCATCTGAGACAACTAAATATACTCCCAACAGTATGTACCATTTGTATGGACTGCAGAAATGATTATAAATTTGAATGGTAGTGTCGTAATTCATCGAATTAAAATCAGGTTGCATGAGATTTGCTTGAATTGAATCCAGTGATTAAGATTGAAGGAGCTTGATTGAATCTTTACTTCTATCTACATACTTCTCGTGGCTGCAGCTATTCTGTGGTCAGCTATTCAAGCTGCCCACATACTCAACAATTGCAGAGTTATTTCTCTGGGCAATAGATCTGATGCTAAAGCAATGGCGGTGTGAAAGGCCACTCGGCTAGGGATAGGTGCAGTGGGTGGGACGCCTGGGAGCATGTGCAATGCCGCCGGCACTGTTACACACGCTGGGCCCTAGCCCCGCCCCTCCCGCCGGCACTCTCTCAGCCACACGGCCCTAGCCCCGCCCCCCCGCCGGCACACACTCAGCCACACGGCCCTAGCCCCGCCCCCCCGCCGGCACACACTCAGCCACACGGCCCTAGCCCCGCCCCCCCGCCGGCACACACTCAGCCACACGGCCCTAGCCCCGCCCCTCCCGCCGGCACTCTCAGCCACACGGCCCTAGCCCCGCCGGCACACACTCAGCCACACGGCCCTAGCCCCGCCCCCCCGCCGGCACACTCAGCCACACGGCCCTAGCTCCGCCCCCCCGCCGGCACTCTCTCAGCCACACGGCCCTAGCCCCGCCCCCCCACCGGCACACACTCAGCCACACGGCCCTAGCTCCGCCTCCCACTGTGATTGGCATGCCATGCCAAGCACAAGGACAGAGCGGGGAGAAAACAGCGATATATTTTCGGCGCTGTTTGGAGAGCAGAAAGTAGGCGCGCCTCACGTAAGTGCGCCGAAAAAACCGGAGGGCCAAATTTGGGCCCATTATAATATAACTAAACAAATCGTTTTCTATGGTAGAGTTAAATACAAATGGAGACAGTTCTAATTTTCCCATTTTTAAACTGAAGGGAAATAAGGCAGAACTATTTCACCCAAAAGTCTGGTTTGCAGAAAAGAGAACACTGGGGGAGGAACAGAGCGAAGAGAGAAAGCACGCACAATCATAGAAAGCTATAAAAATAAAGATTCTACTGGGCCGCAATTGAGCCCCGACCCAAACGGGGCTCACCGACCGTTTTTTTAATGTTTCTCCGCCCCAATCCACGGGGAGGAGAATCCAGAGAAATTCAGGACTTAGAATTTCTTTCAGTCAGAGTGGTGTTGCGGGGCAGAAGTGCAGGCCATCGCTCCAAGTTATCCAAGGCGTGCTGATGACGTGCTGCAACCACTTTAGTGCCATACACTGGGCCACCAGGGAGGGTTTCGGCCGGGCCAGGGGCCTAGCACCCAAGAGGGGGGTGCTGGGCTGTCTGTTGCCAGTCCGGCCAAACCCGTGGGGATAATTGGCAGCTCGAGCTGGAAGTCGGCCGACAATAAAAAATAAAATGGAGTCGTCGGCAGCACCACCTCCCCATTAAGGGCAGACGCATTGCCCAGCCAGACAGCTAACCGCTGAGAAAAGCTGTCAATGGCACCGGCTGCTGGTGGCGCCACTCCAACGGGGCAATTTCCCGCGGGGGGGGGGGGTCGGAGAGAGGATCACCGCCGGTAGGTAAGGGGTCGCCGTGTGCCCGACGCGGCGGGAACACGGGTGGTGCACTAACCCTATCTCGCCGCTTCTGGCCCATGGACAATTTCGGGCGGGTTGGCCCATCTGTCTCTCCCCGGTCGGTACGGCCTCTCCGCTCAATTCCCACCTCTTAGAGGCGGTAATGCAGCTTATGGAGGGAGGCAATTTTGCCGTGACACTATTGCTAACCATGGTATGTTTAACTGGAACTCTGGATAAACAAATTTGAAATGTAATTAAAACAGAATCTCAAGTTAAATGAGCCTGATACAAATGCACGTTTGCTATTTCAGCACTCGTTCATTCCTCCTTGCCCAATTTTCACCCCCTTCTGTCATAGCAGCGCCCTCATGCTATACTGCTACTGGAATTCTTTTGATGCCTTTGAACAGTGACTGTTCTTCCTATGTGAATTGTAACCATCCATATTTGACTATGGAGGGAAGTCACAGCCATTCCAGATCCTGTCTGCAAATCACATTTTTCACTAAGAATAATGAAGAATTCAAAATGATATTTCCATCCACAGAAGGCAATAACATTCTCAACCAATATCTGGTCATGATTACATTGCTGTTTATTGGAGCTTGCTGTGCACAAATTGGCTGCCAGGTTTCCTACATTACAACAGTGACTCCACTTCAAAAGTACTTCATTGGCTGTAAAGTGCTTTGGGACATTCTGAGGTTGTGAAAGGCACTATATAAATGCAAGTCTTTCTTTTCATTCTAACCCAAGGTATCTAAATGGAATGCAATGGGTAACAAAGATATATATTAAACAAAAGGTGCTAAATTGTTATTCAATCAAAATTGCACTTTAAGCTTCCCCTCCTATTTGAGGGAAGACCAGGAAAAAGGATGAAAGAGATGGCGGTGACATTATTTGTGAGCATCCATAATGGTTCCTGTATTTTTTTTTAAACTAGGGACTGGAGTCACAGTCCAAATAACGTCAGGGAAAACACACGTCAGGGAAAACACACGTCTATGTTTGCAATTTGCTGAAAATTTACACTTAAAGCTAATGGTGAGCGAATGAAAAACAATTTTTTTTTAATAGCTTGCTCCCACCTTCAGACAATGGGATCCAGAAGATAAAAATGTGTTGCCAACATACACAAAAGAACACCTGGGGCCATCCAGACATGATGCACCCACGTACATCGTTGACCCACCCTCTAGTCATGCAATCTCCTGTGCAAGACAAAAATCTTGGAAAACCCCACGATGAATTCAAGAAACATTATGTGGAAATTGCTCTATGACCCCACCCACTATGACAATCAAGCAAGCAACAGAAGAACGTGGTAAACTTACAATTCACGCTATTCCCATCTACCTGAGAACTTAACTTTTATAACTTGAAATGTTCTTTCCTCTCAAGAACTTGTCCAGGTCTTTTCTGAAAAACTGCAAGGAATCCATACATTCCACTAAACCAATCCAGGGAACTATGATTTTCTTAAGAAATGCTTATCAAACCCAATTCTCTGCCAACGTGTGTTACGCGGATGCCTCTCATCCCTAACCTTCCAATTAACCTATATAACTGGACAGATTGACATCATTCTGTAAATCTCAATCCCATCTTCTTCCGGCCTATGTTTCTCTATTGAAAATAGTCTCAACTATCAAGCTTAACCTACTAACTAAGAGCCAAGACTGGGCACCAATCTGGTTGCCATTCTCTGTACCCTTGTATCACCATGTATGGGAATGAAAATTGAACAGAGTACTCTGTGTTCTACCAAGGCCCAAACAGCTCAAGTATAATATTCTTTGTTTTATATTGTACCATTCTAGCAGTACAAAGAATTTTGTCTCAAGTCCTACCTTCTCCCACCCAAAATGCAAACAAATTACTGACTGAATTTTGCTGGTTTCAAATGAAAATAGATATTAAAGTATTAAAGAAAACAAATGTTTATTTACCATCCTATAGAGGAAGAAACAAAGTGGAGTCTGTGTATTTATTTCTTCAGCTGTGATATTTACTTATCCAAGTAAAAACAATATTTTTCCAGGAACCAATGACAAACTACCAAGTCAGTCTTTGTTAGAGATCTGTTAAAAATTTACAAAGTAGTTTTGCCAGACCCAGTCTCCTCAATGCGGTCAGATCTTTTGTCTTTCCCCTCCAATTACTGACAAACTCCAGTACACCCACACAGTTCCACCAAATCCCAGGACCATCCAACATTACCACAGAAGCCCAGACTGCCTCCAATGCTGCTAAACTTCATGAAGCATTCCCTCTCACCGGTAATATTAAACACCAGGTACCTACTTCCAACAGGGGGAATATTGCTATTTTTATTTATTCTTGGTGTTCAAAAATACAAGAGATGATAACGAAATATTAAAAGATCACTAATTTCTGAAGAATACAAACATGATTTATAGTTTTCAAAGATAAATGTCATGGAATTCAATCTCCAAAACACCAACAAAAATCCCAGAATACCATGCGAGAATGGAATTTGAATTATTCACTCACTGTAAAACAATCTGTGGGTGTGATTATATATTGTGCATTACACAACAGGGTTACACACATTACTGTTACAAAACACATCATCATAGACAGTCCCTCGAAATTGAGGAAGACTTGCTTCCACTCTTAAAAAAAAAAAAGAGTTCTTAGGTGACTATACAGTCCAATACGGGAACCACAGTCTCTGTTACAGATGGGACAGACAATCGTTGAAGGAAAGGGTGGGTGGGACTGGTTTGCCGCACGCTCCTTCCGCTGCCTGTGCTTGTTTTCTGCATACTCTCGGCGACGAGACTCGAGGTGCTCAGCGCCCTCCCGGATGCACCTCCCCCACCTAGGGCGGTCTTTGGCCAGAGACTCCCAGGGGTCGGTGGGGATGTTGCATTTTATCAAGGAGGCTTTGCTGTTACAAAATAGCACATCATTCAACTCACTGAAATGTGCTTGTGATTTTGCAAAAGCTTTACTATTGCTTTGTTTGCAACAGTGACTACACTTCAAAAGTATCGCCAACACCCCACACCCTTCCCACAGCACCTTCCCATGCAAGCACAGAAGATACAACACCTGGCCTTTTACATCACCCTTCCCACTGTCTAGGGTCCCAAATACTCCTTCCAGTTGATAGTGATTTAATTGTATTTCTTTCAATTTAGCAGCTCGCCCCTCTACATTGGGGAGACCAAACGCAGATGGGGCAATCGCTTTGCTCAACACCTCCATTCAAACATGACTCTGGCCTTCCGGTTGCTTGTCATTTTAATTCTCCACCCTCCTCACACTCTGACCTATCTGTTCTTGGCCTCCTACACTGTTCCAATGAAGCTCAACGGAAGCATGAGGAACAGCACCGTATGTGCCGATTAGGCAGTTTTAGCCTTTCGGGTTCAACATTGAGTTCAACAATTTCAGATCATAACCACTGCTCCCACTTTTTCGGACAGCAGTTGTTGGTCATGATTCTGCCAATACCATTTGCAACCACCAACCCTTTTCTCGATCTTCCTCGCTGCAATGCTCCACCTCACACTTCCCCGCTGGAGTGGAACTAATGGGAACCTGTTCAATCTTCGTCGCCACCAGGCCAGATCCAAGACTGTCCCAACCTCTGTCGTCGAACTACAATACGCGGATGTTGCTTGCATCTGCGCACAGAGACTGAACTCCAAGTCATAGTCAACATCTTCACCGAGGCGTACAAAAGCATAGGCCTTACACTAAACATCTGTAAGACAAAGGTCCTCCACCAACCTGACCCCGCCACACAGCACTGCCCCCCAATCATCAAGATCCACGGCATGGCCCTGGACAACGTGGACCACTTTCCATACCTCGGGAGACTATTATCAACAAAGGCAGACATTGATGACAAGGTTGCACACCATCTGCAGTGCACCAGCGCAGCCTTCGGCCGCCTGAAGAAAAGTGTTCGAAGATTAGGCCCTCAAATCTGCCACCAAGCTCATGGTCTACAGGGCTGTAGTGATTCCCGCCCTCCTGTATGGCTCAGAGATGTGGACCATAAACAGTAGACAGTAGATACCAAATCGCTGGAGAAATACCACCAACGATGTCTCTGCAAGATCCTGCAAATCTTCTGGGAGGACAGATGCACCAACATTAGCGTCCTCGATCAGACCAACATCCCCAGCATCGAAGCACTGACCACACTCGACCAGCTCCGCTGGGTGGGTCACATTGTCCACATGCCCTACACAAGACTCCCAAAGCAAGCGCTCTACTCGGAACTCCTACACGGCAAGCGTGCCCAAGGTGGACAGAGAAAATGTTTCAAGGACACCCTGAAAGCCTCCTTGATGAAATGCAACATCCCCACCGACACCTGGGAGTCCCTGACTAAAGACCGCCCTAAATGGAGGAAGAGCGTCCGGGAGGGCGCTGAGCACCTCGAGTCTTATCGCCGAGAGCATGCAGAAAGCAAGCGCAGGCAGCGGAAGGAGCGTGCAGCAAACCAGACTCCCCACCCACCCCTTCCTTCAACCACTGTCTGTCCTACCTGTGACAGAGACTGTAATTCCCGTATTGGACTGTACAGTCACCTGAGAACTCACTTTTAGAGTGGAAGCAAGTTTTCCTCGATTTCGAGGGACTACCTATGATGACCATTTACACCTCCTCTAGACCCATTTTTTGTTCCTTTACTTGTCCCATTACCAATGTCTTTTGCCTTGTACCATCATGCCCTTTTCTCATTTAATCTCTCCTGCCTTCCACCCGATCGCAGGCCTTTCCTTTTGCTCTTTCCTTCCCTCCCGCTTTCCCCTGCCTCTGTACTTGCTTAAAATCTGTTACATCTCTAACTTTTTCCAGTTTTGATGAAAGGTCATCGACCTGAAACGTTAACTCTGTTTCTCTCTCCACAGATGCTGACTGACCCGCTGAGTATTTCTAGCATTTTCTGTTTTACTGCAAAAGTACTTTTGAGTGTAAAATGCCTTGGGACATCCTGACACTTAATAATTACAAATTATTTATTATAAAAAGGCAAATGTTTGATGCTTGCATCCTACGAGATCATATGAAATGATCCATGTTGTTTGGATCAGATAGATGTTTATCCAGACTGCATCTAATTGCAGTGAGTTACGAAGTCTTTGTTTGGAATTTTAATCTCTCCTTTCTTTAATCTCAAGGAGATATTCTGCTCTCAGGCATCGCCCAGTAACACTCTAACGTCAGATACTGGGATGGGTAAAAGCAGCCTGCGCTACTCCATTCTCCAATTCTCCTCCCCTCTCTACAACTGATCTACCCGTGACATTACATGATGAGTGGTACCTCTCTACAGGCAGGCAAAATGCCAACTTCCATGGCACCGATTAATGGTAATCCATCATCCTCTGCTGTCTTAAATAATCCATAGCTAACGTCCCAAAATTCCACACAACAGTTGCCAAGAGAAATATATTGCAACATCGCAACCTGCTTGATTAAAAATCAGGAACACGGGTCTTAAAAAGAAAATCAGGGTTTAGTGCAATGAATGTTCAAATAAACAAATTAATTTGTGTAGTATTAGCGAATCGCCCAGGGCTTTATTCTGTGAGAGGTTATACTATTGCAAGGAAAAGGAGTGGTGGCATCTCCACTGAAAGGGAAAGAAGTTTGAAAGATCTCCTCAGAGACAGTGAAGTAATGTTTTGAGATAGAGCCCTGGAAAATAAATCATTGTTGCATATACCAGTTACATAAAAACATTGCAGCATGCAACATGGAGGGGCAGTTCTTATCTTCACACCCCACCTTTTTAACAGCATGAATTATTATAGTGCGCACCATTAAATATATAAAATGTATGGAAACATTTAAAAATTTGCTATTTTCTTCACCAAATAGCTCTGCAACAAGTACTTAAGTGGGGGTAATTTTAACAATGAAGTAAAATCGGGCAGGATGTAAACCAGTCAATTTCCCAATGGAGCCATCAGATGCCTTCCAGAATGCACAGCAGCCTTCCCCTTTAAGCAAAGGGGAGGGGCATTGAAGCACATCAGTGCTAGGCGGAACATCAGCGTAGCGCTTCAGTCCCTGCCCCAGCAGCGTCCCGAGAACCGCCCCTAAAGGAAGAGGACCATGTAAGGTTGTGCTCCACTTCCTTTGAGGGGTGGTAATCCGAACTCAGCGGTGGGGGCGGGACTTCTGCGCCGAGTGCAGCAAGTCCCAGCCTCAGCTGGTTACCGCCCCCAATCGGGGCGGAGAGCAATTTTTCCTCCAGAGAGCATTACCACTTGTGGGGAAGAGCATAACTAGAGACCATCAATATAAGAAAGTCACCAAGAAATCAAATAGGGAATTCAGAAGAAATTTCTTTACCTAGGGAGTGGTGAGAATGTGGAACTCGCTACCACCAGGGAGTAGTTGAAGCGAATAGTATAGATGCAGTTAAGGGGCGGTTAGATAAACATATGAGGGAGAAGGGAAGAGAGGGTTATGCTGATGAGGTTAGATGAGGAAAGGCGGGATGAAGCGCGAGTGGAGCAGAGACTGGTTGGGCCGAATGGCCTGTTTCTATGTTGTATATCTTATATAATCCTATGTAATCACAGGCTATTCCACCTCCCATGTTTAATTTTAGCTCCAAGTGTTTTTTTTTTAAATGGACATTCATACAAGACTGAGATTGGAGGTTTCATCTGAGCTCCATAAAAAGTCAATTAATCACTGCTATGTGGGTGTGAAGAACGGTTTGTTTTTGAAAACCAGTGAAAATTGGACATATATGATCATAGACATCTCTTATAACTCATGCCACAGTGCAATTCAGCAGCCTTTTGATACATCACCAAAAATGTTAACTCTTTATGCAACAAGCTAGACCAACCAGGAGAGGGTTGCAGCATCACAGTTATGCCTCGCCTCGAAACTTTAATTCGAAAACTTTAAACTATTCCTAAAACAATATATCAGCAATTAGCAAGTTAAAAATAATATACTAAGCTATGGAGCATTTTCTTAATTTTTATGCAAGACATTGCTACTATAGATAAAAAATAGAGAAGAGGTACTTAAAAGGTCGACAGTGCTCCAAGTGGAAAAATCACATGACCCAGATGGGATGCATCCTAGTTTGCTGAGGGATGCAAGGGTGCAGATAGCTGAGGCTCTGGTCATAATCTTCCAATCCTCTTTAGAGGACTGGAGGATTGCAAATGTTACACCCCTGCTCAAAAAAGAGAGAGAAACCCAGCAAATACAAACCAGTCAGCCTAACTAACATTGGTGTGGGGACATTTTTAGGGGCAATAATCCAAGACAAAATTAATTGTAACTTGGAAAAAATATAAGTTAATAAATGGTAGCCAGCATAGATTTGTTACTGGCAAATCATGTTTGGCTAACTTAATTGAGTTTTTTGACGTAACAGAGAGGGTTGATGAAGGCAGTGTGGCTGATGGTGTGTATTTGGTAAAATTGACTGATTACCAAAATTGAAACCTATGGGATTAAAGGGGCAGTTGCAGCATGAATACAAAATGAGCCAAAAGACAGAAAGCAGAGGCCACTGAGTGTACAGCACAGCAACAGGCCATTCGACCCAACTGATCTATGCCAGCATTTATGCTCCACGAGCCTTCTCCCACCCTATTTCATCTAAACCCATCAGCATATCCTTCTATTCCTTTCTCCCTCGTGTGCTATTGTAGCTTCACCTTAAATGTATCTATGGCTCTTGCCTCAACTACACCTTGTGATTCCACATGCGTACGACTCTTCGGGTAAAGAAGTTTCTCCTGAATTCCCAATTGGAATTTATAGTGACTACCTTATATTTATGACCTCTTGTTTTGGATACTGTCACAAGTGGAAACATTTTATTTATGTCTACCCGAGAGTAATGGAGAACGGTTGTTTTTCCAGACTGGACGAAATATAGTGGTGCGCCGCAGGGGTCAGTATTAGGACCACTGCTCTTTTCTTTATTATTTGCTCCTGGGATGTATGTGGGCATCGCTGGCAAGGACAGCATTTATTGCCATTAATAAGGTGATGGCGAGCTGCCTTCTTGAACTGCTACAGTCCGTGGTGAAGGTACTCCCACAGTGCTGGATGGAGTTCCAGGATTTGACCCAGCGACGATGAAGAAATGGCGATATATTTCCAAGTCAGGATGGTGTGTGACTTGGAAGGAAACTTGGTGCTCACATGCGCCTGCTGCCCTTGTCCTTCTAGGTGGTAGAGGTCGCGGGTTTGGGTGGTGCTGTCGAAGAAGCCTTGGCAGGTGGCTGTAGTGCATCTTGTAGATGGTATGTATTGCAGCTACAGTGCGCCAGTGATGGAGACAGTGAATACTTAAGGTGATGGATCGGGTGACAATCAAGTGGGTTGCATTGTCCTGGATGGTGTTGAGCTTCGAGTGTTGTTAGAGCTGCATTCGTCCAGACAAATGGAGAGTATTCCATCGCACTCCTGACTTGTGCCTCATAGATGGTGGAAAGGCTTTGGGAGTCAGGACGTGAGACATTTGCCGCAGAATACCCAGCATTTGACCTGCTCTTGTTGCCACAGTATTTGTGTGGCTGGTCCAGTTAAGTTTCTGGTCAATGGTGACCCCCAGGATGTTGATGGTGGTGGATTTGATGATGGTAATACCATTAAATGTCATGGTACGGTGCTTAGACTCTCGCTTGTTGGAGATAGTCATTGCTTGGCACTTGTGTGGCACGAATGTTACTTGCCACTTATCAGCCCAAGCCTGAATGTTGTCCAGGTCTTGCTGCGTGCGGGGATGTACTGCTTCATTATCTGAGTAGTTACGAAGAGAACTGAACACTGTGCAATCATCACTGAACAGCCTCACCTCTGACCTTATGATGGAGGGAAGGTCATTGATAAAGCAATTGAAGATGGTCAGGCCTAGGACACTGCTGCAGGAATTCCTCAAGGCAATGTCCTCGGGCTGTGATGACTGGCCTCCAACAACCACCTCCATCTTCCTTTGTGCTAGGTATAACTCCAGCCAGTGGAGAGTTTACCACCCGATTCCCATTGACTAAAATTTTATTAGGGCTCCTTGATGCCACATTCGGTCTAAAGCTGCCTTGATGTCAAGGGCAGTCACTCACCTCACCATTTCAGCTCTTTTGTCCATGTTTGGACGAAGGCTGTAATGAGGGCTGGAGCCAAGTGGTTCTGGTGGTAGCCAACTTGAGCATCGGTGAGCAGATTATTGGTGAGTATATGGCTGTTGATAGCACTGTCGACGACACCTTTCATTACTTTGCTGATGATTCAACATAGACGGATGGGGTGGTAATTGGCCAGATTGGATTTGTCCTGCTATTTGTATTCAGGACATATTTGGGCAGTTTTCCCCATTTTTGGATGTATGCCAGTGTTGTAGCTGTACTGGAACAGCTTGGCTAGAAGCGCGGCTAGTCTGGAGCACAAGTCTTCAGCACGACAGCCGGGATGTTGTCAGGGACCACAGACTTTGCCGCATCCAGTGCACTCAGCCATTTCTTGATATCATGTGGAGTGAGTCGAACTGGCTGAAAATTGACTTCTATGATGTGGAATTTGTATGGGTGGAGCTGCGGAATACCAAAGGACAGAAAACGCTAGTGGGAGTTGTGTACAGACCACCAAACAGTAGTAGTGAGGTTGGGGACTGCATCAAACAAGAAATTAGGCATGCATGCAATAAAGGTACAGCAGTTATCATGGGCAACTTCAATCTACATACAAATTTGACTAACCAAACTGGTAGCAATGTGGTGGAGGAGGATTTCCTGGAGTGTATTAGGGATGGTTTTCTAGACCAATATGTCGAGGAACCAACTAGAGAGCTGGCCATCCTAGACTGGGTGATGTGTAATGAGAAAGGATTAATTAGCAATCTCGTTGTGCGAGGCCCCTTGGGGAAGAGTGACCATAATATGGTAGAAATCTTTATTAAAATGGAGAGTGACACAGTTAATTCAGAAACTAGGGTCCTGAACTTAGGGAAAGGTAACTTCGATGATATGAGACTTGAACTGGCTAGAATAGACTGGCGAATGATACTTAAAGGGTTGACGGTGGATAGGCAATGACAATCATTTAAAGATCACGTGGATGAACTGCAACAATTGTACATCCCGGTCTGGAGTAAAAATAAAACGGGGAAGGTGGCTCAACTGTGGCTAACAAGGGAAATTAGGGATAGTGCTAAATCCAAGGAAGAGGCATATAAATTGGCCAGAAAAAGAATCAAATCTGAGGACTGGGAGAAATTTATAATTCAGCAGAGGAGGACAAAGGGTTTAATTAGGAGGGGGAAATAGAGTATGAGAGGAAGCTTGCAGGGAACATAAAAAATGACTGCAAAAGCTTTTATAGACGCGTGAAGACAAAAAGATTAGTAAAGACAAACTAGGTCCATTGCAGTCAGAATCAGGTGAATTTATAATGGGGAATAAAGAAATGGCAGACCATTTGAACAAATACTTTGGTTCTGTCTTCACGAAGGAAGACACAAATAACCTTCCAGAAATACTTGGGGACCGAGGGTCTAGTGAGAAGGAGGAACTGAAGGAAATCCTTATTAGTCAGAAAATTGTGTTAGGGAAATTGATGGGATTGAAGGCTGATAAATCCCCAGGGCCTGATAGTCTGCATCCCAGAGTACTTAAGGAAGTGGGCCTAGAAATAGCAGATGCATTGGTGATCATTTTCCAACATTCTATAAACTCTGGATCAGTTCCTACGGACTGGAGGGTAGCTAATGTAACACCTCTTTTTAAAAAGGAGGGAGAGAGAAAACAGGGAATAATAGACCGGTTAGCCTGACATCGGTGTTGGGGAAAATGTTGGAATCAATTATTAAAGATGAAATAGCAGCGCATTTGGAAAGCAGTGACAGGATCGATCCAAGCTTTTACCGATATATAAAACAGAAAAGAGTGACTAAAGAAAATGTTGGTCCCTTAGAAGATGAGAAGGAGGATTTAATAATGGCAAATGTGGAAATGGCTGAGACCTTAAACAATTATTTTGCTTCGGTCTTCATAGTGGAAGGCACAAAAACCATGCCAAAAATTGCTGGTCATGGGAATGTGGGAAGGGAGGACCTTGAGATAATCACTATCACTTGGAGGGGTAGTGCTGGATAGGCTAATGGGACTCAAGGTAGACAAGTCCCCTGGTCCTGATGAAATGCATCCCAGGGTATTAAAAGAGATGGCAGAAGTTATAGCAGATGCATTCGTTATAATCTATCAAAATTCTCTGGACTCTGGAGAGGTACCAGCGGATTGGAAAGCAGCTAATGTAACGCCTCTGTTTAAAAAAGGGGGCAGACAAAAGGCAGGTAACTATAGGCCGGTTAGTTTAACATCTGTCGTGGGGAAAATGCTTGAAGCTATCATTAATGAAGAAATAGCAGGACATCTAGATAGGAATAGTGCAATCAAGCAGATGCAACATGAATTCATGAAGGGGAAAACATGTTTAACTAATTTACTGCAATTCTTTGAGGATATAACGAGCATGGTGGATAGAGGTGTACCGATGGATGTGGTGTATTTAGATTTCCAAAAGGCATTCGATAAGGTGCCACACAAAAGGTTAATGCAGAAGATAAAGGTACGCGGAGTCAGAGGAAATGTATTAGCATGGATAGAGAATTGGCTGGTTAACAGAAAGCAGAGAGTCGGGATAAATGGGTCCTTTTCGGGTTGGAAATCGGTGGTTAGTGGTGTGCCACAGGGATCGGTGCTGGGACCACAACTGTTTACAATATACATAGATGACCTGGAAGAGGGGACAGAGTGTAGTGTAACAAAATTTGCAAATGACACAAAGATTAGTGGGAAAGCGGGTTGTGTAAAGGACACAGGGAGGCTGCAAAGAGAATTAGATAGGTTAAGCGAATGGGCTAAGGTTTGGCAGATGGAATACAATGTCGGAAAATGTGAGGTCATCCACCTTGGGGAAAAAAAAACAGTAAAAGGGAATATTATTTGAATGGGGAGAAATTACAACATGCTGCGGTGCAGAGGGACCTGGGGGTCCTTATGCATGAAACTCTTTCCCAAAAAGTTAGTTTGCAGGTGCAGCAGGTAATCAGGAAGGCGAATGGAATGTTGGCCTTCATTGCGAGAGGGATGGAGTACAAAAGCAGGGAGGTCCTGCTGCAATTGTTTGGGTATTAGTGAGGCCGCACCTGGAGTACTGCGTGCAGTTTTGGTCACCTTACTTAAGGAAGGATATACTAGCTTTGGAGGGGGTACAGAGACGATTCACTAGGCTGATTCCGGAGATGAGGGGGTTACCTTATGATGATAGATTGAGTAGACTGGGTCTTTACTCATTGGAGTTCAGAAGGATGAGGGGTGATCTTATAGAAACATTTAAAATAATGAAAGGGATAGACAAGATAGAGGCAGAGAGGTTGTTTCCACTGGTCGGGGTGACTAGAACTAGGGGGCACAGCCTCAAAATACGGGGGAGCCAATTTAAAAGAGTTGAGAAGGAATTTCTTCTCCCAGAGGGTTGTGAATCTGTGGAATTCTCTGCCCAAGGAAGCAGTTGAGGCTAGCTCATTGAATGTATTCAAATCACAGACAGATAGATTTTTAAGCAATAAGGGAATTAAGGGTTACGGGGAGCGGGCGGGTAAGTGGAGCTGAGTCCACGGCCAGATCAGCCATGATCTTGTTGAATGGCGGAGCAGGCTCGAGGGGCTAGATGGCCTACTCCTGTTCCTAATTCTTTTGTTCTTATGTTCTTATGTAAGTCAGCATGGATTTATGAAAGGGAAATCATGCTTGACAAATCTCCCAGAATTTTTTGAGGATGTAACTAGTAGAGTGGACAAGGGAGAACCAGTGGATGTGGTGTATATGGACTTTCAAAAGGCTTTTGACAAGGTCCCACACAAGAGATTGGTGTGCAAAATTAAAGCACATGGTATTGGGGGTAATGTATTGACATGGATAGAGAACTGGTTGGCAGACAGGAAGCAGAGAGTCGGAATAAACAGGTCCTTTTCAGAATGGCAGGCAGTGACTAGTGGAGTGCCGCAGGGCTCAGTGCTGGGACCCCAGCTATTTACAATATACATTAATGATTTAGATGAAGGAATTGAATGCAATATCTCCAAGTTTGCAGATGACACTAAGCTGGGTGGCGGTGTGGGCTGTGAGGAGGATGCCAAGAGGCTGCAGGGTGACTTGGACAGGTTTGATGAGTGGGCAAATGCAGTCTAATGTGGATAAATGTGAGGTTATCCACTTTGGTGGCAAAAACAGGAAGGAAGATTATCTGAATGGTGACAAATTAGGAAAAGGGGAGGTGCAACGAGACCTGGGTGTCATGGTACATCAGTCATTGAAGTTTGGCATGCAGGTACAGCAGGTGATGAAGAAGGCAAATGGCATGTTGGCCTTCATAGCTTGAGGTTTTGAGTATAGGAGCAGGGAGGTCTTACTGCAGTTGTACAGGGCCTTGGTGAGGCCACACCTGGAATAGTGTGTTTAGTTTGGTCTCCTAATCGGAGGAAGGACGTTCTTGCTATTGAGGGAGTACAGCGAAGGTTCACCAGATTGATTCCCGGGATGGCAGGACTGACATACGAGGAGAGACTGGATCAACTGGACTTGTATGCACTGGAGTTTAGATGAATGAGGGGGGATCTCATAGAAACACAAAATACTGACGGGATTGGACAGGTTACAGGCTGGAAGAATGTTCCCGTTGTGGGGAGTTCCAGAACCAAGGTACACAGTCTGAGAATAAGGGGTAAGCCATTTAGGACCGAGATGAGGAGAAACTTCTTCACTCAGAGAGTGGTTAACCTGTGGAATTCTCTACCGCAGAAAGTTGTTGAGGCCAGTTCGTTAAATATATTCAAAAGGCCAAAGGCATTAAGGGGTATGTAGAGAAAGCAGAAAAGGGGTACTGAGGTTGAATGATCAGCCATGATCCTATTGAATGGCGGTGCAGGCTCAAAGGGACGAATGGCCTACTCCTGCACCTAATTTCTAATGTTTCTATGTAATAAAAGCCAAGATTCCATTGGCCTTCCTGATCACTTGCTGTACCTGCATACTATCCTTTTGTGTTCCATGCACAAGGAACCCCAGATGCCGCTGTACTGCAGCACTTTGCAATCTTTCTCCATTTAAATAATAACTTGCTCTTTGATTTTTTTTCTGCCAAACTGCATAACCTCACATTTTCCCAACATTATACTCCATCTGCCAAATTCTTGCCTGTCGAGGTCCTCCTGCAGCCTCTTTATGTCCTCCTCACACATTACTCTTCCTCCCATCTTTGTATCGTTACCAAGCTTGGCTACGTTATACTCAGTCCCTTCTTCCAAGTCGTTAATATAGATTGTAAATAGTTGGGGTCCCAGCACTGATCTCTGCAGCACCCCACTCGTTACTGATTGCCAACCAGAGAATGAACCATTTATCCCGACTCTTTTCTGTTTGTCAGCCAATCTTCTATCCATGTTAATATATTACCACCAACCCTGTGAACTTTTATCTTATGCAGTAATCTTCTGGAAGTCCAAAATACACCACATCCACTGGTTCCCCTTTATCAATCCTGTTCATTACATTCTCAAAGAATTCCAGCAAATTTGTCAAACATGACATCATAAATCCATGCATGTTGTATTGATGGTCAGCTTCCGTCCAGGTTACGCATAGGGGCATCATGAGCCAGGTGGTCAGGCCGTACCCTTTGTCGCCCAGTAGCCAGCTCTGCCCTTCTGGCTGCTACTCAAACATGTCAGATATAATGCTGTCGCGTAGGATGAACGCATCATGGGTGCTGTCAGGCTATCCTGCAGCAACTGACATGGTGCGCTAAATGTTGTCACACACGAGCTGCACATTAATGGAGTGGAACCTTTTCTATTCCTGACCTGCTCGGCATCCTCCACAGGTGCTCGCAAGGCGATGTGGATACAATCAATGCAGCCCTGTACCTTTGGGAAGCCAGCAATTTTTGCGAACCCTACAACCCTCTCTTGCTTGGACGGTCATTGCGAACTTGATGAAGTAATTCCTCCGCACATACAGTGCAGCCGTGACCTGCTGAATGCAGACATGTATTGCATGTTGAGAGATGGCGCACACATCTCCAATTGTAGCTTGAAACGATCCCGAGGCATAGAAAGAAAGTGCAGCTGTAACCTTCACTTCAACAGACAAGGCAGTCCACCTGCTGCTTCTCGGCTGTAAATCTGATCTCAGCAACTCTCAGATCTCACGGACAACTTCTCTGCGGAAACGCAGCCTTCTGACACAATCAGCCTCACTCAGGTCCAGATACGAACGCCTGACTTGATATTGCCGAGGTGGGTAAGGACTCCTGCCCAGCAGCCTATGGGCTCTGATAGTCCTGATGCGATAAGTTCTAATCAATTCTCTCCTATGTAGCACAATGATGCTGAACTATTGCAAAATCCGGGGCGTTGATAATGCAGCACCCATACTTGAAGTAATACTTAAACTTTCAAAGGTCAATGGTGAAAAATGACAGCACAGCACTTCTCCCTCTCCACAAGGTCTGTTTATGGACCACACCCAAAGGTCTTTTGCTCTCTCCCCCTCCTGTCATGTCACTTCTCTCTCCCTCTCCTGCAGCCTGCATGTTCTCAGCCCCCTTTAAATTCCCTCCCACCGCCCCTAGCCCTGGCCGAATGGCTTGCCACTGCGTGCTGCAGGCGGCAAGGTAGGATTTTTTATTAATTGATTTATTTTTCATTTATTATGGATGATGGTTTTTACGCTTCTTTAATGTTGTTGTGAAGGTGTTTAGTGCTTTGCAAAATCTTCTCACTTCCCCGCCCCCCCAAATCTCTGGCTACCTGCGCTGATTTCTTAAGTCTCCGCAAGGTTTTTCTGAGCGTACAAAAGTGGCCAAATACGCTGGCTTAAGTTAGTTTGGAGTAACATTTCGCTAGCTAAACATGTTTAAATGGCCAAAACAGGCGTAAGTGGCTGGTAACGCCCCCTTTTGAAAAAAAAATTGAACTAAAAAAAAAAGCCTGAACTCACTCACTGAAACTGGAGCAAATTAAATGGGGAGAATTGCAATTTTTAAGACACTCCAAAAAAATCTAGTTGCTCCGAAAAAAAGGGAGCAATTCCTAGGGAAACTTGGGCCCAATATAACTTTCAAAAGGAAATTGGATAAATACTTGAAGTGGAAAAATTCACGAATGATCCCAGCAGAGTGGAAGGTAGGAAATGCAACCCTGCTGTTCAAGAAGGGAGGGAGAGAAAGCAGTGAACTACAGGCCTGTTAGCCTGATATCAGTCGTCAAGAAAATGTTGGAATCCATTAAATAAGTGGTAACAAGGCATTTAGAAAATCACAAAATGATTAGGTAGAGGTTTTATGAAAGGGAATTATTGTGTAACAAATTTATTAAACATTTTTTGAGGATGTAACTAGCAGGGTAGATAAAGGGAAAACCAGTGAATGTAGTATATTTGGATTTCCAAAAGGCATTCAATAAGGTGCCAGATAAAAGGTTGCTATGCAAGGTAGGGCTCCTGAGGTTGGGGTAATATATTAGCATGGATAACGGTTAACGGATTGGTTAACAGATTGGTTAATGGATAGAAAACAGACAGTAGGGATAAACGGGTCATTTTCCAGTTGGCAGGCTGTAACTAGTCAGGTACCACAAGGATCAGTGCTTGTGCCTCAGCTATTTACAATCTATATTAATGATTTAGATGAAGGGACAGTGCAATGTATCCCAGTTTGCTGACAATACAAAGCTAGGTGGGAAAGTCAGCAGTGAGGAGGACACAAAGAGCCTGCAAAGGGATTATAAACAGGTTAAGTGAGTGGGCAATAAGGTGGCAGATGTGAGGTTGTTCACTTTGATCGGAAGAATAGAAAGATTTTTTTTTAAATGGAGAGAAACTATTAAATATTGGTGTTGAGAGAGATTTAGATGTCCTTGTACAGGAAACAATGGTAGCATGCAGGTACAGCAAACAATTAGGAAGGCAAATGGCATGTTGGCCTTTATTGCAAGGGGGTTGGAGTACAAGAGTAAGGAAGTCTTACTACAATTGTACAGGTCTTTGGTGAAAGTGCAGTTTTGGTCTCCTTATCTCAGAAAGGACATCCATGCCTTTATTGCAGTGTAACAAAGGTTCACTCGACTGATCTCTGGGATGAGAGAGTTGTCATATGAGGAGAGATTGAGTGAATTGCACCGATACTGGAGTTTCTGAAGGTGATTGACAGAATTGATGCTCAGAGGTTGCTTTCCCTGGTTGGAGAGTCTAGAACTAGGGGGCGTAGTCTCAAGATAAGGGGTCAGCCATTTGAGACTGAGATGAGGAGGAATTTCTTCATGAAGGGTTGTGAACCTTTGAAATTCTCTACCCTAAAGATGCTGAGTCATTGGGTATATTCAAGGCTGAGATAAATAGATTTTTGGATTCTAGGGGATATGGGGATTGGGTGGGAAAGTGGAGTTGAGGTCGAAGATCAGCCATAATAATTATAACTTTTATTTATATAGCGCCTTTAACGTAGTAAAACACCCCAAGGTGCTTCACAACAATGTTACAGACAAACAGATACATTTGACACTGAGCCACAGAAGAAATTAAGGCAGATGATCAAAATCTTGCTTAAAGAGGTAGGTTTTAAGGAGTGTCTTAAAAGAGGAGAGAGGTGTAGAGAGGTTTAGGGAGGGAGTTCCAGAGCTTAGGGCCCAGGCAGTTGAAGGTATGTCCACCGATGGTTGAGCAGTTATAATGGGGGATGTTCAAGAGGCCAGAATTTGAGGAGCGCAGATATCTTGTGGGGTTGTGAGGCTGAAAAAGATTGCAGAGATAGGGAGGAGCGAGTCCATGGAGTGATTTGTAAACAAGGATGAGAATTTTGAAATCGAGGCGTTGCTTAACTAGGAGCCAATGTAGGTCAGAAAGCACAGGAGTGATGGGTGATCTTGACTTGGTGCAGGTTAGTACACGGGCTGCTGAGTTTTGGATGACCTCAAGTTTACGTAGTGTAGAATGTGGGAGGCTGGCCAGGAGTAAGTTGGAGTCGTCAAGTCTAGAGGTAACAAAGGCATGAATGAGGGTTTCAGCAGCAGAAGAGCTGAGGCAGGGGCGGAGGCAGGCAATGTTACGGAGGTGGAAAAAGGCGGTTTTAGTTATGCCGCAGATATGTGGCTGGAAACTCATTTCAGGGTCAAATATGACACCTAGGTTGCGAACAGTCTTGTTCACCCTCAGATTGATGCTCGGGAGAGAGTTTGGCCCCAAGTTTCCACATGATTTGCTCCTGATTTTTAGGAGTAACTGGTGTAGAACGGAGTATCTTAGAAATCGGAATTCTCGTCATTGAGTTTGCTCCAGTTCTAGTCAGTTAGAACAGTTTCACTTTGGAACAGAATTTTTTTCAAAAGGGGGCGTGTCCGGCCACTTACACCTGATTTCAAAGTTTTGTGAGTGAAAACTTACTCCAAACTAACTTAGAATGGAGTAAGTGAAGATTTTTGTACGCTCGAAAAAACCTTGTCTACACTTTAGAAAATCAGGCGTCGGTTACAAATCAGGCTTAGGGAATGGCGGGGGGGGGGGGTGTTTAAAGGGAAGTTTACAAACATTAAACACTTCAGTTTTACAAATAAAGAACCATCATCAATAATAAATGATAAATACATCAATAAATCAACCAATAAATCAATCACCGGGAGCCCTCCAACAGCATGCTGGGATGCCCCCCTCAGTGTGTCTCTGTTTCTGGAGATATATGTGGGGGGAGATATGGGGGGGGGAGATATGGGGGGGGGAGATATGGGGGGGGGAGATATGGGGGGGGGAGATATGGGGGGGGGAGATATGGGGGGGGGAGATATGGGGGGGGGAGATATGGGGGGGGGAGATATGGGGGGGGGAGATATGGGGGGGGGAGATATGGGGGGGGGGAGATATGGGGGGGGAGATATGGGGGGGGAGATATGGGGGGGGAGATATGGGGGGGGGAGATATGGGGGGGGGAGATATGGGGGGGGGAGATATGGGGGGGGGAGATATGGGGGGGGGAGATATGGGGGGGGAGATATGGGGGGGGGAGATATGGGGGGGGGAGATATGGGGGGGGGAGATATGGGGGGGGAGATATGGGGGAGAAATGGGGGGAGGATGGGGGAGAAATGGGGGGAGGATGGGGAGATATGGGGGGAGGATGGGGGAGATATGGGGGGAGGATGGGGGAGATATGGGGGGAGGATGGGGGAGATATGGGGGGAGGATGGGGGGAGGATGGGGGGAGGATGGGGGAGATATGGGGGGAGGATGGGGGAGATATGGGGGGAGGATGGGGGAGATATGGGGGGAGGATGGGGGAGATATGGGGGGAGGATGGGGGAGATATGGGGGGAGGATGGGGGAGATATGGGGGGAGGATGGGGGAGATATGGGGGGAGGATGGGGGAGATATGGGGGAGGATGGGGGAGATATGGGGGGAGGATGGGGGAGATATGGGGGGAGGATGGGGGAGATATGGGGGGAGGATGGGGGAGATATGGGGGGAGGATGGGGGAGATATGGGGGGAGGATGGGGGAGATATGGGGGGAGGAAGGGGGAGATATGGGGGGAGGAAGGGGATGGGGGGAGGAAGGAGATGGGGGGAAGGAGATGGGGGGGGAAGGAGATGGGGGGGGAAGAAAGAGATTGGGGGGGGAAGAAAGAGATTGGGGGGGGAAGAAAGAGATTGGGGGGGGAAGAAAGAGATTGGGGGGGGAAGAAAGAGATTGGGGGGGGAAGAAAGAGATTGGGGGGGGAAGAAAGAGATTGGGGGGGGAAGAAAGAGATTGGGGGGGGAAGAAAGAGATTGGGGGGGGAAGAAAGAGATTGGGGGGGGAAGAAAGAGATTGGGGGGGGAAGAAAGAGATTGGGGGGGGAAGAAAGAGATTGGGGGGGGAAGAAAGAGATTGGGGGGGGAAGAAAGAGATTGGGGGGAAGAAAGAGATTGGGGGGGAGAAAGAGATTGGGGGGGGAGAAAGAGATTGGGGGGGAGAAAGAGATTGGGGGGGAGAAAGAGATTGGGGGGGGAGAAAGAGATTGGGGGGGAGAAAGAGATTGGGGGGGAGAAAGAGATTGGGGGGGGAGAAAGAGATTGGGGGGGGAGAAAGAGATTGGGGGGGGAGAAAGAGATTGGGGGGGGAGAAAGAGATTGGGGGGGGAGAAAGAGATTGGGGGGGGAGAAAGAGATTGGGGGGAGAGAAAGAGATTGGGGGGGGGAGAAAGAGATTGGGGGGGGAGAAAGAGATTGGGGGGGAGAAAGAGATTGGGGGGGGAGAAAGAGATTGGGGGGGGAGAAAGAGATTGGGGGGGGAGAAAGAGATTGGGGGGGGGGAAGGAGATTGGGGGGGGGAAGGAGAGGAGGAGATTGGGGGGGGGGGGAAGGAGAGGAGGAGATGGGGGGGGTGGGGGGGAAGGAGAAGGGGGAGGGAGGCTGAACGGGCCGGGCCCGAGACTTCGGGCAGGGCCCGTCCCCAGCACCAGATTTACAGGTAGGTGGCGTTGGGTCGGGTTGGCGGGGTGGTGGGAGGGAGGTGGGTTCGGTTCGGGTCGGGGGGAGGGAGAGGGAGGTCAGGGGGAGGGAGGTCAGGTCGGATCAAGTTCGGCTGACTGGGGGGGAGGCGGAGAGAGAGCGGGTCCGGGGGGTGGGGCGGAAAGAGAGCGGGTGTCAGGTCCGGTCCGGGAGAGGGAGCGGGGGGCGGGAAGCGGGAGTCGAGTCGGGTTGGGAGGAGGCAGGAGCTGGCCGTGGGAGGAGCCTTATTCATGCAGTTACCCAGTGAGGCCATTGGGCCAGGGCTAGGGGCTGTTTGCTTCGGGCCGCTCCCACACATTTTCGGGCGCCTGGAGCTACTGCACTTGCGTGCCCACTGTAGCGCGCATGTGCAGAGGTCCTGGCACGGTTTTCAGCGCAGGGACCTGGCTCCGCCCCCTAC